>NW_028239070.1:0-442856 GCF_036417535.1 Chlamydotis macqueenii
CCGATGTCTGTGGTGCTGTAGATGCGCTGGGAATGGCCGGTGAGGAGCACCAAGAGCTTGACTGGCTGGCACTTTCGTTGTGGGAGCAATCGTCCGACGTTCGTGATTTTTGGGGGTTTTATTTCAGTGGGCGCCAAGGTTCAGCTGGTGGTAAACGTCGAAGCCCTGTTGGTCAGGGAAAGCCCGGAGCCCCGATGTCTGTGGTGCTGTAGATGCGCTGCCAAAGTCCGGTGAGGAGCAGCAAGAGCTTGTGTTGCTGGCACTTTCGGTGTGGGAGCAATCGTCCGACGTTCGTGATTTTTCGGGGTTCTTTTCAGTGGGAGCCCAGGTGCAGCGAGTGGTAAACGTCGAAGCCCTGTTGGTCAGGGAAAGCGCAGAACCCTGATGTCTGTGGTGCTGTAGATGCACTGCCAAAGTCCGGTGAGGAGCAGCAAGAGCTTGAGTTGCTGGCACTTTTGTTGTGGGAGCAATCGTCCGACGTTCGTGATTTTTCGGGGTTTTATTTCAGTGGGCGCCCAAGTGCAGCTGGTGGTAAACGTCGAAGCCCTGTTGGTCAGGGAAAGCCCGGAACCCGATGTCTGTGGTGCTGTAGATGCGCTGGGAATGGCCGGTGAGGAGCAGCAAGAGCTTGACTGGCTGGCACTTTCGGTGTGGGAGCAATCGTCCGACGTTCGTGATTTTTCGGGTTTTTTTTCCAGTGGGCGCCCAGGTTCAGCTGGTGGTAAACGTTGAAGCCCTGTTCGTCAGGGAATGCCCGGAGCCCCGATGTCTGTGGTGCTGTAGATGCGCTGGGAATGGCCGGTGAGGAGCAGCAAGAGCTTGACTGTCTGGCACTTTTAGTGTAGGAGCAATCGTCCGACGTTCGTGATTTTTCGGGGTTCTTTTCAGTGGGAGCCCAGGTGCAGCTGGTGGTTAATGTCGAAGCCCTGTTGGTCAGGGAAAGCCCGGAGCCCCGATGTCTGTGGTGCTGTAGATGCACTGCCACTGTCCGGTGAGGAGCAGCAAGAGTTTGACTGGCTGGCACTTTTGGTGTGGGAGCAATCGTCCGACGTTCGTCCTTTTTCAGGGTTTTTTTTCAGTGGGCAACCAGGTGCAGCTGGTGGTAAACGTCGAAGGCCTGTTGGTCAGGGAAAGCCCGGAGCCACGATGTCTGTGGTGCTGTAGATGCGCTGGGAATGGCCGGTGAGGAGCAGCAAGAGCTTGACTGGCTGGCACTTTCGGTGTGGTAGCAATCGTCCGACGTTCGTGATTTTTCGGGGTTTTACTTTCAGTGGGCGCCCAGGTGCAGCTGATGGTAAATGTCGAAGCCCTCTTGGTCAGGGAAAGCGTAGAACCCGATGTCTGTGGTGCTGTAGATGCACTGCCAAAGTCCGGTGAGTAGCAGCAAGAGCTTGACTGTCTGGCACTTTCGGTGTGGGAGGAATCGTCTGACGTTCGTGATTTTTCGGGGTTTTTTTTCAGTGGGCGCCCAGGTGCAGCTGGTGGTAAACGTCGAAGCCCTGTTGGTCAGGGAAAGCCCGGAGCCCCGATGTCTGTGGTGCTGTAGATGCACTGCCACTGTCCGGTGAGGAGCAGCAAGAGCTTGAGTTGCTGGCACTTTTGGTGTGGGAGCAATCGTCCGACGTTCGTCATTTTTCAGGGTTTTTTTTCAGTGGGCAACCAGGTGCAGCTGGTGGTAAACGTCGAAGGCCTGTTGGTCAGGGAAAGCCCGGAGCCACGATGTCTGTGGTGCTGTAGATGCGCTGCAAATGGCCGGTGAGGAGCAGCAAGAGCTTGACTGGCTGGCACTTTCGGTGTGGTAGCAATCGTCCGACGTTCGTGATTTTTCGGGGTTTTACTTTCAGTGGGCGCCCAGGTGCAGCTGATGGTAAATGTCGAAGCCCTCTTGGTCAGGGAAAGCGTAGAACCCCGATGTCTGTGGTGCTGTAGATGCACTGCCAAAGTCCGGTGAGTAGCAGCAAGAGCTTGAGTTGCTGGCACTTTCGGTGTGGGAGGAATCGTCTGACGTTCGTGATTTTTCGGGGTTTTTTTTCAGTGGGCGCCCAGGTGCAGCTGGTGGTAAACGTCGAAGCCCTGTTGGTCAGGGAAAGCCCGGAGCCCCGATGCCTGTGGTGCTGTAGATGCACTGCCAAAGTCCGGTGAGGAGCAGCAAGAGCTTGACTGTCTGGCACTTTTGGTGTGGGAGCAATCGTCCGACGTTCGTGATTTTTGGGGGTTTTATTTCAGTGGGCGCCCAGGTGCAGCTGGTGGTAAATGTCGAAGCCCTGTTGGTCAGGGAAAGCCCAGAGCCCCGATGTCTGTTGTGCTGTAGATGCGCTGGGAATGGCCGGTGTTCAGCAGCTAGAGCTTGACTGGCTGGCACTTTCGGTGTGGGAGCAATCGTCCGACGTTCGTCATTTTTCAGGGTTTTTTTTCAGTGGGCGCCCAGGTGCAGCTGGTGGTAAACGTCGAAGCCCTGTTGGTCAGGGAAAGCCCGGAGCCCCGATGTCTGTGGTGCTGTAGATGCGCTGGGAATGGCCGGTGAGGAGCAGCAAGAGCTTGACTGTCTGGCACTTCTGGTGTGGGAGCAATCGTCGGACGTTCGTGATTTTTCGGGGTTCTTTTCAGTGGGAGCCCAGGTGCAGCTGGTGGTAAACGTCGAAGCCCTGATGGTCAGGGAAAGCCCGGAGCCCCGATGTCTGTGGTGCTGTAGATGCACTGCCACTGTCCGGTGAGGAGCAGCAAGAGCTTGACTGGCTGGCACTTTTGGTGTGGGAGCAATCGTCCGACGTTCGTCATTTTTCAGGGTTTTTTTTCAGGGGGCGCCCAGGTTCAGCTAGTGGTAAACGTCGAAGCCCTGTTGGTCAGGGAAAGCGCAGAACCCCGATGTCTGTGGTGCTGTAGATGCGCTGCCAAAGTCCGGTCAGGAGCAGCAAGAGCTTGACTGGCTGGCACTTTCGGTGTGGGAGCAATCGTCCGACGTTCGTGATTTTTCGGGCTTTTATTTCAGTGGGCGCCCAGGTTCAGCTGGTGGTAAACGTCGAAGCCCTGTTGGTCAGGGAAAGCGTAGAGCCCCGATGTCTGTGGTGCTGTAGATGCGCTGGGAATGGCCGCTGAGGAGCAGCAAGAGCTTGTGTTGCTGGCACTTTTGGTGTGGGAGCAATTGTCCGACGTTCGTGATTTTTCGGGGTTTTATTTCAGTGGGCGCCCAGGTGCAGCGGGTGGTAAACGTCGAAGCCCTGTTGGTCAGGGAAAGCGTAGAGCCCCGATCTCTGTGGTGCTGTAGATGCGCTGGGAATGGCCGCTGAGGAGCAGCAAGAGCTTGAGTTGCTGGCACTTTCGGTGTGGGAGCAATTGTCCGACGTTTGTGATTTTTCGGGTTCTTTTCAGTGGGCGCCCAGGTTCAGCTGGTGGTAAACGTCGAAGCCCTGTTCGTCAGGGAAAGTCCAGAGCCCTGATGTCTGTGGTGCTGTAGATGCGCTGGGAATGGGCGGTGAGGAGCAGCAAGAGCTTGACAGGCTGGCATTTAAGGTGTGGGAGCAATCGTCCGACGTTCGTGATTTTTCGGGGTTTTATTTCAGTGGGCGCCCAGGTTCAGCTGGTGGTAAACGTCGAAGCCCTGTTGGTCAGGGAAAGCTCGGAGCCCCGATACCTGTGGTGCTGTAGATGCACTGCCAATGGGCGGTGAGTAGCAGCAAGAGCTTGGCTGGCTGGCACTTTTGGTGTGGGAGCAATCGTCCGACGTTCGTGATTTTTCAGGGTTTTTTTTCAGTGGGTAACCAGGTGCAGCTGGTGGTAAACGTCGAAGCCCTGTTCGTCAGGGAAAGTCCAGAGCCCTGATGTCTGTGGTGATGTAGATGCGCTGGGAATGGCCGGTAAGTAGCAGCACGAGCTTGACAGGCTGGCATTTAAGGTGTGGCAGGAATCGTCTGACATTTGTGATTTTTCGGGTTTTTTTTTCAGGGGGCACCCAGGTGCAGCTGGTGGTAAATGTCGAAGCCCTGTTGTTCAGGGAAAGCGCAGAACCCCGATGTCTGTGGTGCTGTAGATGCGCTGCCACTCTCCGGTGAGGAGCAGCAAGAGCTTGAGTTGCTGGCACTTTCGTTGTGGGAGCAATCGTCCGACGTTTGTGATTTTTCGGGGTTTTATTTCAGTGGGCGCCCAGGTGCAGCTGGTGGTAAATGTCGAAGCCCTGATGGTCAGGGAAAGCCCGGAGCCGCGATGTCTGTGGTGCTGTAGATGCGCTGCCAATGGCCGGTGAGGAGCAGCAAGAGCTTGACTGGCTGGCACTTTCAATGTGGGAACAATCGTCCGACGTTCGTGATTTTTCGGTTTTTTTTTCCAGTGGGCGCCCAGGTTCAGCTGGTGGTAAACGTCGAAGCCCTGTTGGTCAGGGAAAGCCCGGAGCCCCGATGTCTGTGGTGCTGTAGATGCGCTGGGAATGGGCGGTGAGGAGCAGCAAGAGCTTGACTGGCTGGCACTTTCGTTGTGGGAGCAATCGTCCGACGTTCGTGATTTTTCGGGCTTTTATTTCAGTGGGAGCCGAGGTGCAGCTGGTGGTAAATGTCGAAGCCCTGATGGTCAGGGAAAGCCCGGAGCCCCGATGTCTGTGGTGCTGTAGATGCGCTGCCAAAGTCCGGTGAGCAGCAGCAAGAGCTTGACTGGCTGACACTTTGGGTGTGGGCGCAATCGTCGGACGTTCGTGATTTTTCGGGGTTTTATTTCAGTGGGCGCCCAGGTTCAGCTGGTGGTAAACTTCTAAGACCTGTTGGTCAGGGAAAGCCCGGAGCCCCGATGTCTGTGGTGATGTAGATGCGCTGGGAATGGCCGGTGTTCAGCAGCTAGAGCTTGACTGTCTGGCACTTTTGGTGTGGGAGCAATCGTCCGACGTTCGTGATTTTTCGGGGTTCTTTTCAGTGGGAGCCCAGGTTCAGCTGGTGGTAAACGTCGAAGGCCTGTTGGTCAGGGAAAGCCCGGAGCCCCAATGTCTGTGGTGCTGTAGATGCACTGCCACTGTCCGGTGAGGAGCAGCAAGAGCTTGACTGGCTGGCACTTTTGGTGTGGGAGCAATCGTCCGACGTTCGTCATTTTTCAGGGTTTTTTTTCAGTGGGCGCCCAGGTGCAGCTGGTGGTAAATGTCGAAGGCCTGTTGGTCAGGGAAAGCCCGGAGCCACGATGTCTGTGGTGCTGTAGATGCGCTGCCAATGGCCGGTGAGGAGCAGCAAGAGCTTGGCTGGCTGGCACTTTCGTTGTGGGAGCAATCGTCCAACGTTCGTGATTTTTCGGGGTTTTACTTTCAGTGGGCGCACAGGTGCAGCTGGTGGTAAATGTCGAAGCCATGTTGGTCAGGGAAAGCCCATAGCCCCGATGTCTGTGGTGCTGTAGATGCGTTGGGAATGGCCGGTGAGGAGCAGCAAGAGCATGACAGGCTGGCATTTAAGGTGTGGCAGGAATCGTCCGACGTTCGTGATTTTTGGGGTTTTTTTTTCAGGGGGCACCCAGGTGCAGCTGGTGGTAAATGTCGAAGCCCGGTTGGTCAGGGAAACCCCGGAGCCCCGATGTCTGTGGTGCTGTAGATGCGCTGGGAATGGCTGGTGAGGAGCAGCATAGCTTGACAGGCTGGCACTTTCGGTGTGGGAGCAATCGTCCGACGTTCGTGATTTTTTGGGGTTCTTTTCAGTGGGAGCCCAGCTGCAGCGAGTGGTAAACGTCGAAGCCCTGTTGGTCAGGGAAAGCCCGGAGCCCCGATGTCTGTGGTGCTGTAGATGCGCTGGGAATGGCCGGTGAGGAGCAGCAAGAGCTTGACAGGCTGGCACTTTCGGTGTGGGAGCAATCGTCCGATGTTCGTGATTTTTCGTTTATTTTTTTCAGTGGGCGCCCAGGTTCAACTGGTGGTAAACGTCGAAGCCCTGTTCGTCAGGGAAATCTCAGAGCCCCGATGTCTGTGGTGCTGTAGATGCGCTGGGAATGGCCGGTGAGGAGCAGCAAGAGCTTGTGTTGCTGGCACTTTCGGTGTGGGAGCAATCGTCCGATGTTCGTGATTTTTAGTTTATTTTTTTCAGTGGGCGCCCAGGTTCAGCTGGTGGTAAACGTCGAAGCCCTGTTGGTCAGGGAAAGCGCAGAACCCCAATGTATGTGGTGCTGTAGATGCACTGCCAAAGTCTGGTGAGTAGCAGCAAGACCTTGAGTTGCTGGCACTTTCGTTGTGGGAGCAATCGTCCGACGTTCGTGATTTTTCGGAGTTTTATTTCAGTGGGCGCCCAGGTGCAGCTGGTGGTAAATGTCGAAGCCCTGTTGGTCAGGGAAAGCCCGGAGCCCCGATGTCTGTGGTGCTGTAGATGCGCTGCCAATGGTCGGTGAGGAGCAGCAAGAGGCTGACATGCTGGCACTTTCGGTGTGGGAGCAATCGTCCGACGTTCGTGATTTTTGGGGTTTTTTTCAGTGGGCGCCCAGGTGCAGCTGGTGGTAAACGTTGAAGCCCTGTTCGTCAGGGAAAGCCCAGAGCCCCGATGTCTGTGGTGCTGTAGATGCACTGGGAGTGGCCGGGGAGGAGCAGCAAGAGTTTGACTGGCTGGCACTTTCGTTGTGGGAGCAATCGTCCGACGTTCGTGATTTTTCGGGGTTTTATTTCAGTGGGCGCCCAAGTGCAGCTGGTGGTAAATGTCGAAGCCCTGTTCGTCAGGGAATGCCCGGAGCCCCGATGTCTGTGGTGCTGTAGATGCGCTGCCAATGGTCGGTGAGGAGCAGCAAGAGGCTGACATGCTGGCACTTTCGGTGTGGGAGCAATCGTCCGACGTTCGTGATTTTTGGGGTTTTTTTCAGTGGGCGCCCAGGTGCAGCTGGTGGTAAACGTTGAAGCCCTGTTCGTCAGGGAAAGCCCAGAGCCCCGATGTCTGTGGTGCTGTAGATGCACTGGGAGTGGCCGGTGAGGAGCAGCAAGAGCTTGACTGGCTGGCACTTTCAATGTGGGAACAATCGTCCGACGTTCGTGATTTTTCGGGTTTTTTTTCCAGTGGGCGCCCAGGTTCAGCTGGTGGTAAACGTCGAAGCCCTGTTCGTCAGGGAATGCCCGGAGCCCCGATGTCTGTGGTGCTGTAGATGCGCTGGGAATGGCCGGTGAGGAGCAGCAAGAGCTTGACTGTCTGGCACTTTTAGTGTAGGAGCAATCGTCCGACGTTCGTGATTTTTCGGGGTTCTTTTCAGTGGGAGCCCAGGTGCAGCTGGTGGTAAATGTCGAAGCCCTGTTGGTCAGGGAAAGCTCGGAGCCCCGATGTCTGTGGTGCTGTAGATGCACTGCCACTGTCCGGTGAGGAGCAGCAAGAGCTTGACTGGCTGGCACTTTTGGTGTGGGAGCAATCGTCCGACGTTCGTCCTTTTTCAGGGTTTTTTTTCAGTGGGCAACCAGGTGCAGCTGGTGGTAAACGTCGAAGGCCTGTTGGTCAGGGAAAGCCCGGAGCCACGATGTCTGTGGTGCTGTAGATGCGCTGGGAATGGCCGGTGAGGAGCAGCAAGAGCTTGACTGGCTGGCACTTTCGGTGTGGTAGCAATCGTCCGACGTTCGTGATTTTTCGGGGTTTTACTTTCAGTGGGCTCCCAGGTGCAGCTGATGGTAAATGTCGAAGCCCTCTTGGTCAGGGAAAGCGTAGAACCCCGATGTCTGTGGTGCTGTAGATGCACTGCCAAAGTCCGGTGAGTAGCAGCAAGAGCTTGAGTTGCTGGCACTTTCGGTGTGGGAGGAATCGTCTGACGTTCGTGATTTTTTAGGGTTTTTTTTCAGTGGGCGCCCAGGTGCAGCTGGTGGTAAACGTCGAAGCCCTGTTGGTCAGGGAAAGCCCGGAGCCCCGATGCCTGTGGTGCTGTAGATGCGCTGGGAATGGCCGGTGAGGAGCAGCAAGAGCTTGACTGTCTGGCACTTTTAGTGTAGGAGCAATCGTCCGACGTTCGTGATTTTTCGGGGTTCTTTTCAGTGGGAGCCCAGGTTCAGCTGGTGGTAAATGTCGAAGCCCTGTTGGTCAGGGAAAGCCCGGAGCCCCGATGTCTGTGGTGCTGTAGATGCACTGCCACTGTCCGGTGAGGAGCAGCAAGAGCTTGACTGGCTGGCACTTTTGGTGTGGGAGCAATCGTCCGACGTTCGTCCTTTTTCAGGGTTTTTTTTCAGTGGGCAACCAGGTGCAGCTGGTGGTAAACGTCGAAGGCCTGTTGGTCAGGGAAAGCCCGGAGCCACGATGTCTGTGGTGCTGTAGATGCGGTGCCAATGGCCGGTGAGGAGCAGCAAGAGCTTGACTGACTGGGACTTTCGGTGTGGTAGCAATCGTCCGACGTTCGTGATTTTTCGGGGTTTTACTTTCAGTGGGCGCCCAGGTGCAGCTGATGGTAAATGTCAAAGCCCTCTTGGTCAGGGAAAGCGTAGAACCCCGATGTCTGTGGTGCTGTAGATGCACTGCCAAAGTCCGGTGAGTAGCAGCAAGAGCTTGAGTTGCTGGCACTTTCGGTGTGGGAGGAATCGTCTGACGTTCGTGATTTTTCGGGGTTTTTTTTCAGTGGGCGCCCAGGTGCAGCTGGTGGTAAACGTCGAAGCCCTGTTGGTCAGGGAAAGTCCGGAGCCCCGATGTCTGTGGTGCTGTAGATGCACTGCCAAAGTCCGGTGAGGAGCAGCAAGAGCTTGACTGGCTGGCACTTCTGGTGTGGGAGCAATCGTCGGACGTTCGTGATTTTTCGGGGTTCTTTTCAGTGGGAGCCCAGGTGCAGCTGGTGGTAAATGTCGAAGCCCTGATGGTCAGGGAAAGCCCGGAGCCCCGATGTCTGTGGTGCTGTAGATGCGCTGCCAATGGCCGGTGAGGAGCAGCAAGAGCTTGACTGGCTGACACTTTTGGTGTGGGAGCAATCGTCCGACGTTCGTCATTTTTCAGGGTTTTTTTTCAGGGGGCGCCCAGGTTCAGCTAGTGGTAAACGTCGAAGCCCTGTTGGTCAGGGAAAGCGCAGAACCCCGATGTCTGTGGTGCTGTAGATGCGCTGCCAAAGTCCGGTCAGGAGCAGCAAGAGCTTGACTGGCTGGCACTTTTGGTGTGGGAGCAATCGTCCGACGTTCGTGATTTTTCGGGCTTTTATTTCAGTGGGCGCCCAGGTTCAGCTGGTGGTAAACGTCGAAGCCCTGTTGGTCAGGGAAAGCGTAGAGCCCCGATGTCTGTGGTGCTGTAGATGCGCTGGGAATGGCCGCTGAGGAGCAGCAAGAGCTTGTGTTGCTGGCACTTTTGGTGTGGGAGCAATTGTCCGACGTTCGTGATTTTTCGGGGTTTTATTTCAGTGGGCGCCCAGGTGCAGCGGGTGGTAAACGTCGAAGCCCTGTTGGTCAGGGAAAGCGTAGAGCCCCGATGTCTGTGGTGCTGTAGATGCGCTGGGAATGGCCGCTGAGGAGCAGCAAGAGCTTGAGTTGCTGGCACTTTCGGTGTGGGAGCAATTGTCCGACGTTCGTGATTTTTCGGGGTTCTTTTCAGTGGGCGCCCAGGTTCAGCTGGTGGTAAATGTCGAAGCCCTGTTGGTCAGGGAAAGTCCAGAGCCCTGATGTCTGTGGTGCTGTAGATGCGCTGGGAATGGGCGGTGAGGAGCAGCAAGAGCTTGACAGGCTGGCATTTAAGGTGTGGGAGCAATCGTCCGACGTTCGTGATTTTTCGGGGTTTTATTTCAGTGGGCGCCCAGGTTCAGCTGGTGGTAAACGTCGAAGCCCTGTTGGTCAGGGAAAGCTCGGAGCCCCGATACCTGTGGTGCTGTAGATGCGCTGCCAATGGCCGGTGAGGAGCAGCAAGAGCTTGGCTGGCTGGCACTTTTGGTGTGGGAGCAATCGTCCGACGTTCGTGATTTTTCAGGGTTTTTTTTCAGTGGGTAACCAGGTGCAGCTGGTGGTAAACGTCGAAGCCCTGTTGGTCAGGGAAAGCCCGGAGCCCCGATGTCTGTGGTGCTGTAGATGCGCTGGGAATGGCCGGTGATGAGCAGCAAGAGCTTGACTGGCTGGCACTTTCGGTGTGGGAGCAATCGTGCGATGTTCGTGATTTTTCGTTTATTTTTTTCAGTGGGCGCCCACGTGCAGCTGGTGGTAAATGTCGAAGCCCTGTTGGTCAGGGAAAGCCCGGAGCCCCGATGTCTGTGGTGCTGTAGATGCGCCTACAATGGCCGGTGAGGAGCAGCAAGAGCTTGAGTTGCTGGCACTTTCGGTGTGGGAGCAATCGTCCGACGTTTGTGATTTTTCGTTTATTTTTTTCAGTGGGCGCCCAGGTGCAGCGGGTGGTAAACGTCGAAGCCCTGTTGGTCAGGGAAAGCCCGGAGCCCCGATGTCTGTGGTGCTGTAGATGCGTTCGGAATGGGCGGTGAGGAGCAGCAAGAGCTTGACTGGCTGGCACTTTCAGTGTGGGAGCAATAGTCCGACGTTTGTGATTTTTGGGGGTTTTATTTCAGTGGGCGCCCAGGTTCAGCTGGTGGTAAACGTCGAAGCCCAGTTGGTCAGGGAAAGCCCGGAGCCCCGATGTCTGTGGTGTTGTACATGCGCTGGGAATGGGAGGTGAGTAGCAGCAAGAGCTTGAGTTGCTGGCACTTTCAGTGTGGGAGCAATCGTCCGATGTTCGTGATTTTTCGGGGTTTTATTTCAGTGGGCGCCCAGGTGCAGCTGGTGGTAAACGTTGAAGCCCTGTTGGTCAGGGAAAGCTCGGAGCCCCGATGTCTGTGGTGCTGTAGATTCCCTGCCAATGGCCGGTGAGTAGCAGCAAGAGCTTGACAGGCTGGCACTTTTGGTGTGGGAGCAATCGTCCGATGTTCGTGATTTTTCGTTTATTTTTTTCAGTGGGCGCCCAGGTGCAGCTGGTGGTAAACGTCGAAGCCCAGTTGGTCAGGGAAAGCCCGGAGTCCCGATGTCTGTGGTGCTGTAGATGCGCTGCCAATGGCCGGTGAGGAGCAGCAAGAGCTTGAGTTGCTGGCACTTTCAATGTGGGAACAATCGTCCGACGTTCGTGATTTTTCGGGGTTTTTTTCAGTGGGAGCCCAGGTGCAGCGAGTGGTAAACGTCGAAGCCCTGTTGGTCAGGGAAAGCCCGGAGCTCCGATGTCTGTGGTGCTGTAGATGAGCTGCCAGTGGCCGGTGAGGAACTGCAAGAGCTTGACTGGCTGGCACTTTCGGTGTGGGATCAATTGTCCGACGTTTTTGATTTTTCAGGGTTTTTTTTCAGTGACCAACTAGGTGCAGCTGGTGGTAAATGTCGAAGGCCTGTTGGTCAGGGAAAGCCCAGAGCCGCGATGTCTGTGGTGCTGTAGATGCACTGGGAATGGCCGGTGAGGAGCAGCAAGAGCTTGAGTTGCTGGCACTTTCAGTGTGGGACGAATCGTCTGACGTTTTTGATTTTTCAGGGTTTTTTTTCAGTGGGTAACCAGGTGCAGCTGGTGGTAAATGTTGAAGCCCTGTTGGTGAGGGAAAGCCCGGAGCCGCGATGTCTGTGGTGCTGTAGATGCGCTGGGAATGGGCGGTGAGGAGCAGCAAGAGCTTGTGTTGCTGGCACTTTCGGTGTGGGAGCAATCGTCCGATGTTCGTGATTTTTCGGGGTTTTACTTTCAGTGGGCGCCCAGGTGCAGCTGGTGGTAAACGTTGAAGCCCTGTTGGTCAGGGAAAGCCCGGAGCCCCGATGTCTGTGGTGCTGTAGATGCCCTGCCAATGGGCGGTGAGTAGCAGCAAGAGCTTGAGTTGCTCCCAGTTTCGGTGTGGGAGCAATCGTCCGATATTCATGATTTTTCGTTTATTTTTTTCAGTGGGCGCCCAGGTGCAGCTGGTGGTAAACGTCGAAGCCCTGTTGGTCAGGGAAAGCCCGGAGCCCCGATGTCTGTGGTGCTGTAGATGCACTGCCAAAGTCCGGTGAGTAGCAGCAAGAGCTTGAGTTGCTGGCACGTTCGTTGTGGGAGCAATCGTCCGACGTTCGTGATTTTTCGGGGTTTTATTTCAGTGGGCGCCCAGGTGCAGCTGGTGGTAAACGTCGAAGCCCTGTTGGTCAGGGAAAGCCCGGAGCCCCGATGTCTGTGGTGCTGTAGATGCGCTGCCACTCTCCGGTGAGGAGCAGCAAGAGCTTGAGTTGCTGGCACTTTCGTTGTGGGAGCAATCGTCCGACGTTTGTGATTTTTCGGGGTTTTATTTCAGTGGGCGCCCAGGTGCAGCTGGTGGTAAATGTCGAAGCCCTGATGGTCAGGGAAAGCCCGGAGCCGCGATGTCTGTGGTGCTGTAGATGCGCTGCCAATGGCCGGTGAGGAGCAGCAAGAGCTTGACTGGCTGGCACTTTCAATGTGGGAACAATCGTCCGACGTTCGTGATTTTTCGGGTTTTTTTTCCAGTGGGCGCCCAGGTTCAGCTGGTGGTAAACGTTGAAGCCCTGTTCGTCAGGGAAAGCCCGGAGCCCCGATGTCTGTGGTGCTGTAGATGCGCTGGGAATGGGCGGTGAGGAGCAGCAAGAGCTTGACTGGCTGGCACTTTCGTTGTGGGAGCAATCGTCCGACGTTCGTGATTTTTCGGGCTTTTATTTCAGTGGGAGCCGAGGTGCAGCTGGTGGTAAATGTCGAAGCCCTGATGGTCAGGGAAAGCCCGGAGCCCCGATGTCTGTGGTGCTGTAGATGCACTGCCAATGTCCGGTGAGCAGCAGCAAGAGCTTGACTGGCTGACACTTTGGGTGTGGGCGCAATCGTCGGACGTTCGTGATTTTTCGGGGTTTTATTTCAGTGGGCGCCCAGGTTCAGCTGGTGGTAAACTTCTAAGACCTGTTGGTCAGGGAAAGCCCGGAGCCCCGATGTCTGTGGTGATGTAGATGCGCTGGGAATGGCCGGTGTTCAGCAGCTAGAGCTTGACTGTCTGGCACTTTTGGTGTGGGAGCAATCGTCCGACGTTCGTGATTTTTCGGGTTTCTTTTCAGTGGGAGCCCAGGTTCAGCGAGTGGTAAACGTCGAAGGCCTGTTGGTCAGGGAAAGCCCGGAGCCCCAATGTCTGTGGTGCTGTAGATGCACTGCCACTGTCCGGTGAGGAGCAGCAAGAGCTTGACTGGCTGGCACTTTCGTTGTGGGAGCAATCGTCCAACGTTCGTGATTTTTCGGGGTTTTACTTTCAGTGGGCGCACAGGTGCAGCTGGTGGTAAATGTCGAAGCCATGTTGGTCAGGGAAAGCCCACAGCCCCGATGTCTGTGGTGCTGTAGATGCGTTGGGAATGGCCGGTGAGGAGCAGCAAGAGCATGACAGGCTGGCATTTAAGGTGTGGCAGGAATCGTCCGACGTTCGTGATTTTTCGGGTTTTTTTTTCAGGGGGCACCCAGGTGCAGCTGGTGGTAAATGTCGAAGCCCGGTTGGTCAGGGAAAGCCCGGAGCCCCGATGTCTGTGGTGCTGTAGATGCGCTGGGAATGGCTGGTGAGGAGCAGCAAGAGCTTGACAGGCTGGCACTTTCGGTGTGCGAGCAATCGTCCGATGTTCGTGATTTTTCGTTTATTTTTTTCAGTGGGCGCCCAGGTTCAACTGGTGGTAAACGTCGAAGCCCTGTTCGTCAGGGAAAGCTCAGAGCCCCGATGTCTGTGGTGCTGTAGATGCGCTGGGAATGGCCGGTGAGGAGCAGGAAGAGCTTGACTGTCTGGCACTTTCGGTGTGGGAGCAATCGTCCGATGTTCGTGATTTTTCGGGGTTTTACTTTCAGTGGGCGCCCAGGTTCAGCTGGTGGTAAACGTCGAAGCCCTGTTGGTCACGGAAAGCCCGGAGCCCCGATATCTGTGATGCTGTAGATGCGCTGGGAATGGGCGGTGAGGAGCAGCAAGACCTTGACTGTCTGGCACTTTCGGTGTGGGAGCAATCGTCCGATGTTCGTGATTTTTAGTTTATTTTTTTCAGTGGGCGCCCAGGTTCAGCTGGTGGTAAACGTCGAAGCCCTGTTGGTCAGGGAAAGCGCAGAACCCCAATGTATGTGGTGCTGTAGATGCACTGCCAAAGTCTGGTGAGTAGCAGCAAGAGCTTGAGTTGCTGGCACTTTCGTTGTGGGAGCAATCGTCCGACGTTCGTGATTTTTCGGAGTTTTATTTCAGTGGGCGCCCAGGTGCAGCTGGTGGTAAACGTTGAAGCCCTGTTGGTCAGGGAAAGCTCGGAGCCCCGATGTCTGTGGTGCTGTAGATGCCCTGTCAATGGGCGGTGAGTAGCAGCAAGAGCTTGAGTTGCTGGCACTTTCGGTGTGGGAGCAATCGTCCGATGTTCGTGATTTTTCGTTTATTTTTTTCAGTGGGCGCCCAGGTGCAGCTGGTGGTAAACGTCGAAGCCCTGTTGGTCAGGGAAAGCCCGGAGCCCCGATGTCTGTGGTGCTGTAGATGCGCTGCCAAAGTCCGGTGAGGAGCAGCAAGAGCTTGAGTTGCTGGCACTTTCGGTGTGGGAGCAATCGTCTGACGTTCGTGATTTTTCGGGTTTTTTTTCCAGTGGGCGCCCAGGTGCAGCTGGTGGTAAACGTCGAAGCCCTGTTTGTCAGGGAAAGCCTGGAGCCCCGATGTCTGTGGTGCTGTAGATGCGCTGGGAATGGCCGGTGAGGAACAGCAGGAGCTTGTGTTGCTGGCACTTTCGGTGTGGGTGCAATCGTCCGACGTTCGTGATTTTTCGGGGTTCTTTTCAGTGGGAGCCCAGGTGCAGCGAGTGGTAAACGTCGAAGCCCTGTTGGTCAGGGAAAGCCTGGAGCCCCGATGTCTGTGGTGCTGTAGATGCGCTGGGAATGGCCGGTGAGGAGCAGCAAGAGCTTGAGTTGCTGGCACTTTTGGTGTGGGAGCAATTGTCCGATGTTCGTGATTTTTCTTTTATTTTTTTCAGTGGGCGCCCAGGTTCAGCTGGTGGTAAACGTCGAAGCCCTGTTGGTCAGGGAACGCGCAGAACCCCGATGTCTGTGGTGCTGTAGATGCGCTGCCCATGGCCGGTGAGGAGCAGCAAGAGCTTGACTGGCTGGCACTTTCAGTGTGGGAGCAATAGTCCGACGTTTGTGATTTTTCGGGGTTTTTTTCAGTGGGCACCCAGGTGCAGGTGATGGTAAATGTCGAAGCCCTCTTGGTCAGGGAAAGCGTAGAACCCCGATGTCTGTGGTGCTGTAGATGCACTGCCAAAGTCCGGTGAGTAGCAGCAAAAGCTTGACTGGCTGGCACTTTCGGTGTGGGAGGAATCGTCCGACGTTCGTGATTTTTCAGGGTTTTATTTCAGTGGGCGCCCAGGTGCAGCTGGTGGTAAACATCGAAGCCCTGTTGGTCAGGGAAAGCTCGGAGCCCCGATATTTGTGGTGCTGTAGATGCGCTGCCAATGGCCGGTGAGGAGCAGCAAGAGCTTGACTGTCTGGCACTTTCGGTGTGGGAGCAATCGTCCGACGTTCGTGATTTTTGGAGGTTTTATTTCAGTGGGCGCCCAGGTTCAGCTGGTGGTAAACGTTGAAGCCCAGTTGGTCAGGGAAAGCCCGGAGCCCCGATGTCTGTGGTGCTGTAGATGCGCTGGGAATGGCCGGTGAGGAGCAGCAAGAGCTTGTGTTGCTGGCACTTTCGGTGTGGGTGCAATCGTCCGACGTTCGTGATATTTCGGGGTTCTTTTCAGTGGGAGCCTAGGTGCAGCGAGTGGTAAACGTCGAAGCCCTGTTGGTCAGGGAAAGCCCGGAGCTCCGATGTCTGTAGTGCTGTACATGAGCTGCCAGTGGCCGGTGAGGAACTGCAAAAGCTTGACTGGCTGGCACTTTGGGTGTGGGATCAATTGTCCGACGTTTTCGATTTTTCAGGGTTTTTTTTCAGTGGCCAACTAGGTGCAGCTGGTGGTAAATGTCGAAGGCCTGTTGGTCAGGGAAAGCCCAGAGCCGCGATGTCTGTGGTGCTGTAGATGCGCTGCCAATGGCCGGTGAGGAGCAGCAAGAGCTTGACTGGCTGGCACTTTCAGTGTGGGAGCAATAGTCCGACGTTTGTGATTTTTCGCGGTTTTTTTCAGTGGGCACCCAGGTGCAGCTGGTGGTAAACGTCGAAGCCCTGTTGTTCAGGGAAAGCGCAGAACCCCGATGTCTGTGGTGCTGTAGATGCACTGCCAAAGTCCGGTGTGTAGCAGCAAGAGCTTGAGTTGCTGGCACTTTCGGTGTGGGAGGAATCGTCCGACGTTCGTGATTTTTCGGGGTTTTATTTCAGTTGGCGCCCAGTTGCAGCTGGTGGTAAACGTCGAAGCCCTGTTGGTCAGGGAAAGCCCGGAGCCCCGATGTCTGTGGTGCTGTAGATGCGCTGGGAATGGCCGGTGAGAAGCAGCAAGAACTTGTGTTGCTGGCACTTTCGGTGTGTGAGCAATCGACCGATGTTCGTGATTTTTCGGGGGTTCTTTTCAGTGGGCGCCCAGGTGCAGCTGGTGGTAAACGTCGAAGCCCTGTTCGTCAAGGAAAGTCCAGAGCCCCGATGTCAGTGGTGCTGTAGATGCGCTGGCAATGGCTGGTGAGGAGTAGCTACAGCTTGACAGGCTGGCACTTTCGGTGTTGGAGCAATCGTCCGACGTTCGTGATTTTTCGGGGTTTTTTTTCAGTGGGCGCCCAGGTTCAGCTGGTGGTAAACGTCGAAGCCCTGTTGGTCAGGGAAAGCCCGGAGCCCCGATGTCTGTGGTGCTGTAGATGCGCTGCCAATGGCCGGTGAGGAGCAGCAAGAGGCTGACATGCTGGCACTTTCGGTGTGGGAGGAATCGTCCGACGTTCGTGAGTTTTCGGGGTTTTTTTCAGTGGGCGCCCAGGTGCAGCTGGTGGTAAACGTCGAAGCCCTGTTGGTCAGGGAAAGCCCGGAGCCCCGATGTCTGTGGTGCTGTAGATGCGCTGCCAATGGGCGGTGAGTAGCAGCAAGAGCTTGAGTTCCTGGCACTTTCGTTGTGGGAGCAATCGTCCGACGTTCGTGATTTTTCGGGGTTTTATTTCAGTGTGCGCCCAGGTGCAGCTGGTGGTAAATGTCGAAGCCCTGTTGGTCAGGGAAAGCCCGGAGCCCCGATGTCTGTGGTGCTTTAGATGCGCTGGGAATGGGCGGTGAGGAGCAGCAAGAGCTTGACTGGCTGGCACTTTCGTTGTGGGATCAATCGTCTGATCTTCGTGATTTTTCGTTTACTTTTTTCAGTGGGCGCCCAGGTTCAGCTGGTGGTAAACGTCGAAGCCCTGTTGGTCAGGGATAGCCCGGAGCCCCGATGTCTGTGGTGCTGTAGATGTGCTGGGAACGGCGGGTGAGTAGCAGCAAGAGCTTGTGTTGCTGGCACTTTCGGTGTGGGAGCAATCGTCCGATGTTCGTGATTTTTCGGGGGTTCTTTTCAGTGGGAGCCCAGGTGCAGCTGGTGGTAAATGTCGAAGCTTGGTTCGTCATGGAAAGCCCGGAGCTCCGATGTCTGTGGTGCTGTAGATGCGCTGCCAATGGGCGGTGAGGAGCAGCAAGAGCTTGACTGGCTGGCACTTTCGGTGTGGGAGCAATCGTCCGACATTTGTGATTTTTCGGTGTTCTTTTCAGTGGGCGCCCAGGTGCAGCTGGTGGTAAACGTTGAAGCCCTGTTGGTCAGGGAAAGCCCGGAGCCCCGATGTCTGTGGTGCTGTAGATGCGCCTCCAATGGCCGGTGAGGAGCAGCAAGAGCTTGACAGGCTGGCATTTAAGGTGTGGCAGGAATCGTCCGACATTTGTGATTTTTGGGGTTTTTTTTTCAGGGGGCACCCAGGTGCAGCTGGTGGTAAATGTCGAAGCCCTGTTGGTCAGGGAAAGCCCGGAGCCACGATGTCTGTGGTGCTGTAGATGCGCTGCCCATGGCCCGTGAGTAGCAGCAAGAGCTTGACTGACTGGGACTTTTGGTGTGGGAGCAATTGTCCGACGTTCGTGATTTTTCGTGGTTTTAATTTCAGTGGGCGCCCAGGTGCAGCTGGTGGTAAATGTCGAAGCCCTGTTGGTCTGGGAAAGCCCGGAGCCCCGATGTCTGTGGTGCTTTAGATGCGCTGCCAATGGCCGGTGAGGAGCAGCAAGAGCTTGACAGGCTGGCATTTAAGGTGTGGCAGAAATCGTCCGATATTTGTGATTTTTGGGGTTTTTTTTTTCAGGGGGCACCCAGGTGCAGCTGGTGGTAAATGTCGAAGCCCGGTTGGTCAGGGAAAGCCCGGAGCCCCGATGTCTGTGGTGCTGTAGATGCGCTGCCCATGGCCGGTGAGGAGCAGCAAGAGCTTGACTGGCTGGCACTTTCGGTGTGGGAGCAATCGTGCGATGTTCGTGATTTTTCGTTTACTTTTTTCAGTGGGCGCCCAGGTGCAGCTGGTGGTAAACGTTGAAGCCCTGTTGGTCAGGGAAAGCCCGGAGCCCCGATGTCTGTGGTGCTGTAGATGCACTGCCAAAGTCCGGTGAGTAGCAGTAAGAGCTTGAGTTGCTGGCACTTTCGGTGTGGGAGCAATCGTCCGACGTTTGTGATTTTTCGGGGTTTTTTTCAGCGGGCGCCCAGGTGCAGCTGGTGGTAAAAGTTGAAGCCCTGTTGTTCAGGGAAAGCGCAGGACCCCGATGTCTGTGGTGCTGTAGATGCACTGCCAAAGTCCGGTGAGTAGCAGCAAGAGCTTGAGTTGCTGGCACTTTCGGTGTGGGAGCAATCGTCCGACGTTTGTGATTTTTCGGGGTTTTTTTCAGCGGGCTCCGAGGTGCAGCTGGTGGTAAACGTCGAAGCCCTGTTCGTCAGGGAAAGCCCGGAGCCCCGATGTCTGTGGTGCTGTAGATGCGCTGCCAATGGCCGGTGAGGAGCAGCAAGAGCTTGACTGGCTGGCACTTCAGGTGTGGGAGCAATCGTCCGACGTTTGTGATTTTTCGTTTATTTATTTCAGTGGGCGCCCAGGTGCAGCTGGTGGTAAATGTCGAAGCCCTGTTCGTCAGGGAAAGCCCAGAGCCGGGATGTCTGTGGTGCTGTAGATTCACTGCCCATGGCCGGTGAGGAGCAGCAAGAGCTTGACTGGCTGGCACTTTTGGTGTGGGAGCAATCGTCCGACGTTTTTGATTTTTCAGGGTTTTTTTTCAGTGGGTAACCAGGTGCAGCTGGTGGTAAATGTCGAAGCCCTGTTGGTCAGGGAAAGCCCGGAGCCGTGATGTCTGTGGTGCTGTAGATGCGGTGCCAATGGCCGGTGAGGAGCAGCAAGAGCTTGACTGACTGGGACTTTCGGTGTGGGAGCAATCGTCCGACGTTTGTGATATTTGGGGATTTTTTTTCCAGTGGGCGCCTAAGTTCAGCTGGTAGTAAACTTCTAAGCCCTGTTGGTCAGGGAAAGCCCGGAGCCCCGATGTCTGTGGTGCTGTAGATGCGCTGGGAATGGCCGGTGAGGAGCAGCAAGAGCTTGACTGGCTGGCACTTTCGTTGTGGGAGCAATCGTCCGACGTTCGTGATTCTTCGGGGTTTTACTTTCAGTGGGCGCCCAGGTTCAGCTGGTGGTAAACTTCTAAGCCCTGTTGGTCAGGGAAAGCCCGGAGCCCCGATGTCTGTGGTGCTGTAGATGCGCTGCCAATGGGCGGTGAGGAGCAGCAAGAGCTTGTGTTGCTGGCACTTTTGGTGTGGGAGCAATCGTCCGACGTTTGTGATTTTTGGGGATTTTTATTCACTGGGCGCCCAGGTTCAGCTGGTGGTAAACGTCTAAGCCCTGTTGGTCAGGGAAAGCCCGGAGCCCCGATGTCTGTGGTGCTGTAGATGCGCTGGGAACGGCCGGTGAGGAGCAGCAAGAGCTTGTGTTGCTGGCACTTTCGGTGTGGGAGCAATCGACCGATGTTCATGATTTTTCGGGGGTTCTTTTCAGTGGGAGCCCAGGTGCAGCTGGTGGTAAACGTCGAAGCCCTGTTGGTCAGGGAAAGCCCGGAGCCCCGATGTCTGTGGTGCTGTAGATGCGCTGGGAATGGGCGGTGAGGGGCAGGCAGAGCTTGACAGGCTGGCATTTAAGGTGTGGCAGGAATCGTCCGACATTTGTGATTTTTGGGTTTTCTTTTTCAGTGGGCGCCCAGGTTCAGCTGGTGGTAAACGTTGAAGCCCTGTTGGTCAGGGAATGCCAGGAGCCCAAATGTCTGTGGTGCTGTAGATGCGCTGCCAAAGTCCGGTGAGGAGCAGCAAGAGCTTGAGTTGCTGGCACTTTTGGTGTGGGAGCAATCGTCCGACGTTTGTGATTTTTCGTTTATTTTTTTCAGTGGGCGCCCAGGTTCAGCTGGTGGTAAATGTCGAAGCCCTGTTGGTCAGGGAAAGCGCAGAACCCCGACGTCTGTGGTGCTGTAGATGCACTGCCAAAGTCCGGTGAGTAGCAGCAGGAGCTTGAGTTGCTGGCACTTTCGGTGTGGGAGCAATCGTCCGACGTTCGTGATTTTTTGGGGTTTTACTTTCAGTGGGCGCCCAGGTTCAGCTGGTGGTAAACGTCGAAGCCCAGTTGGTCAGGGAAAGCCCGGAGCCCCGATGTCTGTGGTACTGTAGATGCGCTGCCAATGGCCGGTGAGGAGCAGCAAGAGCTTGACTGGCTGGCACTTTCGGTGTGGGAGCAATCGTCCGATGTTCTTGATTCTTCGTTTATTTTTTTCAGGGGGCACCCAGGTGCAGCTGGTGGTAAACGTCGAAGCCTGGTTCGTCAGGGAAAGCCCGGAGCCCCGATGTCTGTGGTGCTGTAGATGCGCTGCCAATGGCCGGTGAGGAGCAGTAAGAGCTTGACTGACTGGCACTTTTGGTGTTGGAGCAATCGTCCGACGTTCGTGATTTTTCGGGGTTCTTTTCAGTGGGAGCCCAGGTGCAGCTGGTGGTAAATGTCGAAGCCCTGTTTGTCTGGGAAAGCCCAGAGCCCCGATGTCTGTGGTGCTGTAGATGCGCTGGGAATGGGAGTTGAGGAGCAGCAAGAGCTTGAGTTGCTGGCACTTTCGGTGTGGGAGCAATCGTCCGATGTTCGTGATTTTTTGGGGGTTCTTTTCAGTGGGCGCCCAGGAGCAGCCGGTGGTAAACGTCAAAGCCCTGTTGGTCAGGGAATGCCCGGAGCCCCGATGTCTGTGGTGCTGTAGATGCGCTGGGAATGGCCGGTGAGGAGCAGCAAGAGCTTGAGTTGCTGGCACTTTTGGTGTGGGAGCATTCGTCCGACGTTTTTGATTTTTCAGGGTTTTTTTTCAGTGGGTAACCAGGTGCAGCTGGTGGTAAATGTCGAAGCCCTGTTGGTCAGGGAAAGCCCGGAGCCGCGATGTCTGTGGTGCTGTAGATGCGCTGCCAATGGCCGGTGAGGAGCAGCAAGAGCTTGACTGGCTGGCACTTTCGGTGTGGGAGCAATCGTCCGACGTTTGTGATTTTTCGTTTATTTTTTTCAGTGGGCGCCCAGGTGCAGCGGGTGGTAAACGTCGAAGCCCTGTTGGTCAGGGAAAGCCCGGAGCCGCGATGTCTGTGGTGCTGTAGATGAGCTGGGAATGGCCGGTGAGTAGCAGCAAGAGCTTGACAGGCTGGCATTTAAGGTGTGGCAGGAATCGTCCGACATTTGTGATTTTTCAGGGTTTTTTTTCAGTGGGTAACCAGGTGCAGCTGGTGGTAAATGTCCAAGCCCCGTTCGTCAGGGAAAGCCTGGAGCCCCGATGTCTGTGGTGCTGTAGATGCGCTGGGAATGGGCGGTGAGGAGCAGCAAGAGCTTGAGTTGCTGGCACTTTTGGTGTGGGAGCAATCGTCCGACGTTTTTGATTTTTCAGGGTTTTTTTTCAGTGGGTAACCAGGTGCAGCTGGTGGTAAATGTCGAAGCCCTGTTGGTCAGGGAAAGCCCAGAGACCCGATGTCTGTGGTGCTGTAGATGCGCTGGGAATGGCCGGTGAGGAGCAGCAAGAGCTTGACTGGCTGGCACTTTCGGTGTGGGAGCAATCGTGCGATGTTCGTGATTTTTCGGGGTTTTTTTTCAGTGGGCGCCCAGGTGCAGTTGGTGGTAAACGTCGAAGCCCTGTTGGTCAGGGAAAGCCCAGAGCCCCGATGTCTGTGGTGCTGTAGATGCGCTGGGAATGGCCGGTGAGGAACAGCAAGAGCTTGAGTTGCTGGCACTTTCGGTGTGGGAGCAATCGTCCGACGTTCGTGATTTTTCGGGGTTTTATTTCAGTGGGCGCCCAGGTGCAGCTGGTGGTAAATGTCGAAGCCCTGTTGGTCAGGGAAATCCCGGAGCCCCGATGTCTGTGGTGCTGTAGATGCGCTGCCAATGGCCGGTGAGGAGCAGCAAGAGCTTGACTGGCTGGCACTTTCGGTGTGGGAGCAATCGTCCGATGTTCGTGAATTTTAGTTTATTTTTTTCAGTGGGCGCCCAGGTGCAGCTGGTGGTAAACGTCGAAGCCCTGTTGGTCAGGGAAAGCCCGGAGCCCCGATGTCTGTGGTGCTGTAGATGCACTGCCAAAGTCCGGTGAGGAGCAGCAAGAGCTTGACTGGCTGGCACTTTCGGTGTGGGAGCAATCGTCCGACGTTCGTGATTTTTGGGGGTTTTATTTCAGTGGGAGCCCAGGTTCAGCTGGTGGTAAATGTCGAAGCCCTGTGGTCAGGGAAAGCCCGGAGCGCCGATGTCTGTGGTGCTGTAGATGCGCTGGGAATGGCCGGTGAGGAGCAGCAAGAGCTTGACTGGCTGGCACTTTCAGTGTGGGAGCAATCGTCCGACGTTCGTGATTTTTCGGGGTTTTTTTTCAGTGGGAGCCCAGGTGCAGCTGGTGGTAAACGTCGAAGCCCTGTTGGTCAGGGAAAGCCCGGAGCCCCGATGTCTGTGGTGCTGTAGATGCGCTGCCAAAGTCCGGTGAGGAGCAGCAAGAGCTTGAGTTGCTGGCACTTTTGGTGTGGGAGCAATCGTCCGATGTTCGTGATTTTTCTTTTATTTTTTTCAGTGGGCGCCCAGGTGCAGCTGGTGGTAAACGTCGAAGCCCTGTTGGTCAGGGAAAGCCCGGAGCCCCGATGTCTGTGGTGCTGTAGATGCGCTGGGAATGGCCGGTGAGGAGCAGCAAGAGCTTGAGTTGCTGGCACTTTCGGTGTGGGAGCAATCGTCCGACGTTTTTGATTTTTCAGGGTTTTTTTTCAGTGGGTAACCAGGTTCAGCTGGTGGTAAATGTCGAAGCCCTGTTGGTCAGGGAAAGCCCACAGCCCCGATGTCTGTGGTGTTGTAGATGCGCTGGGAATGGCCGGTGAGGAGCAGCAAGAGCTTGACTGGCTGGCACTTTCGGTGTGGGAGCAATCGTCCGATGTTCGTGATTTTTCTTTTATTTTTTTCAGCGGGCGCCCAGGTTCAGCTGGTGGTAAACGTCGAAGCCCTGTTGGTCAGGGAAAGCGCAGAACCCCGATATCTGTGGTGCTGTAGATGCGCTGGGAATGGCCGGTGAGGAGCAGCAAGAGCTTGACTGGCTGGCACTTTCGGTGTGGGATCAATCGTCCGACGTTCGTGATTTTTCAGGGTTTTTTCTCAGTGGGTAACCAGGTGCAGCTGGTGGTAAACGTCGAAGCCCTGTTGGTCAGGGAAAGCCCAGAGCCCCGATGTCTGTGGTGCTGTAGATGCGCTGGGAATGGGCGGTGAGGAGCAGCAAGAGCTTGAGTTGCTGGCACTTTCGGTGTGGGAGCAATCGTCCGACGTTCGTGATTTTTCGGGGTTTTAATTTCAGTGGGCGCCCAGGTTCAGCTGGTGGTAAACGTCGAAGCCCTGTTGGTCAGGGAAAGCCCGGAGCCCCGATGTCTGTGGTGCTGTAGATGAGCTGCCAATGGCCGGTGAGGAGCAGCAAGAGCTTGACTGTCTGGCACTTTCGGTGTGGGAGCAATCGTCCGATGTTCGTGATTTTTCTTTTATTTTTTTCAGCGGGCGCCTAGGTTCAGCTGGTGGTAAACGTCGAAGCCCTGTTGGTCAGGGAAAGCGCAGAACCCCGATATCTGTGGTGCTGTAGATGCGCTGGGAATGGCCGGTGAGGAGCAGCAAGAGCTTGACTGGCTGGCACTTTTGGTGTTGGAGCAATCGTCCGACGTTCGTGATTTTTCGGGTTTTTTTTCCAGTGGGCGCCCAGGTTCAGCTGGTGGTAAACATCGAAGCCCTGTTGGTCAGGGAAAGCCCGGAGCCCCGATGTCTGTGGTGCTGTAGATGCGCTGGGAATGGCCGGTGAGGAGCAGAAAGAGCTTGTGTTGCTGGCACTTTCGGTGTGGGAGCAATCGTCCGACGTTCGTGATTTTTCGGGGTTCTTTTCAGTGGGAGCCCAGGTGCAGCGAGTGGTAAACGTCGAAGCCCTGTTGGTCAGGGAAAGCCCGGAGCTCCGATGTCTGTGGTGCTGTAGATGCACTGCCAAAGTCCGGTGAGGAGCAGCAAGAGCTTGACTGGCTGGCACTTTCGGTGTTGGATCAATTGTCCGACGTTTTTGATTTTTCAGGGTTTTTTTTCAGTGGCCAACTAGGTGCAGCTGGTGGTAAATGTCGAAGGCCTGTTGGTCAGGGAAAGCCCAGAGCCGCGATGTCTGTGGTGCTGTAGATGCGCTGCCAATGGCCGGTGAGGAGCAGCAAGAGCTTGACTGGCTGGCACTTCTGGTGTGGGAGCAATCGTCCGACGTTCGTGATTTTTCGGGGTTTTTTTCAGTGGGCACCCAGGTGCAGCTGGTGGTAAACGTCGAAGCCCTGTTGGTCAGGGAACGCCCGGAGCCCCGATGTCTGTGGTGCTGTAGATGCGCTGCCAATGGCCGGTGAGGAGCAGCAAGAGGTTTACTGTCTGGCACTTTTGGTGTGGGAGCAATCGTCCGATGTTTGTGAGTATTCGGGGTTTTTTTTCAGTGGGCGCCCAGGTGCAGCTGGTGGTAAACGTCGAAGCCCTGTTGGTCAGGGAAAGCCCGGAGCCCCGATGTCTGTGGTGCTGTAGATGCACTGCCAAAGTCCGGTGAGGAGCAGCAAGAGCTTGACTGGCTGGCACTTTCGGTGTGGGAGGAATCGTCCGACGTTCGTGATTTTTGGGGGTTTTATTTCAGTGGGCGCCCAGGTGCAGCTGGTGGTAAATGTCGAAGCCCTGTTCGTCAGGGAAAGCCCGGAGCCCCGATGTCTGTGGTGCTGTAGATGCGCTGGGAATGGCCGGTGTTCAGCAGCTAGAGCTTGACTGTCTGGCACTTTTGGTGTGGGAGCAATCGTCCGACGTTCGTCATTTTTCAGGGTTTTTTTTCAGTGGGCGCCCAGGTTCAGCTGGTGGTAAACGTCGAAGGCCTGTTGGTCAGGGAAAGCCCGGAGCCCCGATGTCTGTGGTGCTGTAGATGTGCTGCCAATGGCCGGTGAGGAGCAGCAAGAGCTTGAGTTGCTGGCACTTTCGGTGTGGGAGCAATCGTCCGACGTTCGTGATTTTTCGGGGTTTGATTTCAGTGGGCGCCCAGGTGCCGCTGGTGGTAAACGTTGAAGCCCTGTTGGTCAGGGAAAGCTCGGAGCCCCGATGTCTGTGGTGCTGTAGATGCCCTGCCAATGGGCGGTGAGTAGCAGCAAGAGCTTGACTGTCTGGCACTTTCGGTGTGGGAGCAATCGTCCGATGTTCGTGATTTTTCGTTTATTTTTTTCAGTGGGCGCCCAGGTTCATCTGGTGGTAAACGTCGAAGCCCTGTTGGTCAGGGAAAGCCCGGAGCCGCGATGTCTGTGGTGCTGTAGATGAGCTGGGAATGGCCGGTGAGTAGCAGCAAGAGCTTGACAGGCTGGCATTTAAGGTGTGGCAGGAATCGTCCGACATTTGTGATTTTTCAGGGTTTTTTTTCAGTGGGTAACCAGGTGCAGCTGGTGGTAAATGTCCAAGCCCCGTTCGTCAGGGAAAGCCTGGAGCCCCGATGTCTGTGGTGCTGTAGATGCGCTGGGAATGGGCGGTGAGGAGCAGCAAGAGCTTGAGTTGCTGGCACTTTTGGTGTGGGAGCAATCGTCCGACGTTTTTGATTTTTCAGGGTTTTTTTTCAGTGGGTAACCAGGTGCAGCTGGTGGTAAATGTCGAAGCCCTGTTGGTCAGGGAAAGCCCAGAGACCCGATGTCTGTGGTGCTGTAGATGCGCTGGGAATGGCCGGTGAGGAGCAGCAAGAGCTTGACTGGCTGGCACTTTCGGTGTGGGAGCAATCGTGCGATGTTCGTGATTTTTCGGGGTTTTTTTTCAGTGGGCGCCCAGGTGCAGTTGGTGGTAAACGTCGAAGCCCTGTTGGTCAGGGAAAGCCCAGAGCCCCGATGTCTGTGGTGCTGTAGATGCGCTGGGAATGGCCGGTGAGGAACAGCAAGAGCTTGAGTTGCTGGCACTTTCGGTGTGGGAGCAATCGTCCGACGTTCGTGATTTTTCGGGGTTTTATTTCAGTGGGCGCCCAGGTGCAGCTGGTGGTAAATGTCGAAGCCCTGTTGGTCAGGGAAATCCCGGAGCCCCGATGTCTGTGGTGCTGTAGATGCGCTGCCAATGGCCGGTGAGGAGCAGCAAGAGCTTGACTGGCTGGCACTTTCGGTGTGGGAGCAATCGTCCGATGTTCGTGAATTTTAGTTTATTTTTTTCAGTGGGCGCCCAGGTGCAGCTGGTGGTAAACGTCGAAGCCCTGTTGGTCAGGGAAAGCCCGGAGCCCCGATGTCTGTGGTGCTGTAGATGCACTGCCAAAGTCCGGTGAGGAGCAGCAAGAGCTTGACTGGCTGGCACTTTCGGTGTGGGAGCAATCGTCCGACGTTCGTGATTTTTGGGGGTTTTATTTCAGTGGGAGCCCAGGTTCAGCTGGTGGTAAATGTCGAAGCCCTGTGGTCAGGGAAAGCCCGGAGCGCCGATGTCTGTGGTGCTGTAGATGCGCTGGGAATGGCCGGTGAGGAGCAGCAAGAGCTTGACTGGCTGGCACTTTCAGTGTGGGAGCAATCGTCCGACGTTCGTGATTTTTCGGGGTTTTTTTTCAGTGGGAGCCCAGGTGCAGCTGGTGGTAAACGTCGAAGCCCTGTTGGTCAGGGAAAGCCCGGAGCCCCGATGTCTGTGGTGCTGTAGATGCGCTGCCAAAGTCCGGTGAGGAGCAGCAAGAGCTTGAGTTGCTGGCACTTTTGGTGTGGGAGCAATCGTCCGATGTTCGTGATTTTTCTTTTATTTTTTTCAGTGGGCGCCCAGGTGCAGCTGGTGGTAAACGTCGAAGCCCTGTTGGTCAGGGAAAGCCCGGAGCCCCGATGTCTGTGGTGCTGTAGATGCGCTGGGAATGGCCGGTGAGGAGCAGCAAGAGCTTGAGTTGCTGGCACTTTCGGTGTGGGAGCAATCGTCCGACGTTTTTGATTTTTCAGGGTTTTTTTTCAGTGGGTAACCAGGTTCAGCTGGTGGTAAATGTCGAAGCCCTGTTGGTCAGGGAAAGCCCACAGCCCCGATGTCTGTGGTGTTGTAGATGCGCTGGGAATGGCCGGTGAGGAGCAGCAAGAGCTTGACTGGCTGGCACTTTCGGTGTGGGAGCAATCGTCCGATGTTCGTGATTTTTCTTTTATTTTTTTCAGCGGGCGCCCAGGTTCAGCTGGTGGTAAACGTCGAAGCCCTGTTGGTCAGGGAAAGCGCAGAACCCCGATATCTGTGGTGCTGTAGATGCGCTGGGAATGGCCGGTGAGGAGCAGCAAGAGCTTGACTGGCTGGCACTTTCGGTGTGGGATCAATCGTCCGACGTTCGTGATTTTTCAGGGTTTTTTCTCAGTGGGTAACCAGGTGCAGCTGGTGGTAAACGTCGAAGCCCTGTTGGTCAGGGAAAGCCCAGAGCCCCGATGTCTGTGGTGCTGTAGATGCGCTGGGAATGGGCGGTGAGGAGCAGCAAGAGCTTGAGTTGCTGGCACTTTCGGTGTGGGAGCAATCGTCCGACGTTCGTGATTTTTCGGGGTTTTAATTTCAGTGGGCGCCCAGGTTCAGCTGGTGGTAAACGTCGAAGCCCTGTTGGTCAGGGAAAGCCCGGAGCCCCGATGTCTGTGGTGCTGTAGATGAGCTGCCAATGGCCGGTGAGGAGCAGCAAGAGCTTGACTGTCTGGCACTTTCGGTGTGGGAGCAATCGTCCGATGTTCGTGATTTTTCTTTTATTTTTTTCAGCGGGCGCCTAGGTTCAGCTGGTGGTAAACGTCGAAGCCCTGTTGGTCAGGGAAAGCGCAGAACCCCGATATCTGTGGTGCTGTAGATGCGCTGGGAATGGCCGGTGAGGAGCAGCAAGAGCTTGACTGGCTGGCACTTTTGGTGTTGGAGCAATCGTCCGACGTTCGTGATTTTTCGGGTTTTTTTTCCAGTGGGCGCCCAGGTTCAGCTGGTGGTAAACATCGAAGCCCTGTTGGTCAGGGAAAGCCCGGAGCCCCGATGTCTGTGGTGCTGTAGATGCGCTGGGAATGGCCGGTGAGGAGCAGAAAGAGCTTGTGTTGCTGGCACTTTCGGTGTGGGAGCAATCGTCCGACGTTCGTGATTTTTCGGGGTTCTTTTCAGTGGGAGCCCAGGTGCAGCGAGTGGTAAACGTCGAAGCCCTGTTGGTCAGGGAAAGCCCGGAGCTCCGATGTCTGTGGTGCTGTAGATGCACTGCCAAAGTCCGGTGAGGAGCAGCAAGAGCTTGACTGGCTGGCACTTTCGGTGTTGGATCAATTGTCCGACGTTTTTGATTTTTCAGGGTTTTTTTTCAGTGGCCAACTAGGTGCAGCTGGTGGTAAATGTCGAAGGCCTGTTGGTCAGGGAAAGCCCAGAGCCGCGATGTCTGTGGTGCTGTAGATGCGCTGCCAATGGCCGGTGAGGAGCAGCAAGAGCTTGACTGGCTGGCACTTCTGGTGTGGGAGCAATCGTCCGACGTTCGTGATTTTTCGGGGTTTTTTTCAGTGGGCACCCAGGTGCAGCTGGTGGTAAACGTCGAAGCCCTGTTGGTCAGGGAACGCCCGGAGCCCCGATGTCTGTGGTGCTGTAGATGCGCTGCCAATGGCCGGTGAGGAGCAGCAAGAGGTTTACTGTCTGGCACTTTTGGTGTGGGAGCAATCGTCCGATGTTTGTGAGTATTCGGGGTTTTTTTTCAGTGGGCGCCCAGGTGCAGCTGGTGGTAAACGTCGAAGCCCTGTTGGTCAGGGAAAGCCCGGAGCCCCGATGTCTGTGGTGCTGTAGATGCACTGCCAAAGTCCGGTGAGGAGCAGCAAGAGCTTGACTGGCTGGCACTTTCGGTGTGGGAGGAATCGTCCGACGTTCGTGATTTTTGGGGGTTTTATTTCAGTGGGCGCCCAGGTGCAGCTGGTGGTAAATGTCGAAGCCCTGTTCGTCAGGGAAAGCCCGGAGCCCCGATGTCTGTGGTGCTGTAGATGCGCTGGGAATGGCCGGTGTTCAGCAGCTAGAGCTTGACTGTCTGGCACTTTTGGTGTGGGAGCAATCGTCCGACGTTCGTCATTTTTCAGGGTTTTTTTTCAGTGGGCGCCCAGGTTCAGCTGGTGGTAAACGTCGAAGGCCTGTTGGTCAGGGAAAGCCCGGAGCCCCGATGTCTGTGGTGCTGTAGATGTGCTGCCAATGGCCGGTGAGGAGCAGCAAGAGCTTGAGTTGCTGGCACTTTCGGTGTGGGAGCAATCGTCCGACGTTCGTGATTTTTCGGGGTTTGATTTCAGTGGGCGCCCAGGTGCCGCTGGTGGTAAACGTTGAAGCCCTGTTGGTCAGGGAAAGCTCGGAGCCCCGATGTCTGTGGTGCTGTAGATGCCCTGCCAATGGGCGGTGAGTAGCAGCAAGAGCTTGACTGTCTGGCACTTTCGGTGTGGGAGCAATCGTCCGATGTTCGTGATTTTTCGTTTATTTTTTTCAGTGGGCGCCCAGGTTCATCTGGTGGTAAACGTCGAAGCCCTGTTGGTCAGGGAAAGCGCAGAGCCCCGATGTCTGTGGTGCTGTAGATGCGCTGCGAATGGCCGGTGAGGAGCAGCAAGAGCTTGACTGGCTGGCACTTTCAATGTGGGAACAATCGTCCGACGTTCGTGATTTTTGGGGGTTTTATTTCAGTGGGCGCCCAGGTTCAGCTGGTGGTAAACGTCGAAGCCCTGTTGGTCAGGGAAAGCCCGGAGCCCCGATGTCTGTGGTGCTGTAGATGCGCTGGGAATGGCCGGTGAGGAGCAGCAAGAGCTTGACTGGCTGGCACTTTCGGTGTGGGAGCAATCGTCCGATGTTCATGATTTTTCGTTTATTTTTTTCAGTGGGCGCCCAGGTGCAGCTGATGGTAAATGTCGAAGCCCTCTTGGTCAGGGAAAGCGTAGAACCCCGATGTCTGTGGTGCTGTAGATGCACTCCCAAAGTCCGGTGAGTAGCAGCAAGAGCTTGAGTTGCTGGCACTTTCGGTGTGGGAGCAATCGTCCGACGTTCGTGATTTTTCGGGGTTTTATTTCAGTGGGCGCCCAGGTGCAGCTGGTGGTAAATGTCGAAGCCCAGTTGATCAGGGAAAGTCCGGAGCACCGATGTCTGTGGTGCTGTAGATGCACTGCCAAAGTCCGGTGAGTAGCAGCAAGAGCTTGAGTTGCTGGCAGTTTTGGTGTGGGAGCAATCGTCCGACGTTCGTGATTTTTCGGGGTTTTATTTCAGTGGGCGCCCAGGTGCAGCTGGTGGTAAATGTCGAAGCCCTGTTGGTCAGGGAAAGCCCGGAGCCCCGATGTCTGTGGTGCTGTAGATGCGCTGCCAATGGCCGGTGAGGAGCAGCAAGAGCTTGACTGGCTGGCACTTTGGGTGTGGGATCAATCGTCGGACGTTCGTGATTTTTCGGAGTTTTATTTCAGTGGGCGCCCAGGTGCAGCGGGTGGTAAACGTTGAAGCCCTGTTGGTCAGGGAAAGCGCAGAACCCCGATGTCTGTGGTGCTGTAGATGCACTGCCAAAGTCCGGTGAGTAGCAGCAAGAGCTTGAGTTGCTGGCACTTTCGGTGTGGGAGGAATCGTCCGACGTTCGTGATTTTTCGGGGTTTTTTTTCCGTGGGCGCCCAGGTGCAGCGGGTGGTAAACGTCGAAGCCCTGTTGGTCAGGGAAAGCCCGGAGCCCCGATGTCTGTGGTGCTGTAGATGCGCTGGGAATGGCCGGTGAGGAGCAGCAAGAGCTTGACTGGCTGGCACTTTTGGTGTGGGAGCAATAGTCCGATGTTTGTGATTATTCGGGGTTTTTTTTCAGTGGGCGCCCAGGTGCAGCTGGTGGTAAACGTCGAAGCCCTGTTGGTCAGGGAAAGCCCGGAGCCCCGATGTCTGTGGTGCTGTAGATGCACTGCCAAAGTCCGGTGAGGAGCAGCAAGAGCTTGACTGGCTGGCACTTTGGGTGTGGGAGCAATCGTCCGACGTTTGTGATTTTTGGGGGTTTTATTTCAGTGGGTGACCAGGTGCAGCTGGTGGTAAATGTCGAAGCCCTGTTGGTCAGGGAAAGCCCGGAGCCACGATGTCTGTGGTGCTGTAGTTGCGCTGCCAATGGCCGGTGAGGAGCAGCAAGAGCTTGAGTTGCTGGCACTTTCGGTGTGGGAGCAATCGTCCGAGGTTTGTGATTTTTCAGGGTTTTTTTTCAGTGTGTAACCAGGTGCAGCTGGTGGTAAATGTCGAAGCCCTGTTGGTCAGGGAAAGCCCGGAGCCGCGATGTCTGTGGTGCTGTAGATGCGCTGGGAATGGCCGGTGAGGAGCAGCAAGAGCTTGATTTGCTGGCACTTTCGGTGTGGAAGCAATCGTGCGATGTTCGTGATTTTTCGTTTATTTTTTTCAGTGGGCGCCCAGGTGCAGCTGGTCGTAAACGTTGAAGCCCTGTTGTTCAGGGAAAGCCCGGAGCCCCGATGTCTGTGGTGCTGTAGATGCACTGCCAAAGTCCGGTGAGTACCAGCAAGAGCTTGAGTTGCTGGCACTTTCGGTGTGGGAGGAGTCGTCCGACGTTCGTGATTTTTCGGGGTTTTACTTTCAGTGGGCGCCCAGGTGCAGCTGATGGTAAATGTCGAAGCCCTGTTCATCAGGGAAAGCCCGGAGCCCCGATGTCTGTGGTGCTGTAGATGGGCTGGCAATGGCCGGTAAGGAGCAGCAAGAGCTTGACTGGCTGGCACTTTCGGTGTGCGAGCAATCGTCCGACGTTCGTGATTCTTCGGGGTTTTACTTTCAGTGGGCGCCCAGGTGCAGCTGGTGGTAAATGTCGAAGCCCTGTTGGTCAGGGAAAGCCCCGAGCCCCGATGTCTGTGGTGCTGTAGATGCGCTGCCAATGGGCGGTGAGGAGCAGCAAGAGCTTGACTGGCTGGCACTTTCGGTGTGGGAGCAATCGTCCGACGTTTGTGATTTTTCGGGGTTTTATTTCAGTGGGCGCCCAGGTGCAGCTGGTGGTAAATGTCGAAGCCCTGTTGGTCAGGGAAAGCCCGGAGCCCCGATGTCTGTGGTGCTGTTGATGCGCTGCCAATGGGCGGTGAGGAGCAGCAAGAGCTTGACTGGCTGGCACTTTCGGTGTGGGAGCAATCGTCCGACGTTTGTGATTTTTCGGGGTTTTATTTCAGTGGGCGCCCAGGTGCAGCTGGTGGTAAATGTCGAAGCCCTGTTGGTCAGGGAAAGCCCGGAGCCGCGATGTCTGTGGTGCTGTAGATGGGCTGGCAATGGCCGGTGAGGAGCAGCAAGAGCTTGACTGGCTGGCACTTTCGGTGTGGGAGCAATCGTCCGACGTTTGTGATTTTTCGTTTATTTTTTTCAGTGGGCGCCCAGGTGCAGCGGGTGGTAAACGTCGAAGCCCTGTTCATCAGGGAAAGCCCGGAGCCCCGATGTCTGTGGTGCTGTAGATGCGCTGGGAATGGCCGGTGAGGAGCAGCAAGAGCTTGACTGGCTGGCACTTTCGGTGTGCGAGCAATCGTCCGACGTTCGTGATTCTTCGGGGTTTTACTTTCAGTGGGCGCCCAGGTGCAGCTGGTGGTAAATGTCGAAGCCCTGTTGGTCAGGGAAAGCCCGGAGCCCCGATGTCTGTGGTGCTGTAGATGCGCTGGGAATGGCCGGTGAGGAGCAGCAAGAGCTTGACTGGCTGGCACTTTCGGTGTGGGAGCAATCGTCCGACGTTTGTGATTTTTCGTTTATTTTTTTCAGTGGGCGCCCAGGTGCAGCGGGTGGTAATCGTCGAAGCCCAGTTGGTCAGGGAAAGCCCGGAGCCCCGATGTCTGTGGTGCTGTAGATGCGCTGGGAATGGCCGGTGAGGAGCAGCAGGAGCTTGAGTTGCTGGCACTTTCGGTGTCGGAGCAATTGTCCGACGTTCGTGATTCTTTGGGGTTTTACTTTCAGTGGGCGCCCAGGTTCAGCTGGTGGTAAACGTCGAAGCCCTGTTGGTCAGGGAAAGCCCGGAGCCCCGATGTCTGTGGTGCTGTAGATGCGCCTCCAATGGCCGGTGAGGAGCAGCAAGAGCTTGACTGGCTGGCACTTTCAGTGTGGGATCAATCGTCCGACGTTTTTGATTTTTCAGGGTTTTTTTTCAGTGGCCAACTAGGTGCAGCTGGTGGTAAACGTCGAAGCCCTGTTGGTCAGGGAAAGCGCAGAACCCCGATATCTGTGGTGCTGTAGATGCGCTGGGAATGGCCGGTGAGGAGCAGCAAGAGCTTGACTGGCTGGCACTTTCGGTGTCGGAGCAATCGTCCGACGTTCGTGATTTTTCAGGGTTTTTTCTCAGTGGGTAACCAGGTGCAGCTGGTGGTAAACGTCGAAGCCCTGTTGGTCAGGGAAAGCCCAGAGCCCCGATGTCTGTGGTGCTGTAGATGCGCTGGGAATGGGCGGTGAGGAGCAGCAAGAGCTTGAGTTGCTGGCACTTTCGGTGTGGGAGCAATCGTCCGACGTTCGTGATTTTTCGGGGTTTTACTTTCAGTGGGCGCCCAGGTTCAGCTGGTGGTAAACGTCGAAGCCCTGTTGGTCAGGGAAAGGCCGGAGCCCCGATGTCTGTGGTGCTGTAGATGAGCTGCCAATGGCCGGTGAGGAGCAGCAAGAGCTTGACTGTCTGGCACTTTCGGTGTGGGAGCAATCGTCCGATGTTCGTGATTTTTCTTTTATTTTTTTCAGCGGGCGCCCAGGTTCAGCTGGTGGTAAACGTCGAAGCCCTGTTGGTCAGGGAAAGCGCAGAACCCTGATATCTGTGGTGCTGTAGATGCGCTGGGAATGGCCGGTGAGGAGCAGCAAGAGCTTGACTGGCTGGCACTTTCAATGTGGGAACTATCGTCCGACGTTCGTGATTTTTCGGGTTTTTTTTCCAGTGGGCGCCCAGGTTCAGCTGGTGGTAAACATCGAAGCCCTGTTGGTCAGGGAAAGCCCGGAGCCCCGATGTCTGTGGTGCTGTAGATGCGCTGGGAATGGCCGGTGAGGAGCAGAAAGAGCTTGTGTTGCTGGCACTTTCGGTGTGGGAGCAATCGTCCGACGTTCGTGATTTTTCGGGGTTCTTTTCAGTGGGAGCCCAGGTGCAGCGAGTGGTAAACGTCGAAGCCCTGTTGGTCAGGGAAAGCCCGGAGCTCCGATGTCTGTGGTGCTGTAGATGCACTGCCAAAGTCCGGTGAGGAGCAGCAAGAGCTTGACTGGCTGGCACTTTCGGTGTTGGATCAATTGTCCGACGTTTTTGATTTTTCAGGGTTTTTTTTCAGTGGCCAACTAGGTGCAGCTGGTGGTAAATGTCGAAGGCCTGTTGGTCAGGGAAAGCCCAGAGCCGCGATGTCTGTGGTGCTGTAGATGCGCTGCCAATGGCCCGTGAGGAGCAGCAAGAGCTTGACTGGCTGGCACTTCTGGTGTGGGAGCAATCGTCCGACGTTCGTGATTTTTCGGGGTTTTTTTCAGTGGGCACCCAGGTGCAGCTGGTGGTAAACGTCGAAGCCCTGTTGGTCAGGGAACGCCCGGAGCCCCGATGTCTGTGGTGCTGTAGATGCGCTGCCAATGGCCGGTGAGGAGCAGCAAGAGTTTTACTGTCTGGCACTTTTGGTGTGGGAGCAATCGTCCGATGTTTGTGAGTATTCGGGGTTTTTTTTCAGTGGGCGCCCAGGTGCAGCTGGTGGTAAACGTCGAAGCCCTGTTGGTCAGGGAAAGACCGGAGCCCCGATGTCTGTGGTGCTGTAGATGCACTGCCAAAGTCCGGTGAGGAGCAGCAAGAGCTTGACTGGCTGGCACTTTCGGTGTGGGAGGAATCGTCCGACGTTCGTGATTTTTGGGGGTTTTATTTCAGTGGGCGCCCAGGTGCAGCTGGTGGTAAATGTCGAAGCCCTGTTGGTCAGGGAAAGCCCGGAGCCCCGATGTCTGTGGTGCTGTAGATGCGCTGGGAATGGCCGGTGTTCAGCAGCTAGAGCTTGACTGTCTGGCACTTTTGGTGTGGGAGCAATCGTCCGACGTTCGTCATTTTTCAGGGTTTTTTTTCAGTGGGCGCCCAGGTTCAGCTGGTGGTAAACGTCGAAGGCCTGTTGGTCAGGGAAAGCCCGGAGCCCCGATGTCTGTGGTGCTGTAGATGTGCTGCCAATGGCCGGTGAGGAGCAGCAAGAGCTTGAGTTGCTGGCACTTTCGGTGTGGGAGCAATCGTCCGACGTTCGTGATTTTTCGGGGTTTGATTTCAGTGGGCGCCCAGGTGCCGCTGGTGGTAAACGTTGAAGCCCTGTTGGTCAGGGAAAGCTCGGAGCCCCGATGTCTGTGGTGCTGTAGATGCCCTGCCAATGGGCGGTGAGTAGCAGCAAGAGCTTGACTGTCTGGCACTTTCGGTGTGGGAGCAATCGTCCGATGTTCGTGATTTTTCGTTTATTTTTTTCAGTGGGCGCCCAGGTTCATCTGGTGGTAAACGTCGAAGCCCTGTTGGTCAGGGAAAGCGCAGAGCCCCGATGTCTGTGGTGCTGTAGATGCGCTGCGAATGGCCGGTGAGGAGCAGCAAGAGCTTGACTGGCTGGCACTTTCAATGTGGGAACAATCGTCCGACGTTCGTGATTTTTGGGGGTTTTATTTCAGTGGGCGCCCAGGTTCAGCTGGTGGTAAACGTCGAAGCCCTGTTGGTCAGGGAAAGCCCGGAGCCCCGATGTCTGTGGTGCTGTAGATGCGCTGGGAATGGCCGGTGAGGAGCAGCAAGAGCTTGACTGGCTGGCACTTTCGGTGTGGGAGCAATCGTCCGATGTTCATGATTTTTCGTTTATTTTTTTCAGTGGGCGCCCAGGTGCAGCTGATGGTAAATGTCGAAGCCCTCTTGGTCAGGGAAAGCGTAGAACCCCGATGTCTGTGGTGCTGTAGATGCACTCCCAAAGTCCGGTGAGTAGCAGCAAGAGCTTGAGTTGCTGGCACTTTCGGTGTGGGAGCAATCGTCCGACGTTCGTGATTTTTCGGGGTTTTATTTCAGTGGGCGCCCAGGTGCAGCTGGTGGTAAATGTCGAAGCCCAGTTGATCAGGGAAAGTCCGGAGCACCGATGTCTGTGGTGCTGTAGATGCACTGCCAAAGTCCGGTGAGTAGCAGCAAGAGCTTGAGTTGCTGGCAGTTTTGGTGTGGGAGCAATCGTCCGACGTTCGTGATTTTTCGGGGTTTTATTTCAGTGGGCGCCCAGGTGCAGCTGGTGGTAAATGTCGAAGCCCTGTTGGTCAGGGAAAGCCCGGAGCCCCGATGTCTGTGGTGCTGTAGATGCGCTGCCAATGGCCGGTGAGGAGCAGCAAGAGCTTGACTGGCTGGCACTTTGGGTGTGGGATCAATCGTCGGACGTTCGTGATTTTTCGGAGTTTTATTTCAGTGGGCGCCCAGGTGCAGCGGGTGGTAAACGTTGAAGCCCTGTTGGTCAGGGAAAGCGCAGAACCCCGATGTCTGTGGTGCTGTAGATGCACTGCCAAAGTCCGGTGAGTAGCAGCAAGAGCTTGAGTTGCTGGCACTTTCGGTGTGGGAGGAATCGTCCGACGTTCGTGATTTTTCGGGGTTTTTTTTCCGTGGGCGCCCAGGTGCAGCGGGTGGTAAACGTCGAAGCCCTGTTGGTCAGGGAAAGCCCGGAGCCCCGATGTCTGTGGTGCTGTAGATGCGCTGGGAATGGCCGGTGAGGAGCAGCAAGAGCTTGACTGGCTGGCACTTTTGGTGTGGGAGCAATAGTCCGATGTTTGTGATTATTCGGGGTTTTTTTTCAGTGGGAGCCCAGGTGCAGCTGGTGGTAAACGTCGAAGCCCTGTTGGTCAGGGAAAGCCCGGAGCCCCGATGTCTGTGGTGCTGTAGATGCACTGCCAAAGTCCGGTGAGGAGCAGCAAGAGCTTGACTGGCTGGCACTTTGGGTGTGGGAGCAATCGTCCGACGTTTGTGATTTTTGGGGGTTTTATTTCAGTGGGTGACCAGGTGCAGCTGGTGGTAAATGTCGAAGCCCTGTTGGTCAGGGAAAGCCCGGAGCCACGATGTCTGTGGTGCTGTAGTTGCGCTGCCAATGGCCGGTGAGGAGCAGCAAGAGCTTGAGTTGCTGGCACTTTCGGTGTGGGAGCAATCGTCCGAGGTTTGTGATTTTTCAGGGTTTTTTTTCAGTGTGTAACCAGGTGCAGCTGGTGGTAAATGTCGAAGCCCTGTTGGTCAGGGAAAGCCCGGAGCCGCGATGTCTGTGGTGCTGTAGATGCGCTGGGAATGGCCGGTGAGGAGCAGCAAGAGCTTGATTTGCTGGCACTTTCGGTGTGGGAGCAATCGTGCGATGTTCGTGATTTTTCGTTTATTTTTTTCAGTGGGCGCCCAGGTGCAGCTGGTCGTAAACGTTGAAGCCCTGTTGTTCAGGGAAAGCCCGGAGCCCCGATGTCTGTGGTGCTGTAGATGCACTGCCAAAGTCCGGTGAGTACCAGCAAGAGCTTGAGTTGCTGGCACTTTCGGTGTGGGAGGAGTCGTCCGACGTTCGTGATTTTTCGGGGTTTTACTTTCAGTGGGCGCCCAGGTGCAGCTGATGGTAAATGTCGAAGCCCTGTTCATCAGGGAAAGCCCGGAGCCCCGATGTCTGTGGTGCTGTAGATGGGCTGGCAATGGCCGGTAAGGAGCAGCAAGAGCTTGACTGGCTGGCACTTTCGGTGTGCGAGCAATCGTCCGACGTTCGTGATTCTTCGGGGTTTTACTTTCAGTGGGCGCCCAGGTGCAGCTGGTGGTAAATGTCGAAGCCCTGTTGGTCAGGGAAAGCCCGGAGCCCCGATGTCTGTGGTGCTGTAGATGCGCTGGGAATGGCCGGTGAGGAGCAGCAAGAGCTTGACTGGCTGGCACTTTCGGTGTGGGAGCAATCGTCCGACGTTTGTGATTTTTCGGGGTTTTATTTCAGTGGGCGCCCAGGTGCAGCTGGTGGTAAATGTCGAAGCCCTGTTGGTCAGGGAAAGCCCGGAGCCGCGATGTCTGTGGTGCTGTAGATGGGCTGGCAATGGCCGGTGAGGAGCAGCAAGAGCTTGACTGGCTGGCACTTTCGGTGTGGGAGCAATCGTCCGACGTTTGTGATTTTTCGTTTATTTTTTTCAGTGGGCGCCCAGGTGCAGCGGGTGGTAAACGTCGAAGCCCTGTTCATCAGGGAAAGCCCGGAGCCCCGATGTCTGTGGTGCTGTAGATGCGCTGGGAATGGCCGGTGAGGAGCAGCAAGAGCTTGACTGGCTGGCACTTTCGGTGTGCGAGCAATCGTCCGACGTTCGTGATTCTTCGGGGTTTTACTTTCAGTGGGCGCCCAGGTGCAGCTGGTGGTAAATGTCGAAGCCCTGTTGGTCAGGGAAAGCCCGGAGCCCCGATGTCTGTGGTGCTGTAGATGCGCTGGGAATGGCCGGTGAGGAGCAGCAAGAGCTTGACTGGCTGGCACTTTCGGTGTGGGAGCAATCGTCCGACGTTTGTGATTTTTCGTTTATTTTTTTCAGTGGGCGCCCAGGTGCAGCGGGTGGTAATCGTCGAAGCCCAGTTGGTCAGGGAAAGCCCGGAGCCCCGATGTCTGTGGTGCTGTAGATGCGCTGGGAATGGCCGGTGAGGAGCAGCAGGAGCTTGAGTTGCTGGCACTTTCGGTGTCGGAGCAATTGTCCGACGTTCGTGATTCTTTGGGGTTTTACTTTCAGTGGGCGCCCAGGTTCAGCTGGTGGTAAACGTCGAAGCCCTGTTGGTCAGGGAAAGCCCGGAGCCCCGATGTCTGTGGTGCTGTAGATGCGCCTCCAATGGCCGGTGAGGAGCAGCAAGAGCTTGACTGGCTGGCACTTTCAGTGTGGGATCAATCGTCCGACGTTTTTGATTTTTCAGGGTTTTTTTTCAGTGGCCAACTAGGTGCAGCTGGTGGTAAACGTCGAAGCCCTGTTGGTCAGGGAAAGCCCGGAGCCCCGATGTCTGTGGTGCTGTAGATGCGCTGGGAATGGCTGGTGAGGAGCAGCAAGAGCTTGACTGGCTGGCACTTTGGGTGTGTGAGCAATCGTCCGATGTTCGTGATTTTTCGAGGTTTTATTTCAGTGGGCGCCCAGGTTCAGCTGGTGGTAAACTTCTAAGCCCTGTTGGTCAGGGAAAGCCCGGAGCCCAGATGTCTGTGGTGCTGTAGATGCACTGCCACTGTCCGGTGAGGAGCAGCAAGAGCTTGACAGGCTGGCACTTTTGGTGTGGGAGCAATAGTCCGACGTTAGTCATTTTTCAGGGTTTTTTTTCAGTGGGCAACTAGGTGCAGCTGGTGGTAAATGTCGAAGCCCTGTTGGTCAGGGAAAGCCCGGAGCCGTGATGTCTGTGGTGCTGTAGATGCGGTGCCAATGGCCGGTGAGGAGCAGCAAGAGCTTGACAGGCTGGCATTTAAGGTGTGGCAGGAATCGTCCGACATTTGTGATTTCTGGGTTTTTTTTTTCAGGGGGCACCCAGGTGCAGCTGGTGGTAAATGTCGAAGCCCGGTTCGTCAGGGAAAGCCCAGAGCCGCGATGTCTTTGGTGCTGTAGATGCGCTGGGAATGGGCGGTGAGGAGCAGCAAGAGCTTGACTGGCTGGCACTTTCGGTGTGGGAGCAATAGTCCGACGTTCGTGATTTTTCGGGGTTTTTTTTCAGTGGGCGCCCAGGTTCAGCTGGTGGTAAACGTCGAAGCCCTGTTGGTCAGGGAAATCCCGGAGCCCCGATGTCTCTGGTGCTGTAGATGCGCTGGGAATGGCCGGTGAGGAGCAGCAAGAGCTTGAGTTGCTGGCACTTTTGGTGTGGGAGCATTCGTCCGACGTTTTTGATTTTTCAGGGTTTTTTTTCAGTGGGTAACCAGGTGCAGCTGGTGGTAAATGTCGAAGCCCTGTTGGTCAGGGAAAGCTCGGAGCCCCGATACCTGTGGTGCTGTAGATGCGCTGGGAATGGACGGTGAGGAGCAGCAAGAGCTTGACAGGCTGGCATTTAAGGTGTGGCAGGAATCGTCTGACATTTGTGATTTTTGGGGTTTTTTTTTCAGGGGGCACCCAGGTGCAGCTGGTGGTAAACGTCGAAGCCCTGTTGTTCAGGGAAAGCGCAGAACCCCGATGTCTGTGGTGCTGTAGATGCACTGCCAAAGTCCGGTGAGTAGCAGCAAGAGCTTGAGTTGCTGGCACTTTCGGTGTGGGAGGAATCGTCCGACGTTCGTGATTTTTCGGGGTTTTATTTCAGTGGGCGCCCAGGTGCAGCTGGTGGTAAACGTCGAAGCCCTGTTGGTCAGGGAAAGCCTGGAGCCCCGATGTCTGTGGTGCTGTAGATGCGCTGGGAATGGGCGGTGAGGAGCAGCAAGAGCTTGACAGGCTGGCACTTTCGGTGTGGGAGCAATCGTCCGACGTTCGTGATTTTTGCGGTTTTTTTTTCAGTGGGCGCCAAGGTGCAGCTGGTGGTAAACGTCGAAGCCCTGTTCGTCAGGGAAATTCCAGAGCCCTGATGTCTGTGGTGCTATAGATGCGCTGGGAATGTCCGGTGAGTAGCAGCAAGAGCTTGACAGGCTGGCATTTAAGGTGTGGCAGGAATCGTCCGACATTTGTGATTGTTGGAGTTTTTTTTTCAGGCGGCACCCAGGTGCAGCTGGTGGTAAACGTCGAAGCCCTGTTGGTCAGGGAAAGCCCGGAGCCCCGATGTCTGTGGTGCTGTAGATGCGCTGGGAATGGCCGGTGAGGAGCAGCAAGAGCTTGACTGGCTGGCACTTTCAATGTGGGAACAATCGTCCGACGTTCGTGATTTTTTGGGTTTTTTTTCCAGTGGGCGCCCAGGTTCAGCTGGTGGTAAACTTCGAAGCCCTGTTCGTCAGGGAATGCCCGGAGCCCCGATGTCTGTGGTGCTGTAGATGCGCTGGGAATGGCCGGTGAGGAGCAGCAAGAGATTGTGTTGCTGGCAATTTCGGTTTGGGTGCAATCGTCCGACGTTCGTGATTTTTCGGGGTTTTTTTCAGTGGGAGCCCAGGTGCAGCGAGTGGTAAACGTCGAAGCCCTGTTGGTCAGGGAAAGCCCGGAGCCCCGATGTCTGTGGTGCTGTAGATGCACTGCCAAAGTCCGGTGAGTAGCAGCAGGAACTTGAGTTGCTGGCACTTTCGCTGTGGGAATAATCGTCCGACGTTCGTGATTCTTCGGGGTTTTACTTTCAGTGGGCGCCCAGGTTCTGCTCGTGGTAAACTTCTAAGCCCTGATGGTCAGGGAAAGCCCGGAGCCCCGATGTCTGTGGGGCTGTAGATGCGCTGGCAATGGCCCATGAGGAGTATCAGTAGCGTGACCCGATGACAATTAAGGTGTGGGAGCAATCGTCCGACATTTGTGATTTTTGGGGATTTTTTTTAGGTGGGCGCCCAGGTGCAGCTGGTGGTAAACGTCGAAGCCCTGTTGGTCAGGGAAAGCCCGGAGCCCCGGTGTCGGTGGTGCTGTAGATGCGCTGGGAATGGCCGGTGAGGAGCAGCAAGAGCTTGACTGGCTGGCACTTTTGGTGTGGGAGCAATCGTCCGACGTTCGTGATTTTTCATTTATTTTTTTCAGTGGGCGCCCAGGTGCAGCTGGTGGTAAACGTCGAAGCCCTGTTGTTCAGGGAAAGCGGAGAACCCCGATGTCTGTGGTGCTGTAGATGCACTGCCAAAGTCCGGTGAGTAGCAGCAAGAGCTTGAGTTGCTGGCACTTTCGGTGTGGGAGCAATTGTCCGACGTTTGTGATTTTTCGGGGTTTTATTTCAGTGGGCGCCCAGGTGCAGCTGGTGGTAAACGTCGAAGCCCTGTTGGTCAGGGAAAGCGTAGAGCCCCGATGTCTGTGGTGCTGTAGATGCGCTGGGAATGGCCGGTGAGGAGCAGCAAGAGCTTGACTGGCTGGCACTTTGGGTGTGGGAGCAATCGTCCGACGTTTGTGATTATTCGGGGTTTTTTTTCAGTGGGAGCCCAGGTGCAGCTGGTGGTAACAGTCAAAGCCCTGTTGGTCAGGGAAAGCCCGGAGCCCCGATGTCTGTGGCGCTGTAGATGCGCTGCCCATGGCCGCTGAGGAGCAGCAAGAGCTTGTGTTGCTGGCACTTTTGGTGTGGGAGCAATTGTCCGACGTTCGTGATTTTTCGGGGTTCTTTTCAGTGGGCGCCCAGGTTCAGCTGGTGGTAAACGTCGAAGCCCTGATCGTCAGGGAAAGTCCAGAGCCCTGATGTCTGTGGTGCTGTACATGCGCTGCCAATGGCCGGTGAGCAGCAGCAAGAGCTTGACTGGCTGGCACTTTCGGTGTGGGAGCAATCGTCCGTCGTTTTTAATTTTTCAGGGTTTTTTTTCAGTGGGCGCCCAGGTTCAGCTGGTGGTAAACTTCTGAGCCCTCTTGGTCAGGGAAAGCCCGGAGCCCCGATGTCTGTGGTGCTGTAGATGCGCTGCCAATGGCCGGTGAGGAGCAGCAAGAGCTTGACAGGCTGGCACTTTCAGTGTGGGAGTGTCCTGGGTTTGGCTAGGATAGAGTTAATATTTACCTGAGCTGGGTGGAGAACTGAAGCTGGTAGCCCCTATGGCTGGGATAGTTCAATAATTAGCTAACAGCTGGGGTTAATTTACCCAAATTAGCCAAAGGGCTATTCCATCCCATCTGACATCATGCTCAGTATGTAAGTGAGGAGGGTGCTGAAGGGAGGCCCTTGCTAGTTGGAAGAGACTGGATGTGGAGTTCTGTTGTGAGTTATTGTACTGTATTTGTGTTCCATCACTGTCTTGTTTTCTTCTGTCATTACTGTTAAATTTACTTTTTGTTCAATCTCAACCCGCGTGTTTGGTTTTTTTTTTCCCTGGTTTTTTTTTGTTTGTCAAATCTCCTCCTATTCTCTCAGAGAGTGGGGGGAGTGAGAGAGAGACTGCGTAGTCTGGTCCGCGTTGGGGCTGAACTACGACAGTTATTTTGGCGCCCAACGTGGGGCTCGAGGAATTTGAGGTAAGGATTGAATTTAATTGGGAGCAGTAACGGGCAAAACAGGGACTGAACTTGACAAAAGAGCAAAATGATTATGGGGAATTTATGTTCTGATTGTGGTGAAGGGATAAGTGGTGAATTGTTTGTTAATTGTCTACCCACTGTTGGTGTTGTGAGGATATTATTTTGATTTTGGTGCGGGGAATTCTATTTTCTTCTGTTGATGTGTGTGTATTTTATTTATAATACTTAAATACGTAATTCGCAGAGGCGAGGGGTGGAATGTTCTGGTTTTGTTAGTGAGGGGGGGCCTAAGGTGGCAGCTTCTGTAGGAAACTGCTAGAAGTCGCTCCCCTTTGTTCAGTGGACTCGGCCGGGCCTAGGGCGGACCCGCTGCTGGCCAAGGCCAAGCCAATTGGTAGCAGAATGTCCCCTGATAACGCCTCTGCGATAACGTATTTAAATAGGGGAAAACAGGAAAAAGAGGGAGGAGAAGATGTGAAGCAGCTGAGCGGGGGGCAGAGAGGGGGAAGCGCGAGCCTCGTGGGCCTTGCAGGCCTCACCCTCTGGCCTCCCGCCGGGCAGCCGACTGGGCCCAACTCGGCCCGGCCTGGCTGCAAGAAGTGGAGAGGAGATGAGAAGTGAATAAGATGTAAAAAGGATCCTGAGAGGCGTCTGCCAGCCTGTTGTGAGGAACGGCTGCAGACGCCAAGGTCAGTGAAGGAGGAGGGGGAGGAGTAATGCGGCTCCTGGCCAAGATTCCTCTGCAACTCGTGGTGACGACCATGGTGGAGCAGGTTGTCCCCCTGCAGCCCATGGAGGTCCACGGAGGGGCAGAGATCCACCTGCAGCCCGTGGAGGACCCCACGCCGGAGCAGGTGGAGGCCTGAAGGAGGCTGTGCCCCGTGGAGGGCCCGCTGGGACAGCTGCTCTAGAGGGACTGCACCCCGTGGAAGAGATGACCCACGCCGGAGCAGTTTCACGAAGGACTGTGGCCCGTGGGAGGGACCCCACGCTGGAGCAGAGGAGGAATGCGAGGAGGTCTTCCCCCGACGATGATACAGAGGCGTAAAACAACGCGTGATGAACTGACAGCGACCCCCATTCCCTTTTCCAACCCCCCGTGCCGCTCGGGAGGGGAAGGTAGGAGAGATAATGTTAAGCCCGGGAAGAGGGAGGGGTGGGGGGAGGTTATCTTGTTCCCTGTCTCATTCTCCTGCTAATTTTAGAAATAAATGAATAGTTTTCCCCAAGTCGAGTCTGTTTTGCCCGTGACGGTAACTTTAAGGATTTCTCCCCGTCCTTATCTCAAACCTTGAGCCGTTTTTCTTATATAATCTCCTCGTATTCTCTCGGAAGGTGGGGGGAACGAGAGACAGACTGCGTAGTCTGGTCTGATCGGGGCTGAACTACGACAGGGAGCAATCGTCGGACGTTTGTGATTTCTGGGGATTTTTTTTCAGTGGACGCCCAGGTTCAGCGGGTGGTAAATCTCGAAGCCCTGTTGGTCAGGAAAATCCCGGAGCCCCGATATCTGTGGTGCTGTAGATGCGCTGGGAATGGGCGGTGAGGAGCAGCAAGAGCTTGACTGGCTGGCACTTTCGGTGTGGGAGCAATCGTCTGATGTTCGTGATTTTTCTGGGTTTTTTCCAGTGGGCACCCAGGTGCAGCGGGTGGTAAATGTCGAAGCCGTGTTGGTCAGTGAAAGCCCGGAGCCCCGATGTCTGTGGTGCTGTAGATGCACTGGGAATGGCCGGTGAGGAGCAGCAAGAGCTTGACAGGCTGGCACTTTCAGTGTGGGAGCAATCGTGCGACGTTTGTGATTTTTCGGGGTTCTTTTCAGTGGGAGCACAGGTTCAGCAAGTGGTAATCGTCGAAGCCCTGTTGGTCAGGGAAAGCCCGGAGCCCCGATGTCTGTGGTGCTGTAGATGCACTGCCACTGTCCGGTGAGGAACAGCAAGAGCTTGACTGGCTGGCACTTTCGGTGTGGGATCAATCGTCCGACGTTTTTGATTTTTCAGGGTTTTTTTTCAGTGCGTAACCAGGTGCAGCTGGTGGTAAACGTCGAAGCCCTGTTGGTCAGGGAAAGCCTGGAGCCGCGATGTCTGTGGTGCTGTAGATGCGCTGCCAATGGCCGTTGAGGAGCAGCAAGAGCTTGACAGGCTGGCACTTTCGTTGTGGGAGCAATCGTCCGATGTTCGTGATTTTTCGGGGTTTTACTTTCAGTGGGCGCCCAGGTGCAGCTGGTGGTAAACGTCGAAGCCCTGTTCATCAGGGAAAGCTCGGAGCCCCGATGTCTGTGGTGCTGTAGATGCGCTGGGAATGGCCGGTGAGGAGCAGCAAGAGCTTGACTGGCTGGCACTTTGGGTGTGGGAGCAATCGTCGGACGTTCGTGATTTTTCGGGGTTTTATTTCAGTGGGCGCCCGGGTTCAGCTGGTGGTAAACGTCGAAGCCCTGTTGGTCAGGGAAAGCCCGGAGCCCCGATGTCTGTGGTGCTGTAGATACACTGCCAATGGCCGGTGTTCAGCAGCTAGAGCTTGACTGTCTGGCACTTGTGGTGTGGGAGCAATCGTCCGACGTTCGTCATTTTTCAGGGTTTTTTTTCAGTGGGCAACCAGGTGCAGCTGGTGGTAAACGTTGAAGCCCTGTTGTTCAGGGAAAGCCCGGAGCCCCGATGTCTGTGGTGCTGTAGATGCACTGCCAAAGTCCGGTGAGTAGCTGCAAGAGCTTGACTGGCTGGCACTTTTAGTGTGGGAGCAATCGTCCGACGTTCGTGGTTTTTCGGGGTTTTATTTCAGTGGGAGCCCAGGTGCAGCTGGTGGTAAACGTCGAAGCCCTGTTGGTCAGGGAAAGCCCGGAGCCCCAATGTCTGCGGTGTTGTAGATGCGCTGGGAATGGCCGGTGAGGAGCAGCAAGAGCTTGACAGGCTGGCATTTAAGGTGTGGCAGGAATCGTCCGACGTTTGTGATTTTTGGGGTTTTTTTTTCAGGGGGCACCCAGGTGCAGCTGGTGGTAAATGTCGAAGCCCGGTTCGTCAGGGAAAGCCCGGAGCCCCGATGTCTGTGGTGCTGTAGATGCGCTGCCAATGGCCGGTGAGTAGCAGCAAGAGCTTGAGTTGCTGGCACTTCAGGTGTGGGAGCAATCGTCCGACGTTCGTGATTTTTCGGGGTTTTACTTTCAGTGGGTGCCCAGGTTCAGCGAGTGGTAAACGTCGAAGCCCTGTTCATCAGGGAAAGCCCGGAGCCCCGATGTCTGTGGTGCTGTAGATGCGCTGGGAATGGGCGGTGAGGGGCAGCAAGAGCTTGACAGGCTGGCACTTTTGGTGTGGGAGCAATCGTCCGATGTTCCTGATTTTTCGTTTATTTTTTTCAGTGGGCGCCCAGGTGCAGCTGGTGGTAAACGTCGAAGCCCTGTTATTCAGGGAAAGCGCAGAACCCCGATGTCTGTGGTGCTGTAGATGCGCTGGGAATGGGCGGTGAGGAGCAGCAAGAGCTTGACAGGCTGGCACTTTTGGTGTGGGAGCAATCGTCCGACGTTCGTGATTTTTCAGGGTTTTATTTCAGTTGGCGCCCTGGTGCAGCTGGTGGTAATCGTCGAAGTCCTGTTGGTCAGGGAAAGCCCAGAGCCACGATGTCTGTGGTGCTGTAGATGCGCTGGGAATGGGCGGTGAGGAGCAGCATTAGCTTGACTGGCTGGCACGTTCGGTGTGGGAGCAATCGTCCGATGTTCGTGATTTTTCGTTTATTTTTTTCAGTGGGCGCCCAGGTGCAGCTGGTGGTAAACGTCGAAGCCTGGTTCGTCAGGGAAAGCCCGGAGCCCCGATGTCTGTAGTGCTGTAGATGCGCTGGGAATGGCCGGTGAGTAGCAGCAAGAGCTTGACTGGCTGGCACTTTCGGTGTGGGAGTAATCGTCCGACGTTCGTGATTTTTCGGGGTTCTTTTCAGTGGGATCCCAGGTGCAGCTGGTGGTAAACGTCGAAGCCCTGATCGTCACGGAAAGTCCAGAGCCCTGATGTCTGTGGTGCTGTAGATGCGCTGGGAATGGCCGGTGAGGAGCAGCAAGAGCTTGACTGGCTGGCACTTTCAGTGTGGTAGCAATCGTCCGACGTTCGTGATTTTTCATTTATTTTTTTCAGTGGGCGCCCAGGTGCAGCTGGTGGTAAACGTCGAAGCCCTGTTGTTCAGGGAAAGCGGAGAACCCCGATGTCTGTGGTGCTGTAGATGCACTGCCAAAGTCCGGTGAGTAGCAGCAAGAGCTTGAGTTGCTGGCACTTTCGGTGTGGGAGCAATTGTCCGACGTTCGTGATTTTTCGGGGTTTTATTTCAGTGGGCGCCCAGGTGCAGCGGGTGGTAAACGTCGAAGCCCTGTTGGTCAGGGAAAGCGTAGAGCCCCGATGTCTGTGGTGCTGTAGATGCGCTGGGAATGGCCGGTGAGGAGCAGCAAGAGCTTGACTGGCTGGCACTTTGGGTGTGGGAGCAATCGTCCGACGTTTGTGATTATTCGGGGTTTTTTTTCAGTGGGAGCCCAGGTGCAGCTGGTGGTAAACATCGAAGCCCTGTTGGTCAGGGAAAGCCCGGAGCCCCGATGTCTGTGGTGCTGTAGATGCGCTGCCAATGGCCGGTGAGCAGCAGCAAGAGCTTGACTGGCTGGCACTTTCGGTGTGGGAGCAATCGTCCGTCGTTTTTAATTTTTCAGGGTTTTTTTTCAGTGGGCGCCCAGGTTCAGCTGGTGGTAAACTTCTGAGCCCTGTTGGTCAGGGAAAGCCCGGAGCCCCGATGTCTGTCGTGCTGTAGATGCGCGGCCAATGGCCGGTGAGGAGCAGCAAGAGCTTGACTGGCTGGCACTTTTGGTGTGGGAGCAATCGTCCGATGTTTGTGATTATTCGGGGTTTTTTTTTAGTGGGAGCCCAGGTGCAGCTGGTGGTAAACGTCGAAGCCCTGTTGGTCAGGGAAAGCTCGGAGCCCCGATGTCTGTGGTGCTGTAGATGCGCTGCCAATGGCCGGTGAGGAGCAGCAAGAGCTTGACTGGCTGGCACTTTCGGTGTGGGAGCAATCGTCCGACGTTTGTTATTTTTCGGGGTTTTATTTCAGTGGGCGCCCAGGTGCAGCTGGTGGTAAATGTCGAAGCCCTGTTGGTCAGGGAAAGCCCGGAGCCCCGATGTCTGTGGTGCTGTAGATGCGCTGGGAATGGGAGGTGAGTAGCAGCAAGAGCTTGACTGGCTGGCACTTTCGGTGTGGGAGCAATTGTCCGACGTTTGTGATTTTTCGTTTATTTTTTTCAGTGGGCGCCCAGGTGCAGTGGGTGGTAAACGTCGAAGCCCTGTTCATCAGGGAAAGCCCGGAGCCCCGATGTCTGTGGGGCTGTAGATGGGCTGGCAATGGCCGGTGAGGAGCAGCAAGAGCTTGACTGGCTGGCACTTTCGGTGTGCGATCAATCGTCCGACGTTCATGATTTTTGGGGGTTTTATTTCAGTGGGGGCCCAGGTTCAGCTGGTGGTAAACGTCGAAGCCCAGTTGGTCAGGGAAAGCCCGGAGCCCCGATGTCTGTGGTGCTGTAGATGCGCTGGGAATGGGAGGTGAGTAGCAGCAAGAGCTTGAGTTGCTGGAACTTTCAGTGTGGGAGCAATCGTCCGACGTTCGTGATTTTTCGGGGTTTTATTTCAGTGGGCGCCCAGGTGCAGCTGGTGGTAAATGTCGAAGCCCTGTTGGTCAGGTAAATCCCGGAGCCCCGATGTCTGTGGTGCTGTAGATGCGCTGCCAATGGACGGTGAGGAACAGCAAGAGCTTGACTGTCTGGCACTTTCGGTGTGGGAGCAATCTTAGGATGTTTGTGATTTTTGGGGATTTTTATTCACTGGGCGCCCAGGTGCAGCTGGTGGTAAACGTTGAAGCCCTGTTGGTCAGGGAAAGCCCGGAGCCCCGATGTCTGTGCTGCTGTAGATGTGCTGCCTATGGCCGGTGAGGAGCAGCAAGAGCTTGACTGGCTGGCACATTGGGTGTGCGAGCAATCGTCGGACGTTCGTGATTTTTCGGGGTTTTATTTCAGTGGGCGCCCAGGTGCAGCTGGTGGTAAACGTCGAAGCCCTGTTGGTCAGGGAAAGGTCGGAGCCCCGATATCTGTGATGCTCTAGATGCGCTGGGAATGGCCGGTGAGGAGCAGCAAGAGCTTGACAGGCTGGCACTTTCGGTGTGGGAGTAATAGTCCGATGTTCGTGATTTTTCGTTTATTTTTTCCAGTGGGAGCCCAGGTTTAGCTAGTTGTAAACGTCGAAGCCCTGTTGGTCAGGGAAAGCCCGGAGCCCCGATGTCTGTGGTGCTGTAGATGCGCTGGGAATGGCCGGTGAGGAGAAGCAAGAGCTTATGTTGCTGGCACTTTCGGTGTGGGAGCAATCGTCCGACGTTCGTGATTTTTCGTGGTTTTATTTCACTGGGCGCCCCGGTTCAGCTGGTGGTAAACGTCTAAGCCCTGTTGGTCAGGGAAAGCCCGGAGCCCCGATGTCTGTTGTGCTGTAGATGCGCTGGGAATGGCCCGTGAGGAGCAGCAAGAGCTTGTGTTGCTGGTACTTTCGGTGTGGGAGCAATCGTCCGACGTTTTTGATTTTTCAGGGATTTTTTTCAGTGGGTGCCCAGGTGCAGCTGGTGGTAAACGTCGAAGGCCTGTTGGTCAGGGAAAGCCCGGAGCCCCGATGTCTGTGGTGCTGTAGATGCGCTGGGAATGGCTGGTGAGGAGCAGCAAGAGCTTGACAGGCTGGCACTTTCGGTGTGGGAGCAATCGTCCGACGTTTTTGATGTTTCAGGGTTTTTTTTCAGTGTGCGCCCAGCTGCAGCTGGTGGTAAACGTCGAAGCCCTGTTGGTCAGGGAAAGCCCGGAGCCCCGATGTCTGTAGTGCTGTAGATGCGCTGGGAATGGCCGGTGAGTAGCAGCAAGAGCTTGAGTTGCTGGCACTTTCGGTGTGGGAGTAATCGTCCGATGTTCGTGATTTTTCGGGGTTCTTTTCAGTGGGAGCCCAGGTGCAGCGGGTGGTAAACGTCGAATCCCTGTTAGTCAGGGAAAGCCCGGAGCCCTGATATCTGTGGTGCTGTAGATGCACTGCCAATGGCCGGTGAGGAGCACAAAGAGGTTGAGTTGCTGGCACTTTCGGTGTGGGAGGAATCGTCCGACGTTTGTTATTTTTCGGGGTTTTATTTCAGTGGGCGCCCAGGTGCAGCTGGTGGTAAACGTCGAAGCCCTGTTGGTCAGGGAAAGCCCGGAGCCCCGGTATCTGTGGTGCTGTAGATGCGCTGGGAATGGCCGGTGAGGAGCAGCAAGAGCTTGACTGGCTGGCACTTTTGGTGTGGGAGCAATCGTCCGACGTTCGTGATTTTTCATTTATTTTTTTCAGTGGGCGCCCAGGTTCAGCTGGTGGTAAACGTCGAAGCCCTGTTGGTCAGGGAAAGCGGAGAACGCCGATGTCTGTGGTGCTGTAGATGCGCTGCCAATGGCCGGTGAGGAGCAGCAAGAGCTTGACTGGCTGGCACTTTTGGTGTGGGAGCAATCGTCCGACGTTTGTGATTATTCGGGGTTTTTTTTCAGTGGGAGCCCAGGTGCAGCTGGTGGTAACAGTCAAAGCCCTGTTGGTCAGGGAAAGTCCAGAGCCCTGATGTCTGTGGTGCTGTAGATGCGCTGGGAATGGGCGGTGAGGAGCAGCAAGAGCTTGACAGGCTGGCATTTAAGGTGTGGCAGGAATCGTCCAACATTTGTGATTTTTCGGGGTTTTTTTTCAGTGGGCGCCCATGTGCAGCTGGTGGTAAACGTCGAACCCCTGTTTGTCAGCGAAAGCCCGGAGCCCCGATGTCTGTGGTGCTGTAGATGCGCTGCCAATGGCCGGTGAGGAGCAGCAAGAGCTTGTGTTGCTGGCACTTTTGGTGTGGGAGCAATCGTCGGACGTTTGTGATTTTTGGGGATTTTTATTCACTGGGCGCCCAGGTTCAGCTGGTGGTAAATTTCTAAGCCCTGTTGGTCAGGGAAAGCCCGGAGGCCCGATGTCTGTGGTGCTGTAGATGCACTGCCAATGGCCGGTGAGGAGCAGCAAGAGCTTGACTGGCTGGCACTTTTCGTGTGGGAGCAATCGTCCGACGTTTGTGATTTTTCGGGGTTCTTTTCAGTGGGAGCCCAGGTGCAGCTGGTGGTAAATGTCGAAGCCCTGTTTGTCTGGGAAAGCCCAGAGCCCCGATGTCTGTGGTGCTGTAGATGCGCTAAGAATGGGAGGTGAGGAGCAGCAAGAGCTTGAGTTGCTGGCACTTTCGGTGTGGCAGGAATCGTCCGACATTTGTGATTTTTCGTTTATTTTTTTCAGTGGGCGCCCAGGTGCAGCTGGTGGTAAACGTCGAAGCCCTGTTGGTCAGGGAAAGCCCGGAGCCCCGATGTCTGTGGTGCTGTTAATGCGCTGCCAATGGCCGGTGAGGAGCAGCAAGAGCTTGAGTTGCTGGCACTTTCACTGTGGGAGCAATCGTCCGACGTTCGTGATTTTTCGTTTATTTTTTTCAGTGGGCGCCCAGGTGCAGCTGATGGTAAATGTCGAAGCCCTGTTGTTCAGGGAAAGCGCAGAACCCCGATGTCTGTGGTGCTGTAGATGCGCTGGGAATGGCCGGTGAGGAGCAGCAAGAGCTTGACTGTCTGGCACTTTGGGTGTGGGAGCAATCGTCCGACGTTCGTGATTTTTCGTTTAGTTTTTTCAGTGGGCGCCCAGGTGCAGCTGGTGGTAAACGTCGAAGCCCTGTTGGTCAGGGAAAGCCCGGAGCCCCGATGTCTGTGGTGCTGTAGATGCGCCGCCAATGACCGGTGAGGAGCACAAAGAGCTTGACTGGCTGGCACTTTCGGTGTGGGAGCAATCGTCTGATGTTTGTGATTTTGGGGGTTTTTTTTTTTCAGTGGGTGCCCAGGTGCAACTGGTGGTAAACGTCGAAGCCCTGTTGGTCAGGGAAAGCCCGGAGCCCCGATGTCTGTGGTGCTGTAGATGCGCTGGGAATGGCCGGTGAGGGGTAGCAAGAGCTTGAGTTGCTGGCACTTTTGGTGTGGGAGCAATCGTCCGACGTTCGTGATTTTTCGGGGTTTTATTTCAGTGGGAGCCCAGGTGCAGCTGGTGGTAAACGTCGAAGCCCTGTTGGTCAGGGAAAGCCCGGAGCCCCGATGTCTGTGCTGCTGTAGATGCGCTGCCAATGGCCGGTGAGGAGCAGCAAGAGCTTGACTGGCTGGCACTTTCGGTGTGGGAGCAATCGTCCGACGTTCGTGATTCTTCGCGGTTTTACTTTCAGTGGGCGCCCAGGTGCAGCTGGTGGTAAATGTCGAAGCCCTGTTGGTCAGGGAAAGCCCGGAGCCCCGATGTCTGTGGTGCTGTAGATGCGCTGGGAATGGAAGGTGATGAGCACCTACAGCTTGACTGGCTGGCACTTTCGGTGTGGGAGCAATCGTCCGACGTTCGTGATTTTTCGGGGTTTTACTTTCAGTGGGCGCACAGGTGCAGCTGGTGGTAAACATCGAAGCCCTGTTGGTCACGGAAAGCCCGGATCCCCGATGTCTGTGGTGCTGTAGATGCGCTGGGAATGTGCGGTGAGGAGCAGCAAGAGCTTGACAGGCTGGCATTTAAGGTGTGGCAGGAATCGTCCGACATTTGTGATTTTTGGGGTTTTTTTTTCAGGGGGCGCCCAGGTTCAGCTCGTGTTAAAAGTCGAAGCCCTGTTGGTCAGGGAAAGCCCGGAGCCCCGATGTCTGTGGTGCTGTAGATACGCTGCCAATGGCCGGTGAGGAGCAGCAAGAGCTTGAGTTGCTGGCACTTTCGGTGTGAGATCAATCATCCGACGTTTTTGATTTTTCAGGGTTTTTTTTCAGTGGGCAATCAGGTGCAGCTGGTGGTAAACGTCGAAGCCCTGTTGGTCAGGGAAAGCCCGGAGCCCCGATGTCTGTGGTGCTGTAGATGGGCTGGGAATGGCCGGTGAGGAGCAGCAAGAGCTTGACTGGCTGGCACTTTTGCTATGGGAACAATCGTCCGATGTTCGTGATTTTTCTTTTATTTTTCTCAGCGGGTGCCCAGGTTCAGCTGGTGGTAAACGTCGAAGCCCTGTTGGTCAAAGAAAGCGCAGAACCCCGATGTCTGTGGTGCTGTAGATGCACTGCCAAAGTCCGGTGAGTAGCAGCAAGAGCTTGAGTTGCTGGCACTTTCGGTGTGGGAGGAATCGTCCGACGTTCGTGATTTTTCGGGATTTTTTTTCAGTGGGCGCCCAGGTGCAGCTGGTGGTAAACTTCGAAGCCCTGTTGGTCAGGGAAAGCCCGGAGCCCCGATGTCTGTGGTGCTGTAGATGCGCTGGGAATGGCCGGTGAGGAGCAGGAAGAGCTTGAGTTGCTGGCACTTTCGGTGTGGGAGGAATCGTCCGACGTTCGTGATTTTTCGGGGTTTTATTTCAGTGGGCGCCCAGGTGCAGCTGGTGGTAAACGTCGAAGCCCTGTTGGTCAGGGAAAGCCCGGAGCCCCGATGTCTGTGGTGCTGTAGATGCGCTGGGAATGGGAGGTGAGTCGCAGCAAGAGCTTGACTGGCTGGCACTTTTGGTGTGGGAGCAATCGTCCGACGTTCATGATTTTTCGGGGTTTTATTTCAGTGGGCGCCCAGCTGCAGCGGGTGGTAAACGTCGAAGCCCTGTTGGTCAGGGAAAGCCCGGAGCCCCGATGTCTGTGGTGCTGTAGATGCGCTGGGAATTGCTGGTGAGAAGCAGCATGAGCTTGACTGGCTGGCACTTTCGGTGTGGGAGCACTCGTCTGATGTTCGTGATATTTCGTTTATTTTTTCCAGTGGGCGCCCAGGTGCAGCTGGTGGTAAACGTCGAAGCCCTGTTCGTCAGGGAAAGCCCGGAGCCCCGATGTCTGTCGTGCTGTAGATGGGCTGGCAATGGCCGGTGAGCAGCAGCAAGAGCTTGACTGTCTGGCACTTTTGGTGTGAGAGCAATCGTCCGACGTTCGTGATTTTTCGGTGTTCTTTTCAGTGGGAGCCCAGGTGCAGCGAGTGGTAAACGTCGAAGCCCTGTTCGTCAGGGAATGCCCGGAGCCCCGATGTCTGTGGTGCTGTAGATGCACTGCCACTGTCCGGTGAGGAGCAGCATGAGCTTGACTGGCTGGCACTTTTGGTGTGGGAGCAATCGTCCGACGTTCGTCATTTTTCAGGGTTTATTTTCACTGGGCAACCAGGTGCAGCTGGTGGTAAATATCAAAGGCCTGTTGGTCAGGGAAAGCCCGGAGCCACGATGTCTGTGGTGCTGTAGATGCGCTGCCAGTGGCCGGGGAGGAGCAGCAAGAGCTTGACTGGCTGGCACTTTTGGTGTGGGAGCAATCGTCCGACGTTCGTGATTTTTCTTTTATTTTTTTCAGCGGGCGCCCAGGTTCAGCTGGTGGTAAACGTCGAAGCCCTGTTGGTCAGGGAAAGCGCAGAACCCCGATGCCTGTGGTGCTGTAGATGCACTGCCAAGCTCCGGTGAGGAGCAGCAAGAGTTTGAGTTGCTGGCACTTTTGGTGTGGGAGCAATCGTCCGACGTTCGTGATTTTTCGGGGTTTTATTTCAGTGGGAGCCCAGGTGCAGCTGGTGGTAAACGTCAAAGCCCTGTTGGTCAGGGAATGCCTGGAGCCCCGATCTCTGTGGTGCTGTAGATGCGCTGGCAATGGCTGGTGAGGAGCAGCAAGAGCTTGACTGTCTGGCACGTTGGGTGTGGGAGCAATCGTCGGACGTTTGTGATTTTTGGGGATTTTTATTCACTGGGCGCCCAGGTTCAGCTGGTGGTAAACGTCGAAGCCCTGTTGGTCAGGGAAAGCCCGGAGCCCCGATGTCTGTGGTGCTGTAGATGCGCTGGCAATGGCCGGTGAGGAGCAGCCAGAGCTTGAGTTGCTGGCACTTTCTGTGTGGGAGCAATCGTCCGACGTTCGTGATTTTTCGGGGTTTTACTTTCAGTGGGCGCCCAGGTTCAGCTGGTGGTAAACGTCGAAGCCCTGTTCGTCAGGGAAAGCCCGGAGCCCCGATGTCTGTGGTGCTGTAGATGCGCTGGGAATGGGAGGTGAGGAGCAGCATGAGCTTGACTGGCTGGCACTTTCTGTGTGGGTGCAATCGTCCGACGTTCGTGATTTTTCGGGGTTTTATTTCAGTGGGCGCCCAGGTGCAGCTGGTGGTAAATGTTGAAGCCCTGTTGGTCAGGGAATGCCCGGAGCCCCGATGTCTGTGGTGCTGTAGATGCGCTGGGAATGGCTGGTGAGGAGCAGCAAGAGCTTGACTGTCTGGCACTTTTGGTGTGGGAGCAATCGTCCGATGTTCGTGATTTTTCGGGGGTTCTTTTCAGTGGGAGCCCAGGTGCAGCGGGTGGTAAACGTCGAAGCCCTGTTCGTCAGGGAAAGTCCAGAGCCCTGATGTCTGTGGTGCTGTAGATGCGCTGGGAATGGCCGGTGAGGAGCAGCAAGAGCTTGACTGGCTGGCACTTTTGGTGTGGGAGCAATTGTCCGACGTTTTTGATTTTTTAGGGTTTTTTTTTCAGTGGATAACCAGGTGCAGCTGGTGGTAAATGTCGAAGCCCTGTTGGTCAGGGAAAGCCCGGAGCCCCGATGTCTGTGGTGCTGTAGATGCGCTGGGAATGCCCGGTGAGGAGCAGCTAGAGCTTGACTGGCTGGCACTTTTGGTGTGGGAGCAATCGTCCGACGTTCATGATTTTTCGGGGTTTTTTTTTCAGTGGGCACCCAGGTGCAGCTGGTGGTAAATGTCGAAGCCCGGTTCGTCAGGGAAAGCCCGGAGCCCCGATGTCTGTGGCGCTGTAGATGCGCTGGGAATGGCTGGTTGGAAGCAGCATGAGCTTGACTGGCTGGCACTTTTGGTGTGGGAGCAATCGTCCGACGTTCGTGATTTTTCGGGGTTTTTTTTTCAGTGGGCACCCAGGTGCAGCTGGTGGTAAATATCGAAGCCCGGTTCGTCAGGGAAAGCCCGGAGCCGCGATGTCTGTGGTGCTGTAGATGCGCTTCCAGTGGCCGGTGAGGAGCAGCAAGAGCTTGAGTTGCTGGCATTTTCGGTGTGGGAGCAATCGTCCGATGTTCGTGATTTTTCGGGGTTCTTTTCAGTGGGCGCCCAGGTGCAGCTGATGGTAAAAGTCGAAGCCCTGTTGGTCAGGGAAAGCCCGGAGCCCCGATGTCTGTGGTGCTGTAGATGCGCTGCCAATGGCCGGTGAGGAACAGCAAGAGTTTAAGTTGCTGGCACTTTTGGTGTGGGAGCAATCGTCTGATGTTCGTGATTTTTCGGGGTTTTATTTCAGTGGGCGCCCAGGTGCAGCTGGTGGTAAATGTCGAAGCCCTGTTTGTCAGGGAAAGCCCAGAGCCCCGATGTCTGTGGTGCTGTAGATGCGCTGGGAATGGGAGGTGAGGAGCAGCAAGAGCTTGAGTTGCTGGCACTTTTGGTGTGGGAGCAATCGTCCGACGTTCGTGATTTTTCGGGGTTTTATTTCAGTGGGAGCCCAGGTGCAGCTGGTGGTAAACGTCGAAGCCCTGTTGGTCAGGGAAAGCCCGGAGCCCCGATGTCTGTGCTGCTGTAGATGCGCTTCCAATGGCCGGTGAAGAGCAGCAAGAGCTTGACTGGCTGGCACTTTCGGTGTGGGAGCAATCGTCCGACGTTTGTGTTTTTTTCGGGTTTTTTTTTTAATGGGCACCCATGTTCAGCTGGTGGTAAACATCGAAGTGCTGTTAGTCAGGGAAAGTCCGGAGCCCAAATGTCTGTGGTGCTGTAGATGCGCTGGGAATGGGCGGTGATTAGCAGCAAGAGCCTGACTGGCTGGCACTTTCGGTGTGGGAGAAATCGTCCGATCTTCGTGATTTTTCAAGGTTTTTTTTCAGTGGGTGCCCAGGTGCAGCTGCTGGTAAACGTCTAAGCCCTGTTGGTCATGGAAAGCCCGGAGCCCCGATGTCTGTGGTGCTGTAGATGCGCTGGGTATGGGCAGTGAGCAGCAGCAAGAGCTTGTGTTGCTGGCACTTTCAATGTGGGAGCAATCGTCCGATGTTCCTGATTTTTAGGGGTTTTTTTCAGTGGGCGCCCAGGTGCAGCTGGTGGTAAACGTCGAAGCCCTGTTGGTCAGGGAAAGCTCGGAGCCCCGATGTCTGTGGTGCTGTAGATGCGCTGCCAATGGCCGGTGATGAGCAGCAAGAGCTTGACTGGCTGGCACTTTCGGTGTGGGAGCAATCGTCCGACGTTCGTGATTTTTCATTTATTTTTTTCAGTGGGCGCCCAGGTGCGGCTGGTGGTAAACGTCGAAGCCCTGTTGGTCAGGGAAAGCGCAGAACACCGATATCTGTGGTGCTGTAGATGCACTGCCAAAGTCCGGTGAGTAGCAGCAAGAGCTTGACTGTCTGGCACTTTTGGTGTGGGAGGAATCGTCCGACGTTTGTTATTTTTCGGGGTTTTATTTCAGTGGGCGCCCATTTGCAGCTGGTGGTAAACATCGAAGCCCTGTTGGTCAGGGAAAGCCCGGAGCCGCGATGTCTTTGGTGCTGTAGATGTGCTGCCAATGGCCGGGGACGAGCAGCAAGAGCTTGATAGGCTGGCACTTTCGGTGTGGCAGGAATCGTCGGACGTTTTTGATTTTTCGGGATTTTTTTTTAGTGGGAGCCCAGGTTTAGCTAGTGGTAAACGTCGAAGCCCTGTTGGTCAGGGAAAGCCCGGAGCCGTGATGTCTGTGGTGCTGTACATGCGCTGCCAATGGGAGGTGAGGAGCAGCAAGAGCTTGACTGTCCCACACTTTTGTTGTGGGAGCAATCGTCCGACGTTTTTGATTTTTCAGGGTTTTTTTTCAGTGGGCAACCAGGTGCAGCTGGTGGTAAATGTCAAAGGCCTGTTGGTCAGGGAAAGCCCGGAGCCGCGATGTCTGTGGTGCTGTAGATGCGCCGCCAATGGCCGGTGAGGAGCACAAAGAGCTTGACTGGCTGGCACTTTCGGTGTCGGAGCAATCGTCTGATGTTTGTGATTTTGGGGGTTTTTTTTTTCAGTGGGTGCCCAGGTGCAACTGGTGGTAAACGTCGAAGCCCTGTTGGTCAGGGAAAGCCCGGATCCCCGATGTCTGTGGTGCTGTAGATGCGCTGGGAATGGCCGGTGAGGGGTAGCAAGAGCTTGAGTTGCTGGCACTTTTGGTGTGGGAGCAATCGTCCGACGTTCGTGATTTTTCGGGGTTTTATTTCAGTGGGAGCCCAGGTGCAGCTGGTGGTAAACGTCGAAGCCCTGTTCGTCAGGGAAAGCCCGGAGCCCCGATGTCTGTGGTGCTGTAGATGCGCTGGGAATGGCCGGTGAGGGGTAGCAAGAGCTTGAGTGGCTGGCACTTTTGGTGTGAGAGCAATCGTCCGACGTTCATGATATTTGGGGATTTTTTTTCCAGTGGGCGCCTAGGTTCAGCTGGTAATAAACTTCTAAGCCCTGTTGGTCAGGGAACGCCCGGAGCCCCGATGTCTGTGGTGCTGTAGATGCGCTGGGAATGGAAGGTGAGTAGCAGCAAGAGCTTGAGTTGCTGGCACTTTCGGTGTGGGAGCAATTGTCCGACGTTCGTGATTTTTCGGGGTTTTATTTCAGTGGGCGCCCAGGTTCAGCTGGTGGTAAACGTCGAAGCCCTGTTGGTCAGGGAAAGCCCGGAGCCCCGATGTCTGTGGTGCTGTAGATGCGCTGGGAACGGCTGGTGAGAAGCAGCATGAGCTTGACTGGCTGGCATTTAAGGTGTGGCAGGAATCGTCTGATGTTCGTGATATTTCGTTTATTTTTTTTAGTGGGCGCCCATGTGCAGCTGGTGGTAAACGTCAAAGCCCTGTTGGTCAGGGAAAGCCCGGAGCCCCGATGTCTGTGGTGCTGTAGATGCACTGCCACTGTCCGGTGAGGAGCAGCAAGAGCTTGACTGGCCTGCACTTTTGCTGTGGGAGCAATCGTCCGACGTTCGTCATTTTTCAGGGTTTTTTTTCACTGGGCAACCAGGTGCAGCTGGTGGTAAATGTCGAAGGCCTGTTGGTCAGGGAAAGCCCGGAGCCACGATGTCTGTGGTCCTGTAGATGCGCTGCCAATGGCCGGTGAGGAGCAGCAAGAGCTTGACTGGCTGGCACTTTTGGTGTGGGAGCAATCGTCCGACGTTTGTGTTTTTTCGGGGTTTTTTTCAGTGGGCGCACAGGTGCAGCTGGTGGTAAACGTCGGAGCCCTGTTGGTCAGGGAAAGCCCGGAGCCGTGATGTCTGTGGTGCTGTAGATGCACTGCCAAAGTCTGGTGAGGAACAGCAAGAGCTTGAGTTGCTGGCACTTTCTGTGTGGGAGGAATCGTCCGACGTTTGTGATTTTTCGGGGTTTTATTTCAGTGGGCGCCCAGGTTCAGCTGGTGGTAAACATCGAAGCCCTATTGGTCAGGGAAAGCTCGGAGCCCCGATATCTGTGGTGCTGTAGATGCGCTGCCAGTGGCCGGTGAGGAGCAGCAAGAGCTTGACTGGCTGGAACTTTCGGTGTGGGAGCAATCGTCCGATGTTCGTCATTTTTCGGGGTTCTTTTCAGTGGGAGCCCAGGTTCAGCGAGTGGTAAACGTCGAAGCCCTGTTGGTCAGGGAAAGCCCGGAGCCCCGATGTCTGCGGTGTTGTAGATGCGCTGGGAATGGCCGGTGAGGAGCAGCAAGAGGTTGACAGGCTGGGATTTAAGGTGTGGCAGGAATCGTCCGACGTTTGTGATTTTTGGGGTTTTTTTTTCAGGGGGCACCCAGGTGCAGCTGGTGGTAAATGTCGAAGCCCGGTTCGTCAGGGAAAGCCCGGAGCCCCGATGTCTGTGGTGCTGTAGATGCGCTGCCAGTGGCCGGTGAGGAGCAGCAAGAGCTTGAGTTGCTGGCACTTTCGGTGTGGGAGCAATCGTCCGATGTTTGTGATTTTTCGGGGTTCTTTTCAGTGGGCGCCCAGGCTCAGCTGGTGGTAAACGTCGAAGCCCTGTTGGTCCGGGAAAGCCCAGAGCCCCGATGTCTGTGGTGCTGTAGATGCGCTGCCAATGGCCGGTGAGGAACAGCAAGAGCTTGACAGGCTGGCACTTTCGGTGTGGGATCAATCGTCCGACGTTTTTGATTTTTCAGGGTTTTTTTTTCAGTGGGCAACCAGGTGCAGCTGGTGGTAAATGTCGAAGGCCTGTTGGTCAGGGAAAGCCCGGAGCCGCGATGTCTGTGGTGCTGTAGATGCGCTGGGAATGGCTGGTGAGGAGCAGCAAGAGCTTGACTGGCTGGCACTTTTGCTGTGGGAGCAATCGTCCGACGTTCGTGATTTTTCTTTTATTTTTTTCAGCGGGCGCCCAGGTTCAGCTGGTGGTAAACGTCGAAGCCCTGTTGGTCAGGGAAAGCGCAGAACCCCGATGTTTGTGGTGCTGTAGATGCACTGCCAAAGTCCGGTGAGGAGCAGCAAGAGTTTGAGGTGCTGGCACTTTTGGTGTGGGAGCAATCGTCCGACGTTCGTGATTTTTCGGGGTTTTATTTCAGTGGGAGCCCAGGTGCAGCTGGTGGTAAACGTCGAAGCCCTGTTCGTCAGGGAAAGCCCGGAGCCCCGATGTCTGTGGTGCTGTAGATGCGCTGGGAATGGCCGGTGAGGGGTAGCAAGAGCTTGAGTTGCTGGCACTTTTGGTGTGAGAGCAATCGTCCGACGTTCGTGATATTTGGGGATTTTTTTTCCAGTGGGCGCCTAGGTTCAGCTGGTAATAAACTTCTAAGCCCTGTTGGTCAGGGAACGCCCGGAGCCCCGATGTCTGTGGTGCTGTAGATGCGCTGGGAATGGAAGGTGAGGAGCACCTACAGCTTGACTGGCTGGCAATTTCGGTGTGGGAGCAATCGTCCGACGTTCGTGATTTTTCGGGGTTCTTTTCAGTGGGCGCCCAGGTTCAGCTGGTGGTAAATGTCGAAGGCCTGTTGGTCAGGGAAAGCCCGGAGCCCCGATGTCTGTGGTGCTGTAGATGCGCTGCCAATGGCTGGGGAGGAGCAGCAAGAGCTTGACTGGCTGGCACTTTCGGTGTGGGAGCAATTGTCCGACGTTTTTGATTTTTTAGGGGTTTTTTTTCAGTGGGCGCCCATGTGCAGCTGGTGGTAAATGTCGAAGCCCTGTTGGTCAGGGAAAGCCCGGAGCCGCGATGTCTGTGGTGCTGTAGATGCACTGGGAATGGCTGGTGAGAAGCAGCATGAGCTTGACTGGCTGGCATTTAAGGTGTGGCAGGAATCGTCTGATGTTCGTGATATTTCGTTTATTTTTTTTAGTGGGCGCCCATGTGCAGCGGGTGGTAAACGTCGAAGCCCTGTTGGTCAGGGAAAGCCCGGAGCCCCGATGTCTGTGGTGCTGTAGATGCGCTGGGAATGGCCGGTGAGGAGCAGCAAGAGCTTGACTGGCTGGCACTTTCGTTGTGGGAGCAATCGTCCGACGTTCGTGATTTTTCGGGCTTTTATTTCAGTGGGCGCCCAGCTGCAGCTGGTGGTAAACGTCGAAGCCCTGTTGGTCAGGGAAAGCCCGGAGCCACGATGTCTGTGGTGCTGTAGATGCGCTGCCAATGGCCGGTGAGGAGCAGCAAGAGCTTGACTGGCTGGCACTTTTGGTGTGGGAGCAATCGTCCGACGTTTGTGAGTTTTCGGGGTTTTTTTCAGTGGGCGCACAGGTGCAGCTGGTGGTAAACGTCGAAGCCCTGTTGGTCAGGGAAAGCCCGGAGCCGTGATGTCTGTGGTGCTGTAGATGCACTGCCAAAGTCCGGTGAGGAACAGCAAGAGCTTGAGTTGCTGGCACTTTCTGTGTGGGAGGAATCGTCCGACGTTTGTGATTTTTCGGGGTTTTATTTCAGTGGGCGCCCAGGTTCAGCTGGTGGTAAACATCGAAGCCCTGTTTGTCAGGGAAAGCCCAGAGCCCCGATGTCTGTGGTGCTGTAGATGCGCTGCCAGTGGCCGGTGAGGAGCAGCAAGAGCTTGAGTTGCTGGAACTTTCGGTGTGGGAGCAATTGTCCGATGTTCGTGATTTTTCGGGGTTCTTTTCAGTGGGAGCCCAGGCTCAGCTGGTGGTAAACGTCGAAGCCCTGTTGGTCCGGGAAAGCCCAGAGCCCCGATGTCTGTGGTGCTGTAGATGCGCTGCCAATGGCCGGTGAGGAACAGCAAGAGCTTGACAGGCTGGCACTTTCGGTGTGGGATCAATCGTCCGACGTTTTTGATTTTTCAGGGTTTTTTTTTCAGTGGGCAACCAGGTGCAGCTGGTGGTAAACGTCGAAGCCCTGTTGGTCAGGGAAAGCCCGGAGCCGCGATGTCTGTGGTGCTGTAGATGCGCTGGGAATGGCTGGTGAGGAGCAGCAAGAGCTTGACTGGCTGGCACTTTTGGTGTGGGAGCAATCGTCCGACGTTCGTGATTTTTCTTTTATTTTTTTCAGCGGGCGCCCAGGTGCAGCTGGTGGTAAACGTCGAAGCCCTGTTTGTCAGGGAAAGCCCAGAGCCCCGATGTCTGTGGTGCTGTAGATGCGCTGGGAATGGGAGGTGAGGAGCAGCAAGAGCTTGAGTTGTTGGCACTTTTGGTGTGGGAGCAATCGTCCGACGTTCGTGATTTTTCGGGGTTCTTTTCAGTGGGAGCCCAGGTTCAGCGAGTGGTAAACGTCGAAGCCCTGTTGGTCAGGGAAAGCCCGGAGCCCCGATGTCTGTGGTGCTGTAGATGCACTGCCACTCTCCGGTGAGGAGCAGCAAGAGCTTGACTGGCTGGCACTTTTGGTGTGGGAGCAATCGTCCGACGTTCGTGATTTTTCGGGGTTTTACTTTCAGTGGGCGCACAGGTGCAGCTGGTGGTAAATGTCGAAGCCGTGTTGGTCAGGGAAAGCCCGGGCCCCGATGTCTGTGGTGCTGTAGATGCGCTGGGAATGGGCGGTGAGGAGCAGCAGGAGCTTGAGTTGCTGGCACTTTCAGTGTGGGAGCAATCGTCGGACGTTTGTGATTTTTGGGGATTTTTATTCACTGGGCGCCCAGGTTCAGTAGGTGGTAAACATCGAAGGCCTGTTGGTCAGGGAAAGCCCAGAGCCCCGATGTCTGTGGTGCTGTAGATGCGCTGGGAATGGCCGGTGAGGAGCAGCAAGAGCTTGACAGGCTGGCATTTAAGGTGTGGCAGGAATCGTCCGACGTTCGTGATTTTTGGGGTTTTTTTTTCAGGGGGCACCCAGGTGCAGCTGGTGGTAAATGTCGAAGCCCTGTTGGTCAGGGAAAGCCCGGAGCCCCGATGTCTGTGGTGCTGTAGATGCACTGCCAAAGTCCGGTGAGGAGCAGCAAGAGCTTGACAGGCTGGCACTTTCGGTGTGGGAGCAATCGTCCGACGTTTTTGATTTTTCAGGGTTTTTTTTCAGTGGGAGCCCAGGTGCAGCTGGTGGTAAATGTCGAAGCCCTGTTCGTCAGGGAAAGTCCAGAGCCCTGATGTCTGTGGTGCTGTAGATGCGCTGGGAATGGCCGGTGAGTAGCAGCAAGAGCTTGACAGGCTGGCATTTAAGGTGTGGCAGGAATCGTCCGACATTTGTGTTTTTTGGGGTTTTTTTTTCAGGGGGCACCCAGGTGCAGCTGGTGGTAAATGTCGAAGCCCGGTTCGTCAGGGAAAGCCCGGAGCCCCGATGTCTGTGGTGCTGTAGATGCGCTGCCAATGGGCGATGAGGAGCAGCAAGAGCTTGACTTGCTGGCACTTTCGGTGTGGGAGCAATCGTCCGACGTTCGTGATTTTTCGTTTATTTTTTTCAGTGGGCGCCCAGGTTCAACTGGTGGTAAACGTCGAAGGCCTGTTGGTCAGGGAAAGCGCAGAGCCCCGATGTCTGTGGTGTTGTAGATGCGCTGCCAATAGCCGGTGAGGAGCAGCAAGAGGCTCACATGCTGGCACTTTCGTTGTGGGTGCAATCGTCCGACGTTCGTGATTTTTGCGGTTTTTTTTTCAGTGGGCGCCCAGGTGCAGCTGGTGGTAAACGTCGAAGCCCTGTTCGTCAGGGAAATTCCAGAGCCCTGATGTCTGTGGTGCTGTAGATGCACTGGGAATGGCCGGTGAGTAGCAGCAAGAGCTTGAGGTGCTGGCACTTTCGGTGTGGGAGGAATCGTCCGACGTTCGTGATTTTTCGGGGTTTTATTTCAGTGGGCGCCCAGGTGCAGCTGGTGGTAAACGTTGAAGCCCTGTCGGTCAGGGAAAGCTCGGAGCCCCGATATCTGTGGTGCTGTAGATGCGCTGCCAATGGCCGGTGAGGAGCAGCAAGAGCTTGACTGGCTGGCACTTTGGGTGTGGGAGCAATCGTCGGACGTTCGTGATTTTTCGGGGTTTTATTTCAGTGGGCGCCCAGGTGCAGCTGGTGGTAAACGTCGAAGCCCTGTTGGTCAGGGAAAGCCCGGAGCCCCGATGTCTGTGGTGCTGTAGATGCACTGCCAAAGTCCGGTGAGGAGCAGCAAGAGCTTGACTGGCTGGCACTTTTGGTGTGGGAGCAATCGTCCGACGTTCGTGATTTTTCGGGGTTTTACTTTCAGTGGGCGCACAGGTGCAGCTGGTGGTAAATGTCGAAGCCGTGTTGGTCAGGGAAAGCCCGGAGCCCCGATGTCTGTGGTGCTGTAGATGCGCTGGGAATGGGCGGTGAGGAGCAGCAGGAGCTTGAGTTGCTGGCACTTTCAGTGTGGGAGCAATCGTCGGACGTTTGTGATTTTTGGGGATTTTTATTCACTGGGCGCCCAGGTTCAGTAGGTGGTAAACATCGAAGGCCTGTTGGTCAGGGAAAGCCCAGAGCCCCGATGTCTGTGGTGCTGTAGATGCGCTGGGAATGGCCGGTGAGGAGCAGCAAGAGCTTGACAGGCTGGCATTTAAGGTGTGGCAGGAATCGTCCGACGTTCGTGATTTTTGGGGTTTTTTTTTCAGGGGGCACCCAGGTGCAGCTGGTGGTAAATGTCGAAGCCCTGTTGGTCAGGGAAAGCCCGGAGCCCCGATGTCTGTGGTGCTGTAGATGCACTGCCAAAGTCCGGTGAGGAGCAGCAAGAGCTTGACAGGCTGGCACTGTCGGTGTGGGAGCAATCGTCCGACGTTCGTGATTTTTCGGGGTTCTTTTCAGTGGGAGCCCAGCTGCAGCGAGTGGTAAACGTCGAAGCCCTGTTGGTCAGGGAAAGCCCGGAGCCCCGATGTCTGTGGTGCTGTAGATGCGCTGGGAATGGGCGGTGAGGAGCAGCAAGAGCTTGACAGGCTGGCACTTTCGGTGTGGGAGCAATCGTCCGACGTTTTTGATTTTTCAGGGTTTTTTTTCAGTGGGAGCCCAGGTGCATCTGGTGGTAAATGTCGAAGCCCTGTTCGTCAGGGAAAGTCCAGAGCCCTGATGTCTGTGGTGCTGTAGATGCGCTGGGAATGGCCGGTGAGTAGCAGCAAGAGCTTGACAGGCTGGCATTTAAGGTGTGGCAGGAATCGTCCGACATTTGTGTTTTTTGGGGTTTTTTTTTCAGGGGGCACCCAGGTGCAGCTGGTGGTAAATGTCGAAGCCCGGTTCGTCAGGGAAAGCCCGGAGCCCCGATGTCTGTGGTGCTGTAGATGCGCTGCCAATGGGCGATGAGGAGCAGCAAGAGCTTGACTTGCTGGCACTTTCGGTGTGGGAGCAATCGTCCGACGTTCGTGATTTTTCGTTTATTTTTTTCAGTGGGCGCCCAGGTTCAACTGGTGGTAAACGTCGAAGGCCTGTTGGTCAGGGAAAGCGCAGAGCCCCGATGTCTGTGGTGTTGTAGATGCGCTGCCAATAGCCGGTGAGGAGCAGCAAGAGGCTCACATGCTGGCACTTTCGTTGTGGGTGCAATCGTCCGACGTTCGTGATTTTTGCGGTTTTTTTTTCAGTGGGCGCCCAGGTGCAGCTGGTGGTAAACGTCGAAGCCCTGTTCGTCAGGGAAATTCCAGAGCCCTGATGTCTGTGGTGCTATAGATGCGCTGGGAATGTCCGGTGAGTAGCAGCAAGAGCTTGACAGGCTGGCATTTAAGGTGTGGCAGGAATCGTCCGACATTTGTGATTTTTGGAGTTTTTTTTTCAGGCGGCACCCAGGTGCAGCTGGTGGTAAACGTCGAAGCCCTGTTGGTCAGGGAAAGCCCGGAGCCCCGATGTCTGTGGTGCTGTAGATGCGCTGGGAATGGCCGGTGATGAGCAGCAAGAGCTTGACTGGCTGGCACTTTCGGTGTGGGAGCAATCGTGCGATGTTCGTGATTTTTCGTTTATTTTTTTCAGTGGGCGCCCAGTTGCAGCTGGTGGTAAACGTTGAAGCCCTGTTGGTCAGGGAAAGCCCGGAGCCGGGATGTCTGTGGTGCTGTAGATGCACTGCCACTGTCCGGTGAGGAGCAGCAAGAGCTTGACTGGCTGGCACTTTTGGTGTGGGAGCAATCGTCCGACGTTTGTGATTTTTCGTTTATTTTTTTCAGTGGGCGCCCAGGTGCAGCGGGTGGTAAACGTCGAAGCCCTGTTGGTCAGGGAAAGCCCGGAGCCCCGATGTCTGTGGTGCTGTAGATGCGTTCGGAATGGGCGGTGAGGAGCAGCAAGAGCTTGACTGGCTGGCACTTTCAGTGTGGGAGCAATCGTCCGACATTCGTGATTTTTCGTTTATTTTTTTCAGTGGGCGCCCAGGTGCAGCTGGTTGTAAACGTCGAAGCCCAGTTGGTCAGGGAAAGCCCACAGCCCCGATGTCTGTGGTGCTGTAGATGCGCTGCCAATGCCCGGTGAGGAGCAGCAAGAGCTTGACTGGCTGGCACTTTCAATGTGGGAACAATCGTCCGACGTTCGTGATTTTTTGGGTTTTTTTTCCAGTGGGCGCCCAGGTTCAGCTGGTGGTAAACGTCGAAGCCCTGTTGGTCAGGGAAAGCCCGGAGCCCCGATGTCTGTGGTGCTGTAGATGCGCTGGGAATGGCCGGTGAGGAGCAGCAAGAGATTGTGTTGCTGGCAATTTCGGTTTGGGTGCAATCGTCCGACGTTCGTGATTTTTCGGGGTTTTTTTCAGTGGGAGCCCAGGTGCAGCGAGTGGTAAACGTCGAAGCCCTGTTGGTCAGGGAAAGCCCGGAGCTCCGATGTCTGTGGTGCTGTAGATGAGCTGCCAGTGGCCGGTGAGGAACTGCAAGAGCTTGACTGGCTGGCACTTTCGGTGTGGGATCAATTGTCCGACGTTTTTGATTTTTCAGGGTTTTTTTTCAGTGACCAGCTAGGTGCAGCTGGTGGTAAATGTCGAAGGCCTGTTGGTCAGGGAAAGCCCAGAGCCGCGATGTCTGTGGTGCTGTAGATGCACTGGGAATGGCCGGTGAGGAGCAGCAAGAGCTTGAGTTGCTGGCACTTTCGGTGTGGGACGAATCGTCTGACGTTTTTGATTTTTCAGGGTTTTTTTTCAGTGGGTAACCAGGTGCAGCTGGTGGTAAATGTCGAAGCCCTGTTGGTGAGGGAAAGCCCGGAGCCGCGATGTCTGCGGTGCTGTAGATGCGCTGGGAATGGGCTGTGAGGAGCAGCAAGAGCTTGTGTTGCTGGCACTTTCGGTGTGGGAGCAATCGTCCGATGTTCGTGATTTTTCGGGGTTTTACTTTCAGTGGGCGCCCAGGTGCAGCTGGTGGTAAACGTCGAAGCCCTGTTGGTCAGGGAAAGCCCGGAGCCCCGATGTCTGTGGTGCTGTAGATGCGCTGCCACTCTCCGGTGAGGAGCAGCAAGAGCTTGAGTTGCTGGCACTTTCGTTGTGGGAGCAATCGTCCGACGTTTGTGATTTTTCGGGGTTTTATTTCAGTGGGCGCCCAGGTGCAGCTGGTGGTAAATGTCGAAGCCCTGATGGTCAGGGAAAGCCCGGAGCCGCGATGTCTGTGGTGCTGTAGATGCGCTGCCAATGGCCGGTGAGGAGCAGCAAGAGCTTGACTGGCTGGCACTTTCAATTTGGGAACAATCGTCCGACGTTCGTGATTTTTCGGGTTTTTTTTCCAGTGGGCGCCCAGGTTCAGCTGGTGGTAAACTTCTAAGACCTGTTGGTCAGGGAAAGCCCGGAGCCCCGATGTCTGTGGTGATGTAGATGCGCTGGGAATGGCTGGTGAGGAGCAGCATAGCTTGACAGGCTGGCACTTTCGGTGTGGGAGCAATCGTCCGACGTTCGTGATTTTTCGGGGTTCTTTTCAGTGGGAGCCCAGGTTCAGCGAGTGGTCAACTTCGAAGCCCAGTTGGTCAGGGAAAGCCCGGAGCCCCAATGTCTGTGGTGCTGTAGATGCACTGCCACTGTCCGGTGAGGAGCAGCAAGAGCTTGACTGGCTGGCACTTTCGTTGTGGGAGCAATCGTCCGACGTTCGTCATTTTTCAGGGTTTTTTTTCAGTGGGCGCCCAGGTGCAGCTGGTGGTAAATGTCGAAGGCCTGTTGGTCAGGGAAAGCCCGGAGCCACGATGTCTGTGGTGCTGTAGATGCGCTGCCAATGGCCGGTGAGGAGCAGCAAGAGCTTGGCTGGCTGGCACTTTCGTTGTGGGAGCAATCGTCCAACGTTCGTGATTTTTCGGGGTTTTACTTTCAGTGGGCGCACAGGTGCAGCTGGTGGTAAATGTCGAAGCCATGTTGGTCAGGGAAAGCCCACAGCCCCGATGTCTGTGGTGCTGTAGATGCGTTGGGAATGGCCGGTGAGGAGCAGCAAGAGCATGACAGGCTGGCATTTAAGGTGTGGCAGGAATCGTCCGACGTTCGTGATTTTTGGGGTTTTTTTTTCAGGGGGCACCCAGGTGCAGCTGGTGGTAAATGTCGAAGCCCTGTTGGTCAGGTAAAGCCCGGAGCCCCGATGTCTGTGGTGCTGTAGATGCGCTGGGAATGGCTGGTGAGGAGCAGCATAGCTTGACAGGCTGGCACTTTCGGTGTGGGAGCAATCGTCCGACGTTCGTGATTTTTCGGGGTTCTTTTCAGTGGGAGCCCAGCTGCAGCGAGTGGTAAACGTCGAAGCCCTGTTGGTCAGGGAAAGCCCGGAGCCCCGATGTCTGTGGTGCTGTAGATGCGCTGGGAATGGGCGGTGAGGAGCAGCAAGAGCTTGACAGGCTGGCACTTTCGGTGTGGGAGCAATCGTCCGATGTTCGTGATTTTTCGTTTATTTTTTTCAGTGGGCGCCCAGGTTCAACTGGTGGTAAACGTCGAAGCCCTGTTCGTCAGGGAAAGCTCAGAGCCCCGATGTCTGTGGTGCTGTAGATGCGCTGGGAATGGCCGGTGAGGAGCAGCAAGAGCTTGTGTTGCTGGCACTTTCGGTGTGGGAGCAATCGTCCGATGTTCGTGATTTTTCGGGGTTTTACTTTCAGTGGGCGCCCAGGTTCAGCTGGTGGTAAACGTCGAAGCCCTGTTGGTCACGGAAAGCCCGGAGCCCCGATATCTGTGATGCTGTAGATGCGCTGGGAATGGGCGGTGAGGAGCAGCAAGAGCTTGACTGTCTGGCACTTTCGGTGTGGGAGCAATCGTCCGATGTTCGTGATTTTTAGTTTATTTTTTTCAGTGGGCGCCCAGGTTCAGCTGGTGGTAAACGTCGAAGCCCTGTTGGTCAGGGAAAGCGCAGAACCCCAATGTATGTGGTGCTGTAGATGCACTGCCAAAGTCTGGTGAGTAGCAGCAAGAGCTTGAGTTGCTGGCACTTTCGTTGTGGGAGCAATCGTCCGACGTTCGTGATTTTTCGGAGTTTTATTTCAGTGGGCGCCCAGGTGCAGCTGGTGGTAAATGTCGAAGCCCTGTTGGTCAGGGAAAGCCCGGAGCCCCGATGTCTGTGGTGCTGTAGATGCGCTGCCAATGGTCGGTGAGGAGCAGCAAGAGGCTGACATGCTGGCACTTTCGGTGTGGGAGCAATCGTCCGACGTTCGTGATTTTTGGGGTTTTTTTCAGTGGGCGCCCAGGTGCAGCTGGTGGTAAACGTTGAAGCCCTGTTCGTCAGGGAAAGCCCAGAGCCCCGATGTCTGTGGTGCTGTAGATGCACTGGGAGTGGCCGGGGAGGAGCAGCAAGAGCTTGACTGGTTGGCACTTTCGTTGTGGGAGCAATCGTCTGACGTTCGTGATTTTTCGGGGTTTTATTTCAGTGGGCGCCCAGGTGCAGCTGGTGGTAAACGTTGAAGCCCTGTTGGTCAGGGAAAGCTCGGAGCCCCGATGTCTGTGGTGCTGTAGATGCCCTGCCAATGGGCGGTGAGTAGCAGCAAGAGCTTGAGTTGCTGGCACTTTCGGTGTGGGAGCAATCGTCCGATGTTCGTGATTTTTCGTTTATTTTTTTCAGTGGGAGCCCAGGTGCAGCTGGTGGTAAACGTCGAAGCCCTGTTGGTCAGGGAAAGCCTGGAGCCCCGATGTCTGTGGTGCTGTAGATGCGCTGGGAATGGCCGGTGAGGAGCAGCAAGAGCTTGACTGGCTGGCACTTTTGGTGTGGGAGCAATTGTCCGATGTTCGTGATTTTTCTTTTATTTTTTTCAGTGGGCGCCCAGGTTCAGCTGGTGGTAAACGTCGAAGCCCTGTTGGTCAGGGAACGCGCAGAACCCCGATGTCTGTGGTGCTGTAGATGCGCTGCCAATGGCCGGTGAGGAGCAGCAAGAGCTTGACTGGCTGGCACTTTCAGTGTGGGAGCAATACTCCGACGTTTGTGATTTTTCGGGGTTTTTTTCAGTGGGCACCCAGGTGCAGGTGATGGTAAATGTCGAAGCCCTCTTGGTCAGGGAAAGCGTAGAACCCCGATGTCTGTGGTGCTGTAGATGCACTGCCAAAGTCCGGTGAGTAGCAGCAAGAGCTTGACTGGCTGGCACTTTCGGTGTGGGAGGAATCGTCCGACGTTCGTGATTTTTCAGGGTTTTATTTCAGTGGGCGCCCAGGTGCAGCTGGTGGTAAACATCGAAGCCCTGTTCGTCAGGGAAAGTCCAGAGCCCTGATGTCTGTGGTGCTGTAGATGCGCTGGGAATGGCCGGTGAGGAGCAGCAAGAGCTTGACTGGCTGGCACTTTTGGTGTGGGAGCAATTGTCCGACGTTTTTGATTTTTTAGGGTTTTTTTTTCAGTGGATAACCAGGTGCAGCTGGTGGTAAATGTCGAAGCCCTGTTGGTCAGGGAAAGCCCGGAGCCCCGATGTCTGTGGTGCTGTAGATGCGCTGGGAATGCCCGGTGAGGAGCAGCTAGAGCTTGACTGGCTGGCACTTTTGGTGTGGGAGCAATCGTCCGACGTTCATGATTTTTCGGGGTTTTTTTTTCAGTGGGCACCCAGGTGCAGCTGGTGGTAAATGTCGAAGCCCGGTTCGTCAGGGAAAGCCCGGAGCCCCGATGTCTGTGGCGCTGTAGATGCGCTGGGAATGGCTGGTTGGAAGCAGCATGAGCTTGACTGGCTGGCACTTTTGGTGTGGGAGCAATCGTCCGACGTTCGTGATTTTTCGGGGTTTTTTTTTCAGTGGGCACCCAGGTGCAGCTGGTGGTAAATATCGAAGCCCGGTTCGTCAGGGAAAGCCCGGAGCCGCGATGTCTGTGGTGCTGTAGATGCGCTTCCAGTGGCCGGTGAGGAGCAGCAAGAGCTTGAGTTGCTGGCATTTTCGGTGTGGGAGCAATCGTCCGATGTTCGTGATTTTTCGGGGTTCTTTTCAGTGGGCGCCCAGGTGCAGCTGATGGTAAAAGTCGAAGCCCTGTTGGTCAGGGAAAGCCCGGAGCCCCGATGTCTGTGGTGCTGTAGATGCGCTGCCAATGGCCGGTGAGGAACAGCAAGAGTTTAAGTTGCTGGCACTTTTGGTGTGGGAGCAATCGTCTGATGTTCGTGATTTTTCGGGGTTTTATTTCAGTGGGCGCCCAGGTGCAGCTGGTGGTAAATGTCGAAGCCCTGTTTGTCAGGGAAAGCCCAGAGCCCCGATGTCTGTGGTGCTGTAGATGCGCTGGGAATGGGAGGTGAGGAGCAGCAAGAGCTTGAGTTGCTGGCACTTTTGGTGTGGGAGCAATCGTCCGACGTTCGTGATTTTTCGGGGTTTTATTTCAGTGGGAGCCCAGGTGCAGCTGGTGGTAAACGTCGAAGCCCTGTTGGTCAGGGAAAGCCCGGAGCCCCGATGTCTGTGCTGCTGTAGATGCGCTTCCAATGGCCGGTGAAGAGCAGCAAGAGCTTGACTGGCTGGCACTTTCGGTGTGGGAGCAATCGTCCGACGTTTGTGTTTTTTTCGGGTTTTTTTTTTAATGGGCACCCATGTTCAGCTGGTGGTAAACATCGAAGTGCTGTTAGTCAGGGAAAGTCCGGAGCCCAAATGTCTGTGGTGCTGTAGATGCGCTGGGAATGGGCGGTGATTAGCAGCAAGAGCCTGACTGGCTGGCACTTTCGGTGTGGGAGAAATCGTCCGATCTTCGTGATTTTTCAAGGTTTTTTTTCAGTGGGTGCCCAGGTGCAGCTGCTGGTAAACGTCTAAGCCCTGTTGGTCATGGAAAGCCCGGAGCCCCGATGTCTGTGGTGCTGTAGATGCGCTGGGTATGGGCAGTGAGCAGCAGCAAGAGCTTGTGTTGCTGGCACTTTCAATGTGGGAGCAATCGTCCGATGTTCCTGATTTTTAGGGGTTTTTTTCAGTGGGCGCCCAGGTGCAGCTGGTGGTAAACGTCGAAGCCCTGTTGGTCAGGGAAAGCTCGGAGCCCCGATGTCTGTGGTGCTGTAGATGCGCTGCCAATGGCCGGTGATGAGCAGCAAGAGCTTGACTGGCTGGCACTTTCGGTGTGGGAGCAATCGTCCGACGTTCGTGATTTTTCATTTATTTTTTTCAGTGGGCGCCCAGGTGCGGCTGGTGGTAAACGTCGAAGCCCTGTTGGTCAGGGAAAGCGCAGAACACCGATATCTGTGGTGCTGTAGATGCACTGCCAAAGTCCGGTGAGTAGCAGCAAGAGCTTGACTGTCTGGCACTTTTGGTGTGGGAGGAATCGTCCGACGTTTGTTATTTTTCGGGGTTTTATTTCAGTGGGCGCCCATTTGCAGCTGGTGGTAAACATCGAAGCCCTGTTGGTCAGGGAAAGCCCGGAGCCGCGATGTCTTTGGTGCTGTAGATGTGCTGCCAATGGCCGGGGACGAGCAGCAAGAGCTTGATAGGCTGGCACTTTCGGTGTGGCAGGAATCGTCGGACGTTTTTGATTTTTCGGGATTTTTTTTTAGTGGGAGCCCAGGTTTAGCTAGTGGTAAACGTCGAAGCCCTGTTGGTCAGGGAAAGCCCGGAGCCGTGATGTCTGTGGTGCTGTACATGCGCTGCCAATGGGAGGTGAGGAGCAGCAGGAGCTTGACTGTCCCACACTTTTGTTGTGGGAGCAATCGTCTGACGTTTTTGATTTTTCAGGGTTTTTTTTCAGTGGGCAACCAGGTGCAGCTGGTGGTAAATGTCAAAGGCCTGTTGGTCAGGGAAAGCCCGGAGCCGCGATGTCTGTGGTGCTGTAGATGCGCCGCCAATGGCCGGTGAGGAGCACAAAGAGCTTGACTGGCTGGCACTTTCGGTGTGGGAGCAATCGTCTGATGTTTGTGATTTTGGGGGTTTTTTTTTTCAGTGGGTGCCCAGGTGCAACTGGTGGTAAACGTCGAAGCCCTGTTGGTCAGGGAAAGCCCGGATCCCCGATGTCTGTGGTGCTGTAGATGCGCTGGGAATGGCCGGTGAGGGGTAGCAAGAGCTTGAGTTGCTGGCACTTTTGGTGTGGGAGCAATCGTCCGACGTTCGTGATTTTTCGGGGTTTTATTTCAGTGGGAGCCCAGGTGCAGCTGGTGGTAAACGTCGAAGCCCTGTTCGTCAGGGAAAGCCCGGAGCCCCGATGTCTGTGGTGCTGTAGATGCGCTGGGAATGGCCGGTGAGGGGTAGCAAGAGCTTGAGTGGCTGGCACTTTTGGTGTGAGAGCAATCGTCCGACGTTCATGATATTTGGGGATTTTTTTTCCAGTGGGCGCCTAGGTTCAGCTGGTAATAAACTTCTAAGCCCTGTTGGTCAGGGAACGCCCGGAGCCCCGATGTCTGTGGTGCTGTAGATGCGCTGGGAATGGAAGGTGAGTAGCAGCAAGAGCTTGAGTTGCTGGCACTTTCGGTGTGGGAGCAATTGTCCGACGTTCGTGATTTTTCGGGGTTTTATTTCAGTGGGCGCCCAGGTTCAGCTGGTGGTAAACGTCGAAGCCCTGTTGGTCAGGGAAAGCCCGGAGCCCCGATGTCTGTGGTGCTGTAGATGCGCTGGGAACGGCTGGTGAGAAGCAGCATGAGCTTGACTGGCTGGCATTTAAGGTGTGGCAGGAATCGTCTGATGTTCGTGATATTTCGTTTATTTTTTTTAGTGGGCGCCCATGTGCAGCTGGTGGTAAACGTCGAAGCCCTGTTGGTCAGGGAAAGCCCGGAGCCCCGATGTCTGTGGTGCTGTAGATGCACTGCCACTGTCCGGTGAGGAGCAGCAAGAGCTTGACTGGCTGGCACTTTTGCTGTGGGAGCAATCGTCCGACGTTCGTCATTTTTCAGGGTTTTTTTTCACTGGGCAACCAGGTGCAGCTGGTGGTAAATGTCGAAGGCCTGTTGGTCAGGGAAAGCCCGGAGCCACGATGTCTGTGGTCCTGTAGATGCGCTGCCAATGGCCGGTGAGGAGCAGCAAGAGCTTGACTGGCTGGCACTTTTGGTGTGGGAGCAATCGTCCGACGTTTGTGTTTTTTCGGGGTTTTTTTCAGTGGGCGCACAGGTGCAGCTGGTGGTAAACGTCGGAGCCCTGTTGGTCAGGGAAAGCCCGGAGCCGTGATGTCTGTGGTGCTGTAGATGCACTGCCAAAGTCTGGTGAGGAACAGCAAGAGCTTGAGTTGCTGGCACTTTCTGTGTGGGAGGAATCGTCCGACGTTTGTGATTTTTCGGGGTTTTATTTCAGTGGGCGCCCAGGTTCAGCTGGTGGTAAACATCGAAGCCCTATTGGTCAGGGAAAGCTCGGAGCCCCGATATCTGTGGTGCTGTAGATGCGCTGCCAGTGGCCGGTGAGGAGCAGCAAGAGCTTGACTGGCTGGAACTTTCGGTGTGGGAGCAATCGTCCGATGTTCGTCATTTTTCGGGGTTCTTTTCAGTGGGAGCCCAGGTTCAGCGAGTGGTAAACGTCGAAGCCCTGTTGGTCAGGGAAAGCCCGGAGCCCCGATGTCTGCGGTGTTGTAGATGCGCTGGGAATGGCCGGTGAGGAGCAGCAAGAGGTTGACAGGCTGGGATTTAAGGTGTGGCAGGAATCGTCCGACGTTTGTGATTTTTGGGGTTTTTTTTTCAGGGGGCACCCAGGTGCAGCTGGTGGTAAATGTCGAAGCCCGGTTCGTCAGGGAAAGCCCGGAGCCCCGATGTCTGTGGTGCTGTAGATGCGCTGCCAGTGGCCGGTGAGGAGCAGCAAGAGCTTGAGTTGCTGGCACTTTCGGTGTGGGAGCAATCGTCCGATGTTTGTGATTTTTCGGGGTTCTTTTCAGTGGGCGCCCAGGCTCAGCTGGTGGTAAACGTCGAAGCCCTGTTGGTCCGGGAAAGCCCAGAGCCCCGATGTCTGTGGTGCTGTAGATGCGCTGCCAATGGCCGGTGAGGAACAGCAAGAGCTTGACAGGCTGGCACTTTCGGTGTGGGATCAATCGTCCGACGTTTTTGATTTTTCAGGGTTTTTTTTTCAGTGGGCAACCAGGTGCAGCTGGTGGTAAATGTCGAAGTCCTGTTGGTCAGGGAAAGCCCGGAGCCGCGATGTCTGTGGTGCTGTAGATGCGCTGGGAATGGCTGGTGAGGAGCAGCAAGAGCTTGACTGGCTGGCACTTTTGCTGTGGGAGCAATCGTCCGACGTTCGTGATTTTTCTTTTATTTTTTTCAGCGGGCGCCCAGGTTCAGCTGGTGGTAAACGTCGAAGCCCTGTTGGTCAGGGAAAGCGCAGAACCCCGATGTTTGTGGTGCTGTAGATGCACTGCCAAAGTCCGGTGAGGAGCAGCAAGAGTTTGAGGTGCTGGCACTTTTGGTGTGGGAGCAATCGTCCGACGTTCGTGATTTTTCGGGGTTTTATTTCAGTGGGAGCCCAGGTGCAGCTGGTGGTAAACGTCGAAGCCCTGTTCGTCAGGGAAAGCCCGGAGCCCCGATGTCTGTGGTGCTGTAGATGCGCTGGGAATGGCCGGTGAGGGGTAGCAAGAGCTTGAGTTGCTGGCACTTTTGGTGTGAGAGCAATCGTCCGACGTTCGTGATATTTGGGGATTTTTTTTCCAGTGGGCGCCTAGGTTCAGCTGGTAATAAACTTCTAAGCCCTGTTGGTCAGGGAACGCCCGGAGCCCCGATGTCTGTGGTGCTGTAGATGCGCTGGGAATGGAAGGTGAGGAGCACCTACAGCTTGACTGGCTGGCAATTTCGGTGTGGGAGCAATCGTCCGACGTTCGTGATTTTTCGGGGTTCTTTTCAGTGGGCGCCCAGGTTCAGCTGGTGGTAAATGTCGAAGGCCTGTTGGTCAGGGAAAGCCCGGAGCCCCGATGTCTGTGGTGCTGTAGATGCGCTGCCAATGGCTGGGGAGGAGCAGCAAGAGCTTGACTGGCTGGCACTTTCGGTGTGGGAGCAATTGTCCGACGTTTTTGATTTTTTAGGGTTTTTTTTTCAGTGGGCGCCCATGTGCAGCTGGTGGTAAATGTCGAAGCCCTGTTGGTCAGGGAAAGCCCGGAGCCGCGATGTCTGTGGTGCTGTAGATGCACTGGGAATGGCTGGTGAGAAGCAGCATGAGCTTGACTGGCTGGCATTTAAGGTGTGGCAGGAATCGTCTGATGTTCGTGATATTTCGTTTATTTTTTTTAGTGGGCGCCCATGTGCAGCGGGTGGTAAACGTCGAAGCCCTGTTGGTCAGGGAAAGCCCGGAGCCGCGATGTCTGTGGTGCTGTAGATGCGCTGGGAATGGCCGGTGAGGAGCAGCAAGAGCTTGACTGGCTGGCACTTTCGTTGTGGGAGCAATCGTCCGACGTTCGTGATTTTTCGGGGTTATTTTCAGTGGGAGCCCAGGTTCAGCGAGTGGTAAACGTCGAAGCCCTGTTGGTCAGGGAAAGCCCGGAGCCCCGATGTCTGTGGTGTTGTAGATGCACTGCCACTGTCCGGTGAGGAGCAGCAAGAGCTTGACTGGCTGGCACTTTGGGTGTGGGAGCAGTCGTCCGACGTTCGTGATTTTTCGGGGTTTTATTTCAGTGGGCGCCCAGGTGCAGCTGGTGGTAAATTTCGAAGCCCTGTTGGTCAGGGAAAGCCCGGAGCCACGATGTCTGTGGTGCTGTAGATGCGCTGCCAATGGCCGGTGAGGAGCAGCAAGAGCTTGACTGGCTGGCACTTTTGGTGTGGGAGCAATCGTCCGACGTTTGTGAGTTTTCGGGGTTTTTTTCAGTGGGCGCACAGGTGCAGCTGGTGGTAAACGTCGAAGCCCTGTTGGTCAGGGAAAGCCCGGAGCCGTGATGTCTGTGGTGCTGTAGATGCACTGCCAAAGTCCGGTGAGGAACAGCAAGAGCTTGAGTTGCTGGCACTTTCTGTGTGGGAGGAATCGTCCGACGTTTGTGATTTTTCGGGGTTTTATTTCAGTGGGCGCCCAGGTTCAGCTGGTGGTAAACATCGAAGCCCTGTTTGTCAGGGAAAGCCCAGAGCCCCGATGTCTGTGGTGCTGTAGATGCGCTGCCAGTGGCCGGTGAGGAGCAGCAAGAGCTTGAGTTGCTGGAACTTTCGGTGTGGGAGCAATTGTCCGATGTTCGTGATTTTTCGGGGTTCTTTTCAGTGGGAGCCCAGGCTCAGCTGGTGGTAAACGTCGAAGCCCTGTTGGTCCGGGAAAGCCCAGAGCCCCGATGTCTGTGGTGCTGTAGATGCGCTGCCAATGGCCGGTGAGGAACAGCAAGAGCTTGACAGGCTGGCACTTTCGGTGTGGGATCAATCGTCCGACGTTTTTGATTTTTCAGGGTTTTTTTTTCAGTGGGCAACCAGGTGCAGCTGGTGGTAAACGTCGAAGCCCTGTTGGTCAGGGAAAGCCCGGAGCCGCGATGTCTGTGGTGCTGTAGATGCGCTGGGAATGGCTGATGAGGAGCAGCAAGAGCTTGACTGGCTGGCACTTTTGGTGTGGGAGCAATCGTCCGACGTTCGTGATTTTTCTTTTATTTTTTTCAGCGGGCGCCCAGGTGCAGCTGGTGGTAAACGTCGAAGCCCTGTTTGTCAGGGAAAGCCCAGAGCCCCGATGTCTGTGGTGCTGTAGATGCGCTGGGAATGGCTGGTGAGGAGCAGCAAGAGCTTGAGTTGTTGGCACTTTTGGTGTGGGAGCAATCGTCCGACGTTCGTGATTTTTCGGGGTTTTATTTCAGTGGGTGCCCAGGTGCAGCTGGTGGTAAATGTCGAAGCCCTGTTCGTCAGGGAAAGCCCGGAGCCCCGATGTCTGTGGTGCTGTACATGCGCTGCCAATGGCCGGGGAGGAGCAGCAAAAGCTTGACTGGCTGGTACTTTTGGTGTGGGAGCAATCGTCCGACGTTCGTCATTTTTCAGGGTTTTTTTTCAGTGGGCGCCCATGTGCAGCGGGTGGTAAACGTCGAAGCCCTGTTGGTCAGGGAAAGCCCGGAGCCCCGATGTCTGTGGTGCTGTAGATGCGCTGGGAATGGCCGGTGTTCAGCAGCTAGAGCTTGACTGTCTGGCACTTCTGGTGTGGGAGCAATCGTCGGACGTTCGTGATTTTTCGGGGTTCTTTTCAGTGGGAGCCCAGGTGCAGCTGGTGGTAAATGTCGAAGCCCTGATGGTCAGGGAAAGCCCGGAGCCCCGATGTCTGTGGTGCTGTAGATGCACTGCCACTGTCCGGTGAGGAGCAGCAAGAGCTTGACTGGCTGGCACTTTTGGTGTGGGAGCAATCGTCCGACGTTCGTCATTTTTCAGGGTTTTTTTTCAGGGGGCGCCCAGGTTCAGCTAGTGGTAAACGTCAAAGCCCTGTTGGTCAGGGAAAGCGCAGAACCCCGATGTCTGTGGTGCTGTAGATGCACTGCCAAAGTCCGGTGAGGAGCAGCAAGAGCTTGACTGGCTGGCACTTTCGGTGTGGGAGCAATCGTCCGACGTTCGTGATTTTTCGGGCTTTTATTTCAGTGGGCGCCCAGGTTCAGCTGGTGGTAAACGTCGAAGCCCTGTTGGTCAGGGAACGCCCGGAGCCCCGGTGTCGGTGGTGCTGTAGATGCGCTGGGAATGGCCGGTGAGGAGCAGCAAGAGCTTGACTGGCTGGCACTTTTGGTGTGGGAGCAATCGTCCGACGTTCGTGATTTTTCATTTATTTTTTTCAGTGGGCGCCCAGGTGCAGCTGGTGGTAAACGTCGAAGCCCTGTTGTTCAGGGAAAGCGGAGAACCCCGATGTCTGTGGTGCTGTAGATGCACTGCCAAAGTCCGGTGAGTAGCAGCAAGAGCTTGAGTTGCTGGCACTTTCGGTGTGGGAGCAATCGTCCGACGTTCGTGATTTTTCGGGGTTTTATTTCAGTGGGCGCCCAGGTTCAGCTGGTGGTAAACGTCGAAGCCCTGTTGGTCAGGGAAAGCCCGGAGCCCCGATGTCTGTGGTGCTGTAGATGCGCTGGGAATGGCCGCTGAGGAGCAGCAAGAGCTTGTGTTGCTGGCACTTTTGGTGTGGGAGCAATTGTCCGACGTTCGTGATTTTTCGGGGTTTTATTTCAGTGGGCGCCCAGGTGCAGCGGGTGGTAAACGTCGAAGCCCTGTTGGTCAGGGAAAGCGTAGAGCCCCGATGTCTGTGGTGCTGTAGATGCGCTGGGAATGGCCGCTGAGGAGCAGCAAGAGCTTGAGTTGCTGGCACTTTCGGTGTGGGAGCAATTGTCCGACGTTCGTGATTTTTCGGGTTTCTTTTCAGTGGGCGCCCAGGTTCAGCTGGTGGTAAACGTTGAAGCCCTGTTGGTCAGGGAAAGTCCAGAGCCCTGATGTCTGTGGTGCTGTAGATGCGCTGGGAATGGGCGGTGAGGAGCAGCAAGAGCTTGACAGGCTGGCATTTAAGGTGTGGGAGCAATCGTCCGACGTTCGTGATTTTTCGGGGTTTTATTTCAGTGGGCGCCCAGGTTCAGCTGGTGGTAAACGTCGAAGCCCTGTTGGTCAGGGAAAGCTCGGAGCCCCGATACCTGTGGTGCTGTAGATGCGCTGCCAATGGGCGGTGAGTAGCAGCAAGAGCTTGGCTGGCTGGCACTTTTGGTGTGGGAGCAATCGTCCGACGTTCGTGATTTTTCAGGGTTTTTTTTCAGTGGGTAACCAGGTGCAGCTGGTGGTAAACGTCGAAGCCCTGTTCGTCAGGGAAAGTCCAGAGCCCTGATGTCTGTGGTGCTGTAGATGCGCTGGGAATGGCCGGTAAGTAGCAGCAAGAGCTTGACAGGCTGGCATTTAAGGTGTGGCAGGAATCGTCTGACATTTGTGATTTTTGGGGTTTTTTTTTCAGGTGGCACCCAGGTGCAGCTGGTGGTAAATGTCGAAGCCCTGTTGTTCAGGGAAAGCGCAGAACCCCGATGTCTGTGGTGCTGTAGATGCACTGGGAATGGCCGGTGAGTAGCAGCAAGAGCTTGAGTTGCTGGCACTTTCGGTGTGGGAGGAATCGTCCGACGTTCGTGATTTTTCGGGGTTTTATTTCAGTGGGCGCCCAGGTGCAGCTGGTGGTAAACGTTGAAGCCCTGTCGGTCAGGGAAAGCTCGGAGCCCCGATATCTGTGGTGCTGTAGATGCGCTACCAATGGCCGGTGAGGAGCAGCAAGAGCTTGACTGGCTGGCACTTTGGGTGTGGGAGCAATCGTCGGACGTTCGTGATTTTTCGGGGTTTTATTTCAGTGGGCGCCCAGGTGCAGCTGGTGGTAAACGTCGAAGCCCTGTTGGTCAGGGAAAGCCCGGAGCCCCGATGTCTGTGGTGCTGTAGATGCGCTGGGAATGGCCGGTGTTCAGCAGCTAGAGCTTGACTGTCTGGCACTTTTGGTGTGGGAGCAATCGTCCGACGTTCGTGATTTTTCGGGGTTCTTTTCAGTGGGAGCCCAGGTTCAGCGAGTGGTAAACGTCGAAGCCCTGTTGGTCAGGGAAAGCCCGGAGCCCCGATGTCTGTGGTGCTGTAGATGCACTGCCACTCTCCGGTGAGGAGCAGCAAGAGCTTGACTGGCTGGCACTTTTGGTGTGGGAGCAATCGTCCGACGTTCGTGATTTTTCGGGGTTTTACTTTCAGTGGGCGCACAGGTGCAGCTGGTGGTAAATGTCGAAGCCGTGTTGGTCAGGGAAAGCCCGGAGCCCCGATGTCTGTGGTGCTGTAGATGCGCTGGGAATGGGCGGTGAGGAGCAGCAGGAGCTTGAGTTGCTGGCACTTTCAGTGTGGGAGCAATCGTCGGACGTTTGTGATTTTTGGGGATTTTTATTCACTGGGCGCCCAGGTTCAGTAGGTGGTAAACATCGAAGGCCTGTTGGTCAGGGAAAGCCCAGAGCCCCGATGTCTGTGGTGCTGTAGATGCGCTGGGAATGGCCGGTGAGGAGCAGCAAGAGCTTGACAGGCTGGCATTTAAGGTGTGGCAGGAATCGTCCGACGTTCGTGATTTTTGGGGTTTTTTTTTCAGGGGGCACCCAGGTGCAGCTGGTGGTAAATGTCGAAGCCCTGTTGGTCAGGGAAAGCCCGGAGCCCCGATGTCTGTGGTGCTGTAGATGCACTGCCAAAGTCCGGTGAGGAGCAGCAAGAGCTTGACAGGCTGGCACTTTCGGTGTGGGAGCAATCGTCCGACGTTTTTGATTTTTCAGGGTTTTTTTTCAGTGGGAGCCCAGGTGCAGCTGGTGGTAAATGTCGAAGCCCTGTTCGTCAGGGAAAGTCCAGAGCCCTGATGTCTGTGGTGCTGTAGATGCGCTGGGAATGGCCGGTGAGTAGCAGCAAGAGCTTGACAGGCTGGCATTTAAGGTGTGGCAGGAATCGTCCGACATTTGTGTTTTTTGGGGTTTTTTTTTCAGGGGGCACCCAGGTGCAGCTGGTGGTAAATGTCGAAGCCCGGTTCGTCAGGGAAAGCCCGGAGCCCCGATGTCTGTGGTGCTGTAGATGCGCTGCCAATGGGCGATGAGGAGCAGCAAGAGCTTGACTTGCTGGCACTTTCGGTGTGGGAGCAATCGTCCGACGTTCGTGATTTTTCGTTTATTTTTTTCAGTGGGCGCCCAGGTTCAACTGGTGGTAAACGTCGAAGGCCTGTTGGTCAGGGAAAGCGCAGAGCCCCGATGTCTGTGGTGTTGTAGATGCGCTGCCAATAGCCGGTGAGGAGCAGCAAGAGGCTCACATGCTGGCACTTTCGTTGTGGGTGCAATCGTCCGACGTTCGTGATTTTTGCGGTTTTTTTTTCAGTGGGCGCCCAGGTGCAGCTGGTGGTAAACGTCGAAGCCCTGTTCGTCAGGGAAATTCCAGAGCCCTGATGTCTGTGGTGCTGTAGATGCACTGGGAATGGCCGGTGAGTAGCAGCAAGAGCTTGAGGTGCTGGCACTTTCGGTGTGGGAGGAATCGTCCGACGTTCGTGATTTTTCGGGGTTTTATTTCAGTGGGCGCCCAGGTGCAGCTGGTGGTAAACGTTGAAGCCCTGTCGGTCAGGGAAAGCTCGGAGCCCCGATATCTGTGGTGCTGTAGATGCGCTGCCAATGGCCGGTGAGGAGCAGCAAGAGCTTGACTGGCTGGCACTTTGGGTGTGGGAGCAATCGTCGGACGTTCGTGATTTTTCGGGGTTTTATTTCAGTGGGCGCCCAGGTGCAGCTGGTGGTAAACGTCGAAGCCCTGTTGGTCAGGGAAAGCCCGGAGCCCCGATGTCTGTGGTGCTGTAGATGCACTGCCAAAGTCCGGTGAGGAGCAGCAAGAGCTTGACTGGCTGGCACTTTTGGTGTGGGAGCAATCGTCCGACGTTCGTGATTTTTCGGGGTTTTACTTTCAGTGGGCGCACAGGTGCAGCTGGTGGTAAATGTCGAAGCCGTGTTGGTCAGGGAAAGCCCGGAGCCCCGATGTCTGTGGTGCTGTAGATGCGCTGGGAATGGGCGGTGAGGAGCAGCAGGAGCTTGAGTTGCTGGCACTTTCAGTGTGGGAGCAATCGTCGGACGTTTGTGATTTTTGGGGATTTTTATTCACTGGGCGCCCAGGTTCAGTAGGTGGTAAACATCGAAGGCCTGTTGGTCAGGGAAAGCCCAGAGCCCCGATGTCTGTGGTGCTGTAGATGCGCTGGGAATGGCCGGTGAGGAGCAGCAAGAGCTTGACAGGCTGGCATTTAAGGTGTGGCAGGAATCGTCCGACGTTCGTGATTTTTGGGGTTTTTTTTTCAGGGGGCACCCAGGTGCAGCTGGTGGTAAATGTCGAAGCCCTGTTGGTCAGGGAAAGCCCGGAGCCCCGATGTCTGTGGTGCTGTAGATGCACTGCCAAAGTCCGGTGAGGAGCAGCAAGAGCTTGACAGGCTGGCACTTTCGGTGTGGGAGCAATCGTCCGACGTTCGTGATTTTTCGGGGTTCTTTTCAGTGGGAGCCCAGCTGCAGCGAGTGGTAAACGTCGAAGCCCTGTTGGTCAGGGAAAGCCCGGAGCCCCGATGTCTGTGGTGCTGTAGATGCGCTGGGAATGGGCGGTGAGGAGCAGCAAGAGCTTGACAGGCTGGCACTTTCGGTGTGGGAGCAATCGTCCGACGTTTTTGATTTTTCAGGGTTTTTTTTCAGTGGGAGCCCAGGTGCACCTGGTGGTAAATGTCGAAGCCCTGTTCGTCAGGGAAAGTCCAGAGCCCTGATGTCTGTGGTGCTGTAGATGCGCTGGGAATGGCCGGTGAGTAGCAGCAAGAGCTTGACAGGCTGGCATTTAAGGTGTGGCAGGAATCGTCCGACATTTGTGTTTTTTGGGGTTTTTTTTTCAGGGGGCACCCAGGTGCAGCTGGTGGTAAATGTCGAAGCCCGGTTCGTCAGGGAAAGCCCGGAGCCCCGATGTCTGTGGTGCTGTAGATGCGCTGCCAATGGGCGATGAGGAGCAGCAAGAGCTTGACTTGCTGGCACTTTCGGTGTGGGAGCAATCGTCCGACGTTCGTGATTTTTCGTTTATTTTTTTCAGTGGGCGCCCAGGTTCAACTGGTGGTAAACGTCGAAGGCCTGTTGGTCAGGGAAAGCGCAGAGCCCCGATGTCTGTGGTGTTGTAGATGCGCTGCCAATAGCCGGTGAGGAGCAGCAAGAGGCTCACATGCTGGCACTTTCGTTGTGGGTGCAATCGTCCGACGTTCGTGATTTTTGCGGTTTTTTTTTCAGTGGGCGCCCAGGTGCAGCTGGTGGTAAACGTCGAAGCCCTGTTCGTCAGGGAAATTCCAGAGCCCTGATGTCTGTGGTGCTATAGATGCGCTGGGAATGTCCGGTGAGTAGCAGCAAGAGCTTGACAGGCTGGCATTTAAGGTGTGGCAGGAATCGTCCGACATTTGTGATTTTTGGAGTTTTTTTTTCAGGCGGCACCCAGGTGCAGCTGGTGGTAAACGTCGAAGCCCTGTTGGTCAGGGAAAGCCCGGAGCCCCGATGTCTGTGGTGCTGTAGATGCGCTGGGAATGGCCGGTGATGAGCAGCAAGAGCTTGACTGGCTGGCACTTTCGGTGTGGGAGCAATCGTGCGATGTTCGTGATTTTTCGTTTATTTTTTTCAGTGGGCGCCCAGTTGCAGCTGGTGGTAAACGTTGAAGCCCTGTTGGTCAGGGAAAGCCCGGAGCCGGGATGTCTGTGGTGCTGTAGATGCACTGCCACTGTCCGGTGAGGAGCAGCAAGAGCTTGACTGGCTGGCACTTTTGGTGTGGGAGCAATCGTCCGACGTTTGTGATTTTTCGTTTATTTTTTTCAGTGGGCGCCCAGGTGCAGCGGGTGGTAAACGTCGAAGCCCTGTTGGTCAGGGAAAGCCCGGAGCCCCGATGTCTGTGGTGCTGTAGATGCGTTCGGAATGGGCGGTGAGGAGCAGCAAGAGCTTGACTGGCTGGCACTTTCAGTGTGGGAGCAATCGTCCGACATTCGTGATTTTTCCTTTATTTTTTTCAGTGGGCGCCCAGGTGCAGCTGGTTGTAAACGTCGAAGCCCAGTTGGTCAGGGAAAGCCCACAGCCCCGATGTCTGTGGTGCTGTAGATGCGCTGCCAATGCCCGGTGAGGAGCAGCAAGAGCTTGACTGGCTGGCACTTTCAATGTGGGAACAATCGTCCGACGTTCGTGATTTTTTGGGTTTTTTTTCCAGTGGGCGCCCAGGTTCAGCTGGTGGTAAACGTCGAAGCCCTGTTGGTCAGGGAAAGCCCGGAGCCCCGATGTCTGTGGTGCTGTAGATGCGCTGGGAATGGCCGGTGAGGAGCAGCAAGAGATTGTGTTGCTGGCAATTTCGGTTTGGGTGCAATCGTCCGACGTTCGTGATTTTTCGGGGTTTTTTTCAGTGGGAGCCCAGGTGCAGCGAGTGGTAAACGTCGAAGCCCTGTTGGTCAGGGAAAGCCCGGAGCTCCGATGTCTGTGGTGCTGTAGATGAGCTGCCAGTGGCCGGTGAGGAACTGCAAGAGCTTGACTGGCTGGCACTTTCGGTGTGGGATCAATTGTCCGACGTTTTTGATTTTTCAGGGTTTTTTTTCAGTGACCAACTAGGTGCAGCTGGTGGTAAATGTCGAAGGCCTGTTGGTCAGGGAAAGCCCAGAGCCGCGATGTCTGTGGTGCTGTAGATGCACTGGGAATGGCCGGTGAGGAGCAGCAAGAGCTTGAGTTGCTGGCACTTTTGGTGTGGGACGAATCGTCTGACGTTTTTGATTTTTCAGGGTTTTTTTTCAGTGGGTAACCAGGTGCAGCTGGTGGTAAATGTCGAAGCCCTGTTGGTGAGGGAAAGCCCGGAGCCGCGATGTCTGCGGTGCTGTAGATGCGCTGGGAATGGGCTGTGAGGAGCAGCAAGAGCTTGTGTTGCTGGCACTTTCGGTGTGGGAGCAATCGTCCGATGTTCGTGATTTTTCGGGGTTTTACTTTCAGTGGGCGCCCAGGTGCAGCTGGTGGTAAACGTCGAAGCCCTGTTGGTCAGGGAAAGCCCGGAGCCCCGATGTCTGTGGTGCTGTAGATGCGCTGCCACTCTCCGGTGAGGAGCAGCAAGAGCTTGAGTTGCTGGCACTTTCGTTGTGGGAGCAATCGTCCGACGTTTGTGATTTTTCGGGGTTTTATTTCAGTGGGCGCCCAGGTGCAGCTGGTGGTAAATGTCGAAGCCCTGATGGTCAGGGAAAGCCCGGAGCCGCGATGTCTGTGGTGCTGTAGATGCGCTGCCAATGGCCGGTGAGGAGCAGCAAGAGCTTGACTGGCTGGCACTTTCAATGTGGGAACAATCGTCCGACGTTCGTGATTTTTCGGGTTTTTTTTCCAGTGGGCGCCCAGGTTCAGCTGGTGGTAAACTTCTAAGACCTGTTGGTCAGGGAAAGCCCGGAGCCCCGATGTCTGTGGTGATGTAGATGCGCTGGGAATGGCTGGTGAGGAGCAGCATAGCTTGACAGGCTGGCACTTTCGGTGTGGGAGCAATCGTCCGACGTTCGTGATTTTTCGGGGTTCTTTTCAGTGGGAGCCCAGGTTCAGCGAGTGGTCAACTTCGAAGCCCAGTTGGTCAGGGAAAGCCCGGAGCCCCAATGTCTGTGGTGCTGTAGATGCACTGCCACTGTCCGGTGAGGAGCAGCAAGAGCTTGACTGGCTGGCACTTTCGTTGTGGGAGCAATCGTCCGACGTTCGTCATTTTTCAGGGTTTTTTTTCAGTGGGCGCCCAGGTGCAGCTGGTGGTAAATGTCGAAGGCCTGTTGGTCAGGGAAAGCCCGGAGCCACGATGTCTGTGGTGCTGTAGATGCGCTGCCAATGGCCGGTGAGGAGCAGCAAGAGCTTGGCTGGCTGGCACTTTCGTTGTGGGAGCAATCGTCCAACGTTCGTGATTTTTCGGGGTTTTACTTTCAGTGGGCGCACAGGTGCAGCTGGTGGTAAATGTCGAAGCCATGTTGGTCAGGGAAAGCCCACAGCCCCGATGTCTGTGGTGCTGTAGATGCGTTGGGAATGGCCGGTGAGGAGCAGCAAGAGCATGACAGGCTGGCATTTAAGGTGTGGCAGGAATCGTCCGACGTTCGTGATTTTTGGGGTTTTTTTTTCAGGGGGCACCCAGGTGCAGCTGGTGGTAAATGTCGAAGCCCTGTTGGTCAGGTAAAGCCCGGAGCCCCGATGTCTGTGGTGCTGTAGATGCGCTGGGAATGGCTGGTGAGGAGCAGCATAGCTTGACAGGCTGGCACTTTCGGTGTGGGAGCAATCGTCCGACGTTCATGATTTTTCGGGGTTCTTTTCAGTGGGAGCCCAGCTGCAGCGAGTGGTAAACGTCGAAGCCCTGTTGGTCAGGGAAAGCCCGGAGCCCCGATGTCTGTGGTGCTGTAGATGCGCTGGGAATGGCCGGTGAGGAGCAGCAAGAGCTTGACAGGCTGGCACTTTCGGTGTGGGAGCAATCGTCCGATGTTCGTGATTTTTCGGGGTTTTACTTTCAGTGGGCGCCCAGGTTCAGCTGGTGGTAAACGTCGAAGCCCTGTTGGTCACGGAAAGCCCGGAGCCCCGATATCTGTGATGCTGTAGATGCGCTGGGAATGGGCGGTGAGGAGCAGCAAGAGCTTGACTGTCTGGCACTTTCGGTGTGGGAGCAATCGTCCGATGTTCGTGATTTTTAGTTTATTTTTTTCAGTGGGCGCCCAGGTTCAGCTGGTGGTAAACGTCGAAGCCCTGTTGGTCAGGGAAAGCGCAGAACCCCAATGTATGTGGTGCTGTAGATGCACTGCCAAAGTCTGGTGAGTAGCAGCAAGAGCTTGAGTTGCTGGCACTTTCGTTGTGGGAGCAATCGTCCGACGTTCGTGATTTTTCGGAGTTTTATTTCAGTGGGCGCCCAGGTGCAGCTGGTGGTAAATGTCGAAGCCCTGTTGGTCAGGGAAAGCCCGGAGCCCCGATGTCTGTGGTGCTGTAGATGCGCTGCCAATGGTCGGTGAGGAGCAGCAAGAGGCTGACATGCTGGCACTTTCGGTGTGGGAGCAATCGTCCGACGTTCGTGATTTTTGGGGTTTTTTTCAGTGGGCGCCCAGGTGCAGCTGGTGGTAAACGTTGAAGCCCTGTTCGTCAGGGAAAGCCCAGAGCCCCGATGTCTGTGGTGCTGTAGATGCACTGGGAGTGGCCGGGGAGGAGCAGCAAGAGCTTGACTGGTTGGCACTTTCGTTGTGGGAGCAATCGTCTGACGTTCGTGATTTTTCGGGGTTTTATTTCAGTGGGCGCCCAGGTGCAGCTGGTGGTAAACGTTGAAGCCCTGTTGGTCAGGGAAAGCTCGGAGCCCCGATGTCTGTGGTGCTGTAGATGCCCTGCCAGTGGCCGGTGAGGAGCAGCAAGAGGTTGAGTTGCTGGCACTTTCGGTGTGGGATCAATCGTCCGACGTTTTTGATTTTTCAGGGTTTTTTTTTCAGTGGGCAACCAGGTGCAGCTGGTGGTAAACGTCGAAGCCCTGTTGGTCAGGGAAAGCCCGGAGCCGCGATGTCTGTGGTGCTGTACATGCGCTGGGAATGGCTGGTGAGGAGCAGCAAGAGCTTGACTGGCTGGCACTTTTGGTGTGGGAGCAATCGTCCGACGTTCGTGATTTTTCTTTTATTTTTTTCAGCGGGCGCCCAGGTGCAGCTGGTGGTAAACGTCGAAGCCCTGTTTGTCAGGGAAAGCCCAGAGCCCCGATGTCTGTGGTGCTGTAGATGCGCTGGGAATGGCTGGTGAGGAGCAGCAAGAGCTTGAGTTGCTGGCACTTTTGGTGTGGGAGCAATCGTCCGACGTTCGTGATTTTTCGGGGTTTTATTTCAGTGGGTGCCCAGGTGCAGCTGGTGGTAAATGTCGAAGCCCTGTTCGTCAGGGAAAGCCCGGAGCCCCGATGTCTGTGGTGCTGTACATGCGCTGCCAATGGCCGGGGAGGAGCAGCAAAAGCTTGACTGGCTGGCACTTTTGGTGTGGGAGCAATCGTCCGACGTTCGTCATTTTTCAGGGTTTTTTTTCAGTGGGCGCCCATGTGCAGCGGGTGGTAAACGTCGAAGCCCTGTTGGTCAGGGAAAGCCCGGAGCCCCGATGTCTGTGGTGCTGTAGATGCGCTGGGAATGGCCGGTGTTCAGCAGCTAGAGCTTGACTGTCTGGCACTTCTGGTGTGGGAGCAATCGTCGGACGTTCGTGATTTTTCGGGGTTCTTTTCAGTGGGAGCCCAGGTGCAGCTGGTGGTAAATGTCGAAGCCCTGATGGTCAGGGAAAGCCCGGAGCCCCGATGTCTGTGGTGCTGTAGATGCACTGCCACTGTCCGGTGAGGAGCAGCAAGAGCTTGACTGGCTGGCACTTTTGGTGTGGGAGCAATCGTCCGACGTTCGTCATTTTTCAGGGTTTTTTTTCAGGGGGCGCCCAGGTTCAGCTAGTGGTAAACGTCAAAGCCCTGTTGTTCAGTGAAAGCGCAGAACCCCGATGTCTGTGGTGCTGTAGATGCGCTGCCAAAGTCCGGTGAGGAGCAGCAAGAGCTTGACTGGCTGGCACTTTCGGTGTGGGAGCAATCGTCCGACGTTCGTGATTTTTCGGGCTTTTATTTCAGTGGGCGCCCAGGTTCAGCTGGTGGTAAACGTCGAAGCCCTGTTGGTCAGGGAACGCCCGGAGCCCCGGTGTCGGTGGTGCTGTAGATGCGCTGGGAATGGCCGGTGAGGAGCAGCAAGAGCTTGACTGGCTGGCACTTTTGGTGTGGGAGCAATCGTCCGACGTTCGTGATTTTTCATTTATTTTTTTCAGTGGGCGCCCAGGTGCAGCTGGTGGTAAACGTCGAAGCCCTGTTGTTCAGGGAAAGCGGAGAACCCCGATGTCTGTGGTGCTGTAGATGCAATGCCAAAGTCCGGTGAGTAGCAGCAAGAGCTTGAGTTGCTGGCACTTTCGGTGTGGGAGCAATCGTCCGACGTTCGTGATTTTTCGGGGTTTTATTTCAGTGGGCGCCCAGGTTCAGCTGGTGGTAAACGTCGAAGCCCTGTTGGTCAGGGAAAGCGTAGAGCCCCGATGTCTGTGGTGCTGTAGATGCGCTGGGAATGGCCGCTGAGGAGCAGCAAGAGCTTGTGTTGCTGGCACTTTTGGTGTGGGAGCAATTGTCCGACGTTCGTGATTTTTCGGGGTTTTATTTCAGTGGGCGCCCAGGTGCAGCGGGTGGTAAACGTCGAAGCCCTGTTGGTCAGGGAAAGCGTAGAGCCCCGATGTCTGTGGTGCTGTAGATGCGCTGGGAATGGCCGCTGAGTAGCAGCAAGAGCTTGAGTTGCTGGCGCTTTCGGTGTGGGAGCAATTGTCCGACGTTCGTGATTTTTCGGGGTTCTTTTCAGTGGGCGCCCAGGTTCAGCTGGTGGTAAACGTTGAAGCCCTGTTGGTCAGGGAAAGTCCAGAGCCCTGATGTCTGTGGTGCTGTAGATGCGCTGGGAATGGGCGGTGAGGAGCAGCAAGAGCTTGACAGGCTGGCATTTAAGGTGTGGGAGCAATCGTCCGACGTTCGTGATTTTTCGGGGTTTTATTTCAGTGGGCGCCCAGGTTCAGCTGGTGGTAAACGTCGAAGCCCTGTTGGTCAGGGAAAGCTCGGAGCCCCGATACCTGTGGTGCTGTAGATGCGCTGCCAATGGGCGGTGAGTAGCAGCAAGAGCTTGGCTGGCTGGCACTTTTGGTGTGGGAGCAATCGTCCGACGTTCGTGATTTTTCAGGGTTTTTTTTCAGTGGGTAACCAGGTGCAGCTGGTGGTAAACGTCGAAGCCCTGTTCGTCAGGGAAAGTCCAGAGCCCTGATGTCTTTGGTGCTGTAGATGCGCTGGGAATGGCCGGTAAGTAGCAGCAAGAGCTTGACAGGCTGGCATTTAAGGTGTGGCAGGAATCGTCTGACATTTGTGATTTTTGGGGTTTTTTTTTCAGGGGGCACCCAGGTGCAGCTGGTGGTAAATGTCGAAGCCCTGTTGTTCAGGGAAAGCGCAGAACCCCGATGTCTGTGGTGCTGTAGATGCACTGGGAATGGCCGGTGAGTAGCAGCAAGAGCTTGAGTTGCTGGCACTTTCGGTGTGGGAGGAATCGTCCGACGTTCGTGATTTTTCGGGGTTTTATTTCAGTGGGCGCCCAGGTGCAGCTGGTGGTAAACGTTGAAGCCCTGTCGGTCAGGGAAAGCTCGGAGCCCCGATATCTGTGGTGCTGTAGATGCGCTGCCAATGGCCGGTGAGGAGCAGCAAGAGCTTGACTGGCTGGCACTTTGGGTGTGGGAGCAATCGTCGGACGTTCGTGATTTTTCGGGGTTTTATTTCAGTGGGCGCCCAGGTGCAGCTGGTGGTAAACGTCGAAGCCCTGTTGGTCAGGGAAAGCCCGGAGCCCCGATGTCTGTGGTGCTGTAGATGCGCTGGGAATGGCCGGTGTTCAGCAGCTAGACCTTGACTGTCTGGCACTTTTGGTGTGGGAGCAATCGTCCGACGTTCGTGATTTTTCGGGGTTCTTTTCAGTGGGAGCCCAGGTTCAGCTAGTGGTAAACGTCGAAGCCCTGTTGGTCAGGGAAAGCCCGGAGCCCCGATGTCTGTGGTGCTGTAGATGCACTGCCACTCTCCGGTGAGGAGCAGCAAGAGCTTGACTGGCTGGCACTTTTGGTGTGGGAGCAATCGTCCCACGTTCGTGATTTTTCGGGGTTTTACTTTCAGTGGGCGCACAGGTGCAGCTGGTGGTAAATGTCGAAGCCGTGTTGGTCAGGGAAAGCCCGGAGCCCCGATGTCTGTGGTGCTGTAGATGCGCTGGGAATGGGCGGTGAGGAGCAGCAGGAGCTTGAGTTGCTGGCACTTTCAGTGTGGGAGCAATCGTCGGACGTTTGTGATTTTTGGGGATTTTTATTCACTGGGCGCCCAGGTTCAGTAGGTGGTAAACATCGAAGGCCTGTTGGTCAGGGAAAGCCCAGAGCCCCGATGTCTGTGGTGCTGTAGATGCGCTGGGAATGGCCGGTGAGGAGCAGCAAGAGCTTGACAGGCTGGCATTTAAGGTGTGGCAGGAATCGTCCGACGTTCGTGATTTTTGGGGTTTTTTTTTCAGGGGGCACCCAGGTGCAGCTGGTGGTAAATGTCGAAGCCCTGTTGGTCAGGGAAAGCCCGGAGCCCCGATGTCTGTGGTGCTGTAGATGCACTGCCAAAGTCCGGTGAGGAGCAGCAAGAGCTTGACAGGCTGGCACTTTCGGTGTGGGAGCAATCGTCCGACGTTCGTGATTTTTCGGGGTTCTTTTCAGTGGGAGCCCAGCTGCAGCGAGTGGTAAACGTCGAAGCCCTGTTGGTCAGGGAAAGCCCGGAGCCCCGATGTCTGTGGTGCTGTAGATGCGCTGGGAATGGGCGGTGAGGAGCAGCAAGAGCTTGACAGGCTGGCACTTTCGGTGTGGGAGCAATCGTCCGACGTTTTTGATTTTTCAGGGTTTTTTTTCAGTGGGAGCCCAGGTGCACCTGGTGGTAAATGTCGAAGCCCTGTTCGTCAGGGAAAGTCCAGAGCCCTGATGTCTGTGGTGCTGTAGATGCGCTGGGAATGGCCGGTGAGTAGCAGCAAGAGCTTGACAGGCTGGCATTTAAGGTGTGGCAGGAATCGTCCGACATTTGTGTTTTTTGGGGTTTTTTTTTCAGGGGGCACCCAGGTGCAGCTGGTGGTAAATGTCGAAGCCCGGTTCGTCAGGGAAAGCCCGGAGCCCCGATGTCTGTGGTGCTGTAGATGCGCTGCCAATGGGCGATGAGGAGCAGCAAGAGCTTGACTTGCTGGCACTTTCGGTGTGGGAGCAATCGTCCGACGTTCGTGATTTTTCGTTTATTTTTTTCAGTGGGCGCCCAGGTTCAACTGGTGGTAAACGTCGAAGGCCTGTTGGTCAGGGAAAGCGCAGAGCCCCGATGTCTGTGGTGTTGTAGATGCGCTGCCAATAGCCGGTGAGGAGCAGCAAGAGGCTCACATGCTGGCACTTTCGTTGTGGGTGCAATCGTCCGACGTTCGTGATTTTTGCGGTTTTTTTTTCAGTGGGCGCCCAGGTGCAGCTGGTGGTAAACGTCGAAGCCCTGTTCGTCAGGGAAATTCCAGAGCCCTGATGTCTGTGGTGCTGTAGATGCACTGGGAATGGCCGGTGAGTAGCAGCAAGAGCTTGAGTTGCTGGCACTTTCGGTGTGGGAGGAATCGTCCGACGTTCGTGATTTTTCGGGGTTTTATTTCAGTGGGCGCCCAGGTGCAGCTGGTGGTAAACGTTGAAGCCCTGTCGGTCAGGGAAAGCTCGGAGCCCCGATATCTGTGGTGCTGTAGATGCGCTGCCAATGGCCGGTGAGGAGCAGCAAGAGCTTGACTGGCTGGCACTTTGGGTGTGGGAGCAATCGTCGGACGTTCGTGATTTTTCGGGGTTTTATTTCAGTGGGCGCCCAGGTGCAGCTGGTGGTAAACGTCGAAGCCCTGTTGGTCAGGGAAAGCCCGGAGCCCCGATGTCTGTGGTGCTGTAGATGCGCTGGGAATGGCGGTGTTCAGCAGCTAGAGCTTGACTGTCTGGCACTTTTGGTGTGGGAGCAATCGTCCGACGTTCGTGATTTTTCGGGGTTCTTTTAGGTGGGAGCCCAGGTTCAGCTGGTGGTAAACGTCGAAGCCCTGTTGGTCAGGGAAAGCCCGGAGCCGGGATGTCTGTGGTGCTGTAGATGCACTGCCACTGTCCGGTGAGGAGCAGCAAGAGCTTGACTGGCTGGCACTTTTGGTGTGGGAGCAATCGTCCGACGTTTGTGATTTTTCGTTTATTTTTTTCAGTGGGCGCCCAGGTGCAGCGGGTGGTAAACGTCGAAGCCCTGTTGGTCAGGGAAAGCCCGGAGCCCCGATGTCTGTGGTGCTGTAGATGCGTTCGGAATGGGCGGTGAGGAGCAGCAAGAGCTTGACTGGCTGGCACTTTAAGTGTGGGAGCAATCGTCCGACGTTCGTGATTTTTCGTTTATTTTTTTCAGTGGGCGCCGAGGTGCAGCTGGTGGTAAACGTCGAAGCCCAGTTGGTCAGGGAAAGCCCGGAGTCCCGATGTCTGTGGTGCTGTAGATGCGCTGCCAATGCCCGGTGAGGAGCAGCAAGAGCTTGACTGGCTGGCACTTTCAATGTGGGAACAATCGTCCGACGTTCGTGATTTTTTGGGTTTTTTTTCCAGTGGGCGCCCAGGTTCAGCTGGTGGTAAACGTCGAAGCCCTGTTGGTCAGGGAAAGCCCGGAGCCCCGATGTCTGTGGTGCTGTAGATGCGCTGCCAATGGCCGGTGAGGAGCAGCAAGAGATTGTGTTGCTGGCAATTTCGGTTTGGGTGCAATCGTCCGACGTTCGTGATTTTTCGGGGTTTTTTTCAGTGGGAGCCCAGGTGCAGCGAGTGGTAAACGTCGAAGCCCTGTTGGTCAGGGAAAGCCCGGAGCTCCGATGTCTGTGGTGCTGTAGATGAGCTGCCAGTGGCCGGTGAGGAACTGCAAGAGCTTGACTGGCTGGCACTTTCGGTGTGGGATCAATTGTCCGACGTTTTTGATTTTTCAGGGTTTTTTTTCAGTGACCAACTAGGTGCAGCTGGTGGTAAATGTCGAAGGCCTGTTGTTCAGGGAAAGCCTAGAGCCGCGATGTCTGTGGTGCTGTAGATGCACTGGGAATGGCCGGTGAGGAGCAGCAAGAGCTTGAGTTGCTGGCACTTTCAGTGTGGGACGAATCGTCTGACGTTTTTGATTTTTCAGGGTTTTTTTTCAGTGGGTAACCAGGTGCAACTGGTGGTAAATGTCGAAGCCCTGTTGGTGAGGGAAAGCCCGGAGCCGCGATGTCTGTGGTGCTGTAGATGCGCTGGGAATGGGCGGTGAGGAGCAGCAAGAGCTTGTGTTGCTGGCACTTTCGGTGTGGGAGCAATCGTCCGATGTTCGTGATTTTTCGGGGTTTTACTTTCAGTGGGCGCCCAGGTGCAGCTGGTGGTAAACGTTGAAGCCCTGTTGGTCAGGGAAAGCCCTGAGCCCCGATGTCTGTGGTGCTGTAGATGCCCTGCCAATGGGCGGTGAGTAGCAGCAAGAGCTTGAGTTGCTCGCAGTTTCGGTGTGGGAGCAATCGTCCGATATTCATGATTTTTCGTTTATTTTTTTCAGTGGGCGCCCAGGTGCAGCTGGTGGTAAACGTCGAAGCCCTGTTGGTCAGGGAAAGCCCGGAGCCCCGATGTCTGTGGTGCTGTAGATGCGCTGCCACTCTCCGGTGAGGAGCAGCAAGAGCTTGAGTTGCTGGCACTTTCGTTGTGGGAGCAATCGTCCGACGTTTGTGATTTTTCGGGGTTTTATTTCAGTGGGCGCCCAGGTGCAGCTGGTGGTAAATGTCGAAGCCCTGATGGTCAGGGAAAGCCCGGAGCCCCGATGTCTGTGGTGCTGTAGATGCGCTGCCAATGGCCGGTGAGGAGCAGCAAGAGCTTGACTGGCTGGCACTTTCAATGTGGGAACAATCGTCCGACGTTCGTGATTTTTCGGGTTTTTTTTCCAGTGGGCGCCCAGGTTCAGCTGGTGGTAAACGTCGAAGCCCTGTTCGTCAGGGAAAGCCCGGAGCCCCGATGTCTGTGGTGCTGTAGATGCGCTGGGAATGGGCGGTGAGGAGCAGCAAGAGCTTGACTGGCTGGCACTTTCGTTGTGGGAGCAATCGTCCGACGTTCGTGATTTTTCGGGCTTTTATTTCAGTGGGAGCGGAGGTGCAGCTGGTGGTAAATGTCGAAGCCCTGATGGTCAGGGAAAGCCCGGAGCCCCGATGTCTGTGGTGCTGTAGATGCACTGCCAAAGTCCTGTGAGCAGCAGCAAGAGCTTGACTGGCTGACACTTTGGGTGTGGGCGCAATCGTCGGACGTTCGTGATTTTTCGGGGTTTTATTTCAGTGGGCGCCCAGGTTCAGCTGGTGGTAAACTTCTAAGACCTGTTGGTCAGGGAAAGCCCGGAGCCCCGATGTCTGTGGTGCTGTAGATGCGCTGGGAATGGCCGGTGTTCAGCAGCTAGAGCTTGACTGTCTGGCACTTTTGGTGTGGGAGCAATCGTCCTACGTTCGTGATTTATCGGGGTTTTACTTTCAGTGGGCGCACAGGTGCAGCTGGTGGTAAATGTCGAAGCCATGTTGGTCAGGGAAAGCCCAGAGCCGCGATGTCTGTGGTGCTGTAGATGCGTTGGGAATGGCCGGTGAGGAGCAGCAAGAGCATGACAGGCTGGCATTTAAGGTGTGGCAGGAATCGTCCGACGTTCGTGATTTTTGGGGTTTTTTTTTCAGGGGGCACCCAGGTGCAGCTGGTGGTAAATGTCGAAGCCCTGTTGGTCAGGGAAAGCCCGGAGCCCCGATGTCTGTGGTGCTGTAGATGCGCTGGGAATGGCTGGTGAGGAGCAGCATAGCTTGACAGGGTGGCACTTTCGGTGTGGGAGCAATCGTCCGACGTTCGTGATTTTTCGGGGTTCTTTTCAGTGGGAGCCCAGCTGCAGCGAGTGGTAAACGTCGAAGCCCTGTTGGTCAGGGAAAGCCCGGAGCCCCGATGTCTGTGGTGCTGTAGATGCGCTGGGAATGGGCGGTGAGGAGCAGCAAGAGCTTGACAGGCTGGCACTTTCGGTGTGGGAGCAATCGTCCGATGTTCGTGATTTTTCGTTTATTTTTTTCAGTGGGCGCCCAGGTTCAACTGGTGGTAAATGTCGAAGCCCTGTTCGTCAGGGAAAGCTCAGAGCCCCGATGTCTGTGGTGCTGTAGATGCGCTGGGAATGGCCGGTGAGGAGCAGCAAGAGCTTGTGTTGCTGGCACTTTCGGTGTGGGAGCAATCGTCCGATGTTCGTGATTTTTCGGGGTTTTACTTTCAGTGGGCGCCCAGGTTCAGCTGGTGGTAAACGTCGAAGCCCTGTTGGTCACGGAAAGCCCGGAGCCCCGATATCTGTGATGCTGTAGATGCGCTGGGAATGGGCGGTGAGGAGCAGCAAGAGCTTGACTGTCTGGCACTTTCGGTGTGGGAGCAATCGTCCGATGTTCGTGATTTTTAGTTTATTTTTTTCAGTGGGCGCCCAGGTTCAGCTGGAGGTAAACGTCGAAGCCCTGTTGGTCAGGGAAAGCGCAGAACCCCAATGTATGTGGTGCTGTAGATGCACTGCCAAAGTCTGGTGAGTAGCAGCAAGAGCTTGAGTTGCTGGCACTTTCGTTGTGGGAGCAATCGTCCGACGTTCGTGATTTTTCGGAGTTTTATTTCAGTGGGCGCCCAGGTGCAGCTGGTGGTAAATGTCGAAGCCCTGTTGGTCAGGGAAAGCCCGGAGCCCCGATGTCAGTGGTGCTGTAGATGCGCTGGCAATGGCTGGTGAGGAGTAGCTACAGCTTGACAGGCTGGCACTTTCGGTGTTGGAGCAATCGTCCGACGTTCGTGATTTTTCGGGGTTTTTTTTCAGTGGGCGCCCAGGTTCAGCTGGTGGTAAACGTCGAAGCCCTGTTGGTCAGGGAAAGCCCGGAGCCCCGATGTCTGTGGTGCTGTAGATGCGCTGCCAATGGCCGGTGAGGAGCAGCAAGAGGCTGACATGCTGGCACTTTCGGTGTGGGAGGAATCGTCCGACGTTCGTGAGTTTTCGGAGTTTTTTTCAGTGGGCGCCCAGGTGCAGCTGGTGGTAAACGTTGAAGCCCTGTTGTTCAGGGAAAGCCCGGAGCCCCGATGTCTGTGGTGCTGTAGATGCGCTGCCAATGGGCGGTGAGTAGCAGCAAGAGCTTGAGTTCCTGGCACTTTCGTTGTGGGAGCAATCGTCCGACGTTCGTGATTTTTCGGGGTTTTATTTCAGTGTGCGCCCAGGTGCAGCTGGTGGTAAATGTCGAAGCCCTGTTGGTCAGGGAAAGCCCGGAGCCCCGATGTCTGTGGTGCTGTAGATGCGCTGGGAATGGGCGGTGAGGAGCAGCAAGAGCTTGACTGGCTGGCACTTTCGTTGTGGGATCAATCGTCTGATCTTCGTGATTTTTCGTTTATTTTTTTCAGTGGGCGCCCAGGTTCAGCTGGTGGTAAACGTCGAAGCCCTGTTGGTCAGGGAAAGCCCGGAGCCCCGATGTCTGTGGTGCTGTAGATGTGCTGGGAACGGCCGGTGAGGAGCAGCAAGAGCTTGACTGGCAGGCACTTCAGGTGTGGGAGCAATCGTCCGACGTTTGTGATTTTTCGTTTATTTATTTCAGTGGGCGCCCAGGTGCAGCTGGTGGTAAATGTCGAAGCCCTGTTCGTCAGGGAAAGCCCGGAGCCGGGATGTCTGTGGTGCTGTAGATTCACTGCCCATGGCCGGTGAGGAGCAGCAAGAACTTGACTGGCTGGCACTTTTGGTGTGGGAGCAATCGTCCGACGTTTTTGATTTTTCAGGGTTTTTTTTCAGTGGGTAACCAGGTGCAGCTGGTGGTAAATGTCGAAGCCCTGTTGGTCAGGGAAAGCCCGGAGCCGTGATGTCTGTGGTGCTGTAGATGCGGTGCCAATAGCCGGTGAGGAGCAGCAAGAGCTTGACTGTCTGGCACTTTCGGTGTGGGAGCAATCGTCCGACGTTTGTGATATTTGGGGATTTTTTTTCCAGTGGGCGCCCAAGTTCAGCTGGTAGTAAACTTCTAAGCCCTGTTGGTCAGGGAAAGCCCGGAGCCCCGATGTCTGTGGTGCTGTAGATGCGCTGGGAATGGCCGGTGAGGAGCAGCAAGAGCTTGACTGGCTGGCACTTTCGGTGTGGGAGCAATCGTCCGACGTTCGTGATTCTTCGGGGTTTTACTTTCAGTGGGCGCCCAGGTTCAGCTGGTGGTAAACTTCTAAGCCCTGTTGGTCAGGGAAAGCCCGGAGCCCCGATGTCTGTGGTGCTGTAGATGCGCTGCCAATGGGCGGTGAGGAGCAGCAAGAGCTTGTGTTGCTGGCACTTTTGGTGTGGGAGCAATCGTCGGACGTTTGTGATTTTTGGGGATTTTTATTCACTGGGCGCCCAGGTTCAGCTGGTGGTAAACGTCGAAGCCCTGTTGGTCAGGGAAAGCCCGGAGCCCCGATGTCTGTGGTGCTGTAGATGCGCTGGGAACGGTCGGTGAGGAGCAGCAAGAGCTTGTGTTGCTGGCACTTTCGGTGTGGGAGCAATCGACCGATGTTCGTGATTTTTCGGGGGTTCTTTTCAGTGGGAGCCCAGGTGCAGCTGGTGGTAAACGTCGAAGCCCTGTTGGTCAGGGAAAGCCCGGAGCCCCGATGTCTGTGGTGCTGTAGATGCGCTGGGAATGGGCGGTGAGGGGCAGCCAGAGCTTGACAGGCTGGCATTTAAGGTGTGGCAGGAATCGTCCGACATTTGTGATTTTTGGGTTTTCTTTTTCAGTTTGCGCCCAGTTGCAGCTGGTGGTAAACGTCGAAGCCCTGTTGGTCAGGGAATGCCAGGAGGCCAAATGTCTGTGGTGCTGTAGATGCGCTGCCAAAGTCCGGTGAGGAGCAGCAAGAGCTTGACTGGCTGGCACTTTCGGTGTGGGAGCAATCGTCCGACGTTTGTGATTTTTCGTTTATTTTTTTCAGTGGGCGCCCAGGTTCAGCTGGTGGTAAATGTCGAAGCCCTGTTGGTCAGGGAAAGCGCAGAACCCCGACGTCTGTGGTGCTGTAGATGCACTGCCAAAGTCCGGTGAGTAGCAGCAGGAGCTTGAGTTGCTGGCACTTTCGGTGTGGGAGCAATCGTCCGACGTTCGTGATTTTTTGGGGTTTTACTTTCAGTGGGCGCCCAGGTTCAGCTGGTGGTAAACGTCCAAGCCTTGTTGGTCAGGGAAAGCCCGGAGCCCCGATGTCTGTGGTACTGTAGATGCGCTGCCAATGACCGGTGAGGAGCAGCAAGAGCTTGACTTGCTGGCACTTTCGGTGTGGGAGCAATCGTCCGATGTTCTTGATTCTTCGTTTATTTTTTTCAGGGGGCACCCAGGTGCAGCTGGTGGTAAACGTCGAAGCCTGGTTCGTCAGGGAAAGCCCGGAGCCCCGATGTCTGTGGTGCTGTAGATGCGCTGCCAATGGCCGGTGAGGAGCAGTAAGAGCTTGACTGACTGGCACTTTTGGTGTTGGAGCAATCGCCCGACGTTCGTGATTTTTCGGGGTTCTTTTCAGTGGGAGCCCAGGTGCAGCTGGTGGTAAATGTCGAAGCCCTGTTTGTCTGGGAAAGCCCAGAGCCCCGATGTCTGTGGTGCTGTAGATGCGCTGGGAATGGGAGTTGAGGAGCAGCAAGAGCTTGAGTTGCTGGCACTTTCGGTGTGGGAGCAATCGTCCGATGTTCGTGATTTTTTGGGGGTTCTTTTCAGTGGGCGCCCAGGACCAGCCGGTGGTAAATGTCGAAGCCGTGTTCGTCAGGGAAAGTCCAGAGCCCTGATGTCTGTGGTGCTGTAGATGCGCTGCCAATGGCCGGTGAGGAGCAGCAAGAGCTTGACAGGCTGGCACTTTCGGTGTGGGAGCAATCGTCCGACGTTTGTGATTTTTCGTTTATTTTTTTCAGTGGGCGCCCAGGTGCACCTGGTGGTAAATGTCGAAGCCCTGTTGTTCAGGGAAAGCGCAGAACCCCGATGTCTGTGGTGCTGTAGATGCACTGCCAAAGTCCGGTGAGTAGCAGCAGGAGCTTGAGTTGCTGGCACTTTCGGTGTGGGAGCAATCGTCCGACGTTTGTGATTTTTCGTTTATTTTTTTCAGTGGGCGCCCAGGTGCAGCTGGTGGTAAACGTCGAAGGCCTGTTGGTCAGGGAAAGCCCAGAGCCCCGATGTCTGTGGTGCTGTAGATGCGCTGGGAATAGCCGGTGAGGAGCAGCAAGAGCTTGAGTTGCTGGCACTTTTGGTGTGGGAGCATTCGTCCGACGTTTTTGATTTTTCAGGGTTTTATTTCAGTGGGCGCCCAGGTGCAGCTGGTGGTAAACGTCGAAGCCCTGTTGGTCAGGGAAAGCCCGGAGCCGCGATGTCTGTGGTGCTGTAGATGCGCTGGGAATGGCCGGTGAGGAGCAGCAAGAGCTTGACTGGCTGGCACTTTCGGTGTGGGAGCAATCGTCCGACGTTCGTGATTTTTTAGGGTCTTACTTTCAGTGGGCGCCCAGGTTCAGCTGGTGGTAAACGTCGAAGCCCTGTTGGTCACGGAAAGCCCGCAGCCCCGATATCTGTGATGCTGTAGATGAGCTGCCAATGGCCGGTGAGGAGCAGCAAGAGCTTGACTGTCTGGCACTTTCGGTGTGGGAGCAATCGTCCGACGTTCGTGATTTTTCGGGGTTTTTTTTCAGTGGGCGCCCAGGTTCAGCTGGTGGTAAACGTCGAAGCCCTGTTGTTCAGGGAAAGCGCAGAACCCCAATGTCTGTGGTGCTGTAGATGCACTGCCAAAGTCTGGTGAGGAGCAGCAAGAGCTTGACTGTCTGGCACTTTCGGTGTGGGAGCAATCGTCCGACGTTCGTGATTTTTCGGGGTTTTTTTTCAGTGGGCGCCCAGGTTCAGCTGGTGGTAAACGTCGAAGCCCTGTTGTTCAGGGAAAGCGCAGAACCCCAATGTCTGTGGTGCTGTAGATGCACTGCCAAAGTCTGGTGAGGAGCAGCAAGAGCTTGACTGGCTGGCACTTTCGGTGTGGGAGCAATCGTCCGACGTTTGTGATTTTTCATTTATTTTTTTCAGTGGGCGCCCAGGTGCAGCGGGTGGTAAACGTCGAAGCCGTGTTCGTCAGGGAAAGCCCAGAGCCCTGATGTCTGTGGTGCTGTAGATGCGCTGGGAATGGGCGGTGAGGCGCAGCAAGAGCTTGACAGGCTGGCATTTAAGGTGTGGCAGGAATCGTCCGACATTTGTGATTTTTCGGGGTTTTTTTTCAGTGGGCGCCCAGGTGCAGCTGGTGGTAAATGTCGAAGCCCTGTTGGTCAGGGAAAGCCCAGAGCCCCGATGTCTGTGGTACTGTAGATGCGCTGGGAATGGGCGGTGAGGAGCAGCAAGAGCTTGTGTTGCTGGCACTTTCGGTGTGGGAGCAATCGTCCGACGTTTTTGATTTTTCAGGGTTTTTTTTCAGTGCGTAACCAGGTGCAGCTGGTGGTAAACGTCGAAGCCCTGTTGGTCAGGGAAATCCCGGAGCCCCGATGTCTGTGGTGCTGTAGATGCACTGCCAAAGTCCGGTGAGGAGCAGCAAGAGCTTGAGTTGCTGGCACTTTCGATGTGGGTGCAATCGTCTGACGTTCGTGATTTTTGGGGTTTTTTTTCAGTGGGCACCCAGGTGCAGCTGGTGGTAAACGTCGAAGCCCTGTTGGTCAGGGAAAGCCCGGAGCCCCGATGTCTGTGGTGCTGTAGATGCGCTGCCAATAGCCGGTGAGGAGCAGCAAGAGGCTGACATGCTGGCACTTTCGATGTGGGTGCAATCGTCTGACGTTCGTGATTTTTGGGGTTTTTTTTTCACTGGGCGCCCAGGTGCAGCTGGTGGTAAATGTCGAAGCCCTGTTGGTCAGGGAAAGCCCGGAGCCCCGATGTCTGTGGTGCTGTAGATGCGCTGGGAATGGCCGGTGAGGAGCAGCAAGAGCTTGACTGGCTGGCACTTTCAGTGTGGGAGCAATAGTCCGACGTTTGTGATTTTTGGGGGTTTTATTTCAGTGGGCGCCCAGGTTCAGCTGGTGGTAAACGTCGAAGCCCAGTTGGTCAGGGAAAGCCCGGAGCCCCGATGTCTGTGGTGCTGTAGATGCGCTGGGAATGGGAGGTGAGTAGCAGCAAGAGCTTGAGTTGCTGGCACTTTTGGTGTGGGAGCAATCGTCCGACGTTCGTGATTTTTCAGGGTTTTATTTCAGTGGGCCCCCAGGTGCAGCTGGTGGTAAACGTCGAAGCCCTGTTGGTCAGGGAAAGCCCGGAGCCCCGATATCTGTGATGCTGTAGATGAGCTGCCAATGGGCGGTGAGGAGCAGCAAGAGCTTGAGTTGCTGGCACTTTCAGTGTGGGAATAATCGTCCGATGTTCGTGATTTTTAGTTTATTTTTTTCAGTGGGCGCCCAGGTTCAGCTGGTGGTAAATGTCGAAGCCCTGTTCGTCAGGGAAAGCGCAGAAACCCAATGTCTGTGGTGCTGTAGATGCACTGCCAAAGTCTGGTGAGTAGCAGCAAGAGCTTGAGTTGCTGACACTTTCGTTGTGGGAGCAATCGTCTGACGTTCGTGATTTTTCGGAGTTTTATTTCAGTGGGCGCCCAGGTGCAGCTGGTGGTAAACGTTGAAGCCCTGTTGGTCAGGGAAAGCTCGGAGCCGTGATGTCTGTGGTACTGTAGATGCACTGCCAAAGTCCGGTGAGTAGCAGCAAGAGCTTGAGTTGCTGGCACTTTCGTTGTGGGAGCAATCGTCCGACGTTCGTGATTTTTCGGGGTTTTATTTCAGTGGGCGCCCAGGTGCAGCTGGTGGTAAACGTCGAAGCCCTGTTGGTCAGGGAAAGCCCGGAGCCCCGATGTCTGTGGTGCTGTAGATGCGCTGCCAAAGTCTGGTGAGTAGCAGCAAGAGCTTGAGTTGCTGGCACTTTCGTTGTGGGAGCAATCGTCTGACGTTCGTGATTTTTCGGAGATTTATTTCAGTGGGCGCCCAGGTGCAGCTGGTGGTAAACGTTGAAGCCCTGTTGGTCAGGGAAAGCTCGGAGCCCCGATGTCTGTGGTGCTGTAGATGCCCTGCCAATGGGCGGTGAGTAGCAGCAAGAGCTTGAGTTGCTGGCAGTTTCGGTGTGGGAGCAATCGTCCGATATTCATGATTTTTCGTTTATTTTTTTCAGTGGGCGCCCAGGTGCAGCTGGTGGTAAACGTCGAAGCCCTGTTCGTCAGGGAAAGCCCGGAGCCGCGATGTCTGTGGTGCTGTAGATGCACTGCCAAAGTCCGGTGAGTAGCAGCAAGAGCTTGAGTTGCTGGCACTTTCGTTGTGGGAGCAATCGTCCGACGTTCGTGATTTTTCGGGGTTCTTTTCAGTGGGAGCCCAGGTGCAGCTGGTGGTAAACGTCGAAGGCCTGTTGGTCAGGGAAAGCCCGGAGCTCCGATGTCTGTGGTGCTGTAGATGAGCTGCCAGTGGCCGGTGAGGAACTGCAAGAGCTTGACTGGCTGGCACTTTCGGTGTGGGATCAATTGTCCGACGTTTTTGATTTTTCAGGGTTTTTTTTCAGTGGCCAACTAGGTGCAGCTGGTGGTTAATGTCGAAGGCCTGTTGGTCAGGGAAAGCCCAGAGCCGCGATGTCTGTGGTGCTGTAGATGCGCTGCCAATGGCCGGTGAGGAGCAGCAAGAGCTTGAGTTGCTGGCACTTTCAGTGTGGGAGCAATCGTCTGACGTTTTTGATTTTTCAGGGTTTTTTTTCAGTGGGTAACCAGGTGCAGCTGGTGGTAAATGTCGAAGCCCTGTTGGTGAGGGAAAGCCCGGAGCCGCGATGTCTGTGGTGCTGTAGATGCGCTGGGAATGGCCGGTGAGGAGCAGGAAGAGCTTGACTGGCTGGGACTTTCGGTGTGGGAGCAATCGTCCGACGTTTGTGATTTTTCGGGGTTTTTTTTCAGTGGGCGCCCAGGTTCAGCTGGTAGTAAACGTCGAAGCCCTGTTGGTCAGGGAAAGCCCAGAGCCCCGATCTCTGTGGTGCTGTAGATGCGCTGGGAATGGGCGGTGAGGAGCAGCAAGAGCTTGTGTTGCTGGCACTTTCGGTGTGGGAGCAATCGTCCGATGTTCGTGATTTTCGGGGTTTTACTTTCAGTGGGCGCCCAGGTTCAGCTGGTGGTAAACGTCGAAGCCCTGTTCGTCAGGGAAAGCCCGGAGCCCCGATACCTGTGATGCTGTAGATGAGCTGCCAATGGCCGGTGAGGAGCAGCAAGAGCTTGACTGTCTGGCACTTTCGGTGTGGGAGCAATCGTCCAATGTTCGTGATTTTTAGTTTATTTTTTTCAGTGGGCGCCCAGGTTCAGCTGGTGGTAAACGTCGAAGCCCTGTTGGTCAGGGAAAGCCCGGAGCCCCGATGTCTGTGGTGCTGTAGATGCACTGCCAAAGTCTGGTGAGTAGCAGCAAGAGCTTGAGTTGCTGGCACTTTCGTTGTGGGAGCAATCGTCTGACGTTCGTGATTTTTCGGAGTTTTATTTCAGTGTGCGCCCAGGTGCAGCTGGTGGTAAACGTTGAAGCCCAGTTGGTCAGGGAAAGCTCGGAGCCCCGATGTCTGTGGTGCTGTAGATGCCCTGCCAATGGGCAGTGAGTAGCAGCAAGAGCTTGAGTTGCTGGCAGTTTCGGTGTGGGAGCAATCGTCCGATATTCATGATTTTTCGTTTATTTTTTTCAGTGGGCGCCCAGGTGCAGCTGGTGGTAAACGTCGAACGCTGTTCGTCAGGGAAAGCCTGGAGCCCCGATGTCTGTGGTGCTGTAGATGCACTGCCAAAGTCCGGTGAGTAGCAGCAAGAGCTTGAGTTGCTGGCAGTTTCGTTGTGTGAGCAACCGTCCGACGTTCGTGATTTTTCGGGGTTTTATTTCAGTGGGAGCCCAGGTGCAGCTGGTGGTAAATGTCGAAGCCCTGATGGTCAGGGAAAGCCCGGAGCCCCGATGTCTGTGGTGCTGTAGATGTGCTGCCAATGGCCGGTGAGGAGCAGCAAGAGCTTGAGTTGCTGGCACTTTCGTTGTGGGAGCAATCGTCCGACGTTCGTGATTTTTCGGGTTTTTTTTCCAGTGGGCGCCCAGGTTCAGCTGGTGGTAAACGTCGAAGCCCTGTTGGTCAGGGAAAGCCCGGAGCCCCGATGTCTGTGGTGCTGTAGATGTGCTGCCAATCGCCGCTGAGGAGCAGCAAGAGCTTGACTGGCTGGCACTTTGGGTGTGGGAGCAATCGTCGGACGTTCGTGATTTTTCGGGGTTTTATTTCAGTGGGCGCCCAGGTTCAGCTGGTGGTAATCGTCGAAGCCCAGTTGGTCAGGGAAAGCCCGGAGCCCCGATGTCTGTGGTGCTGTAGATGCGCTGGGAATGGCCGGTGTTCAGCAGCTAGAGCTTGACTGTCTGGCACTTTTGGTGTGGGAGCAATCGTCCGACGTTCGTGATTTTTCGGGGTTCTTTTCAGTGGGAGCCCAGGTGCAGCTGGTGGTAAACGTCGAAGGCCTGTTGGTCAGGGAAAGCCCGGAGCCCCGATGTCTGTGGTGCTGTAGATGCGCTGGGAATGGCCGGTGAGGAGCAGCAAGAGCTTGACTGGCTGGCACTTTCGGTGTGGGAGCAAACGTGCGATGTTCGTGATTTTTCGTTTATTTTTTTCAGTGGGCGCCCAGGTGCAGCTGGTGGTAAACGTTGAAGCCCTGTTGTTCAGGGAAAGCGCAGAACCCCGATGTCTGTGGTGCTGTAGATGCACTGCCAAAGTCCGGTGAGTAGCAGCAAGAGCTTGAGTTGCTGGCACTTTCGGTGAGGGAGGAATCGTCCGACGTTCGTGATTTTTCGGGGTTTTATTTCAGTGGGCGCCCAGGTTCAGCTGGTGGTAAACTTCTAAGCCCTGTTGGTCAGGGAAAGCCCGGAGCCCCGATGTCTGTGGTGCTGTAGATGCGCTGGGAATGGCCGGTGTTCAGCAGCTAGAGCTTGACTGTCTGGCACTTTTGGTGTGGGAGCAATCGTCCGACGTTCGTGATTTTTCGGGGTTCTTTTCAGTGGGAGCCTAGGTGCAGCTGGTGGTAAATGTCGAAGCCCTGATGGTCAGGGAAAGCCCGGAGCCCCGATGTCTGTGGTGCTGTAGATGCGCTGGGAATGGCCGGTGTTCAGCAGTTAGAGCTTGACTGTCTGGCACTTTTGGTGTGGGAGCAATCGTCCGACGTTCGTGATTTTTCGGGGTTCTTTTCAGTGGGCGCACAGGTGCAGCTGGTGGTAAACGTCGAAGCCCTGTTGGTCAGGGAAAGCCCACAGCCCCGATGTCTGTGGTGCTGTAGATGCGCTGGGAATGGGCGTTGAGGAGCAGCAAGAGCTTGAGTTGCTGGCACTTTCAGTGTAGGAGCAATCGTCGGACGTTTGTGATTTTTGGGGATTTTTATTCACTGGGCGCCCAGGTTCAGCTGGTGGTAAACGTCGAAGCCCTGTTGGTCAGGGAAAGCCCGGAGCCCCGATGTCTGTGGTGCTGTAGATGCGCTGGGAATGGCCGGGGAGGAGCAGCAAGAGCTTGACTGGCTGGCACTTTTGGTGTGGGAGCAATCGTCCGACGTTCGTGATTCTTCGGGGTTTTACTTTCAGTGGGCGCCTAGGTTCAGCTGGTGGTAAACGTCGAAGCCCTGTTGGTCAGGGAAAGCCCGGAGCCCCGATGTCTGTGGTGCTGTAGATGCGCTGCCAATAGCCGGTGAGGAGCAGCAAGAGCTTGAGTTGCCCACACTTTCAGTGTGGGAGCAATCGTCCGACGTTTTTGATTTTTCAGGGTTTTTTTTCAGTGGGTAACCAGGTGCAGCTGGTGGTAAATGTCGAAGCCCTGTTGGTCAGGGAAAGCCCGGAGCCCCGATGTCTGTGGTGCTGTAGATGCGCTGGGAATGGCCGGTGAGGAGCAGCAAGAGCTTCATTGGCTGGCACTTTTGCTGTGGGAGCAATCGTCCGACGTTCGTGATTTTTCTTTAATTTTTTTCAGCGGGCGCCCAGGTTCAGCGGGTGGTAAACGTCGAAGCCCTGTTGGTCAGGGAAAGCCCGGAGCCGCGATGTCTGTGGTGCTGTAGATGCGCTGCCAAAGTCCGGTGAGGAGCAGCAGGACCTTGAGTTGCTGGCACTTTCGTTGTGGGAGCAATCGTCCGACGTTCGTGATTTTTCGGAGTTTTATTTCAGTGGGCGCCCAGGTGCAGCTGGTGGTAAATGTCGAAGCCCTGTTGGTCAGGGAAAGCCCGGAGCCCCGATGTCTGTGGTGCTGTAGATGCGCTGCCAATGGCCGGTGAGGAGGAGCAAGAGCTTGACTGTCTGGCACTTTCGGTGTGGGTGCAATCGTCCGACGTTCGTGATTTTTGGGGTTTTTTTCAGTGGGCGCCCAGGTGCAGCTGGTGGTAAACGTTGAAGCCCTGTTGGTCAGGGAAAGCTCGGAGCCCCGATGTCTGTGGTGCTGTAGATGCCCTGCCAATGGGCGGTGAGTAGCAGCAAGAGCTTGAGTTGCTGGCACTTTCGGTGTGGGAGCAATCGTCCGATGTTCATGATTTTTCGTTTATTTTTTTCAGTGGGCGCCCAGGTGCAGCTGGTGGTAAACGTCGAAGCCCTGTTCGTCAGGGAAAGCCCGGAGCCCCGATGTCTGTGGTGCTGTAGATGCGCTGGGAATGGCCGGTGAGGAGCAGCAAGAGCTTGTGTTGCTGGCACTTTCGGTGTGGGAGCAATCGTCCGATGTTCGTGATTTTTCGGGGTTCTTTTCAGTGGGAGCCCAGGTGCAGCGAGTGGTAAACGTCGAAGCCCTGTTGGTCAGGGAAAGCCCGGAGCTCCGATGTCTGTGGTGCTGTAGATGCGCTGCCAATGGCCGGTGAGGAGCAGCAAGACCTTGACAGGCTGGCACTTTCGTTGTGGGAGCAATCGTCCGACGTTCGTGATTTTTCGGGGTTTTATTTCAGTGGGCTCCCAGGTGCAGCTGGTGGTAAATGTCGAAGCCCTGTTGGTCAGGGAAAGCCCGGAGCCGCGATGTCTGTGGTGCTGTAGATGCGCTGCCAATGGCCGGTGAGGAGCAGCAAGAGCTTGACTGGCTGGCACTTTCGGTGTGGGAGCAATCGTCCGACGTTTGTGATTTTTCGTTTATTTTTTTCAGTGGGCGCCCAGGTGTAGCGGGTGGTAAACGTCGAAGCCCAGTTGGTCAGGGAAAGCCCGGAGCCCCGATGTCTGTGGTGCTGTAGATGCGCTGGGAATGGCCGGTGAGGAGCAGCAGGAGCTTGAGTTGCTGGCACTTTCGGTGTGGGAGCAATCGTCCGACGTTCGTGATTCTTTGGGGTTTTACTTTCAGTGGGCGCCCAGGTGCAGCGGGTGGTAAACGTTGAAGCCCTGTTGGTCAGGGAAAGCCCGGAGCCGCGATGTCTGTGGTGCTGTAGATGAGCTGGGAATGGCCGGTGAGTAGCAGCAAGAGCTTGACAGGCTGGCATTTAAGGTGTGGCAGGAATCGTCCGACATTTGTGATTTTTCAGGGTTTTTTTTCAGTGGGTAACCAGGTGCAGCTGGTGGTAAATGTCCAAGCCCCGTTCGTCAGGGAAAGCCCAGAGCCGCGATGTCTGTGGTGCTGTAGATGCGCTGGGAATGGGCGGTGAGGAGCAGCAAGAGCTTGAGTTGCTGGCACTTTTGGTGTGGGAGCAATCGTCCGACGTTTTTGATTTTTCAGGGTTTTTTTTCAGTGGGTAACCAGGTGCAGCTGGTGGTAAATGTCGAAGCCCTGTTGGTCAGGGAAAGCCCAGAGACCCGATGTCTGTGGTGCTGTAGATGCGCTGGGAATGGCCGGTGAGGAGCAGCAAGAGCTTGACTGGCTGGCACTTTCGGTGTGGGAGCAATCGTGCGATGTTCGTGATTTTTCGGGGTTTTTTTTCAGTGGGCGCCCAGGTGCAGCTGGTGGTAAACGTCGAAGCCCTGTTGGTCAGGGAAAGCCCGGAGCCCCGATGTCTGTGGTGCTGTAGATGCGCTGGGAATGGCCGGTGAGGAACAGCAAGAGCTTGAGTTGCTGGCACTTTCGGTGTGGGAGCAATCGTCCGACGTTTGTGATTTTTCGGGGTTTTATTTCAGTGGGCGCCCAGGTGCAGCTGGTGGTAAATGTCGAAGCCCTGTTGGTCAGGGAAATCCCGGAGCCCCGATGTCTGTGGTGCTGTAGATGCGCTGCCAATGGCCGGTGAGGAGCAGCAAGAGCTTGACTGTCTGGCACTTTTGGTGTGGGAGCAATCGTCCGATGTTCGTGATTTTTAGTTTATTTTTTTCAGTGGGCGCCCAGGTTCAGCTGGTGGTAAACGTCGAAGCCCTGTTGGTCAGGGAAAGCCCGGAGCCCCGATGTCTGTGGTGCTGTAGATGCGCTGCCAATGGCCGGTGAGGAGCAGCAAGAGGTTGACTGTCTGGCACTTTTGGTGTGGGAGCAATAGTCCGATGTTTGTGATTATTCGGGGTGTTTTTTCAGTGGGAGCCCAGGTGCAGCTGGTGGTAAACGTCGAAGCCCTGTTGGTCAGGGAAAGCCCGGAGCCCCGATGTCTGTGGTGCTGTAGATGCGCTGCCAAAGTCCGGTGAGGAGCAGCAAGAGCTTGACTGGCTGGCACTTTTGGTGTGGGAGCAATCGTCCGACGTTCGTGATTTTTGGGGGTTTTATTTCAGTGGGCGCCCAGGTTCAGCTGGTTGTAAACGTCGAAGCCCAGTTGGTCAGGGAAAGCCCGGAGCCCCGATGTCTGTGGTGCTGTAGATGCGCTGGGAATGGCCGGTGAGTAGCAGCAAGAGCTTGAGTTGCTGGCACTTTCAGTGTGGGAGCAATCGTCCGACGTTCGTGATTTTTCGGGGTTTTATTTCAGTGGGCGCCCAGGTGCAGCTGGTGGTAAATGTCGAAGGCCTGTTGGTCAGGGAAATCCCGGAGCCCCGATGTCTGTGGTGCTGTAGATGCGCTGCCAGTGGCCGGTGAGGAGCAGCAAGAGCTTGAGTTGCTGGCACTTTCGGTGTGGGAGCAATCGTCCGACGTTTTTGATTTTTCAGGGTTTTTTTTCAGTGGGTAACCAGGTGCAGCTGGTGGTAAATGTCGAAGGCCTGTTGGTCAGGGAAAGCCCGGAGCCCCGATGTCTGTGGTGCTGTAGATGCGCTGGGAATGGCCGGTGAGGAGCAGCAAGAGCTTGTGTTGCTGGCACTTTCGGTGTGGGAACAATCGTCCGACGTTCGTGATTTTTCGGGGTTTTTTTTCAGTGGGCGCCCAGGTGCAGCTGGTGGTAAACGTCGAAGCCCTGTTGGTCAGGGAAAGCCCAGAGCCCCGATGTCTGTGGTGCTGTAGATGCGCTGCCAAAGTCCGGTGAGTAGGAGCAAGAGCTTGAGTTGCTGGCACTTTCGTTGTGGGAGCAATCGTCCGACGTTCGTGATTTTTCGGGGTTTTATTTCAGTGGGCGCCCAGGTGCAGCTGGTGGTAAATGTCGAAGCCCTGTTGGTCAGGGAAAGCCCGGAGCCCCGATGTCTGTGGTGCTGTAGATGCACTGCCAAAGTCCGGTGAGGAGCAGCAAGAGCTTGACTGGCTGGCACTTTCGGTGTGGGAGCAATCGTCCGACGTTCGTGATTTTTGGGGGTTTTATTTCAGTGGGAGCCCAGGTTCAGCTGGTGGTAAATGTCGAAGCCCTGTTGGTCAGGGAAAGCCCGGAGCGCCGATGTCTGTGGTGCTGTAGATGCGCTGGGAATGGCCGGTGAGGAGCAGCAAGAGCTTGACTGGCTGGCACTTTCAGTGTGGGAGCAATCGTCCGACGTTCGTGATTTTTCGGGGTTTTATTTCAGTGGGCGCCCAGGTGCAGCTGGTGGTAAACGTCGAAGCCCTGTTGGTCAGGGAAAGCCCGGAGCCCCGATGTCTGTGGTGCTGTAGATGCGCTGCCAAAGTCCGGTGAGGAGCAGCAAGAGCTTGAGTTGCTGGCACTTTTGGTGTGGGAGCAATCGTCCGATGTTCGTGATTTTTCTTTTATTTTTTTCAGTGGGCGCCCAGGTGCAGCTGGTGGTAAACGTCGAAGGCCTGTTGGTCAGGGAAAGCGCAGAACCCCGATGTCTGTGGTGCTGTAGATGCGCTGGGAATGCCCGGTGAGGAGCAGCAAGAGCTTGAGTTGCTGGCACTTTCGGTGTGGGAGCAATCGTCCGACGTTTTTGCTTTTTCAGGGTTTTTTTTCAGTGGGTAACCAGGTTCAGCTGGTGGTAAATGTCGAAGCCCTGTTGGTCAGGGAAAGCCCACAGCCCCGATGTCTGTGGTGTTGTAGATGCGCTGGGAATGGCCGGTGAGGAGCAGCAAGAGCTTGACTGGCTGGCACTTTCGGTGTGGGAGCAATCGTCCGATGTTCGTGATTTTTCTTTTATTTTTTTCAGCGGGCGCCCAGGTTCAGCTGGTGGTAAACGTCGAAGCCCTGTTGGTCAGGGAAAGCGCAGAACCCCGATATCTGTGGTGCTGTAGATGCGCTGGGAATGGCCGGTGAGGAGCAGCAAGAGCTTGACTGGCTGGAACTTTCGGTGTGGGAGCAATCGTCCGACGTTCGTGATTTTTCAGGGTTTTTTTTCAGTGGGTAACCAGGTGCAGCTGGTGGTAAACGTCGAAGCCCTGTTGGTCAGGGAAATCCCGGAGCCCCGATGTCTGTGGTGCTGTAGATGCGCTGGGAATGGGCGGTGAGGAGCAGCAAGAGCTTGAGTTGCTGGCACTTTCGGTGTGGGAGCAATCGTCCGACGTTCGTGATTTTTCGGGGTTTTACTTTCAGTGGGCGCCCAGGTTCAGCTGGTGGTAAACGTCGAAGCCCTGTTGGTCAGGGAAAGCCCGGAGCCCCGATGTCTGTGGTGCTGTAGATGCGCTGCCAATGGCCGGTGAGGAGCAGCAAGAGCTTGACTGTCTGGCACTTTCGGTGTGGGAGCAATCGTCCGATGTTCGTGATTTTTCTTTTATTTTTTTCAGCGGGCGCCCAGGTTCAGCTGGTGGTAAACGTCGAAGCCCTGTTGGTCAGGGAAAGCGCAGAACCCCGATATCTGTGGTGCTGTAGATGCGCTGGGAATGGCCGGTGAGGAGCAGCAAGAGCTTGACTGGCTGGCACTTTCAATGTGGGAACAATCGTCCGACGTTCGTGATTTTTCGGGTTTTTTTTCCAGTGGGCGCCCAGGTTCAGCTGGTGGTAAACGTCGAAGCCCTGTTGGTCAGGGAAAGCCCGGAGCCCCGATGTCTGTGGTGCTGTAGATGCGCTGGGAATGGCCGGTGAGGAGCAGAAAGAGCTTGTGTTGCTGGCACTTTCGGTGTGGGAGCAATCGTCCGACGTTCGTGATTTTTCGGGGTTCTTTTCAGTGGGAGCCCAGGTGCAGCGAGTGGTAAACGTCGAAGCCCTGTTGGTCAGGGAAAGCCCGGAGCTCCGATGTCTGTGGTGCTGTAGATGCACTGCCAAAGTCCGGTGAGGAGCAGCAAGAGCTTGACTGGCTGGCACTTTCGGTGTTGGATCAATTGTCCGACGTTTTTGATTTTTCAGGGTTTTTTTTCAGTGGCCAACTAGGTGCAGCTGGTGGTAAATGTCGAAGGCCTGTTGGTCAGGGAAAGCCCAGAGCCGCGATGTCTGTGGTGCTGTAGATGCGCTGCCAATGGCCGGTGAGGAGCAGCAAGAGCTTGACTGGCTGGCACTTCTGGTGTGGGAGCAATCGTCCGACGTTCGTGATTTTTCGGGGTTTTTTTCAGTGGGCACCCAGGTGCAGCTGGTGGTAAACGTCGAAGCCCTGTTGGTCAGGGAAAGCCCGGAGCCACGATGTCTGTGGTGCTGTAGATGCGGTGCCAATGGCCGGTGAGGAGCAGCAAGAGGTTGACTGTCTGGCACTTTTGGTGTGGGAGCAATCGTCCGATGTTTGTGATTATTCGGGGTTTTTTTTCAGTGGGCGCCCAGGTGCAGCTGGTGGTAAACGTCGAAGCCCTGTTGGTCAGGGAAAGCCCGGAGCCCCGATGTCTGTGGTGCTGTAGATGCACTGCCAAAGTCCGGTGAGGAGCAGCAAGAGCTTGACTGGCTGGCACTTTCGGTGTCGGAGGAATCGTCCGACGTTCGAGATTTTTGGGGGTTTTATTTCAGTGGGCGCCCAGGTGCAGCTGGTGGTAAATGTCGAAGCCCTGTTGGTCAGGGAAAGCCCGGAGCCCCGATGTCTGTGGTGCTGTAGATGCGCTGGGAATGGCCGGTGTTCAGCAGCTAGAGCTTGACTGTCTGGCACTTTTGGTGTGGGAGCAATCGTCCGACGTTCGTCATTTTTCAGGGTTTTTTTTCAGTGGGCGCCCAGGTTCAGCTGGTGGTAAACGTCGAAGGCCTGTTGGTCAGGGAAAGCCCGGAGCCCCGATGTCTGTGATGCTGTAGATGTGCTGCCAATGGCCGGTGAGGAGCAGCAAGAGCTTGAGTTGCTGGCACTTTCGGTGTGGGAGCAATCGTCCGACGTTCGTGATTTTTCGGGATTTTATTTCAGTGGGCGCCCAGGTGCCGCTGGTGGTAAACGTCGAAGCCCTGTTGGTCAGGGAAAGCCCGGAGCCCCGATGTCTGTGGTGCTGTAGATGAGCTGCCAATGGCCGGTGAGGAGCAGCAAGAGCTTGACTGTCTGGCACTTTCGGTGTGGGAGCAATCGTCCGATGTTCGTGATTTTTCTTTTATTTTTTTCAGCGGGCGCCCAGGTTCAGCTGGTGGTAAACGTCGAAGCCCTGTTGGTCAGGGAAAGCGCAGAACCCCGATATCTGTGGTGCTGTAGATGCGCTGGGAATGGCCGGTGAGGAGCAGCAAGAGCTTGACTGGCTGGCACTGTCAATGTGGGAACAATCGTCCGACGTTCGTGATTTTTCGGGTTTTTTTTCCAGTGGGCGCCCAGGTTCAGCTGGTGGTAAACGTCGAAGCCCTATTGGTCAGGGAAAGCCCGGAGCCCCGATGTCTGTGGTGCTGTAGATGCGCTGGGAATGGCCGGTGAGGAGCAGAAAGAGCTTGTGTTGCTGGCACTTTCGGTGTGGGAGCAATCGTCCGACGTTCGTGATTTTTCGGGGTTCTTTTCAGTGGGAGCCCAGGTGCAGCGAGTGGTAAACGTCGAAGCCCTGTTGGTCAGGGAAAGCCCGGAGCTCCGATGTCTGTGGTGCTGTAGATGCACTGCCAAAGTCCGGTGAGGAGCAGCAAGAGCTTGACTGGCTGGCACTTTCGGTGTTGGATCAATTGTCCGACGTTTTTGATTTTTCAGGGTTTTTTTTCAGTGGCCAACTAGGTGCAGCTGGTGGTAAATGTCGAAGGCCTGTTGGTCAGGGAAAGCCCAGAGCCGCGATGTGTGTGGTGCTGTAGATGCGCTGCCAATGGCCGGTGAGGAGCAGCAAGAGCTTGACTGGCTGGCACTTCTGGTGTGGGAGCAATCGTCCGACGTTCGTGATTTTTCGGGGTTTTTTTCAGTGGGCACCCAGGTGCAGCTGGTGGTAAACGTCGAAGCCCTGTTGGTCAGGGAAAGCCCGGAGCCACGATGTCTGTGGTGCTGTAGATGCGGTGCCAATGGCCGGTGAGGAGCAGCAAGAGGTTGACTGTCTGGCACTTTTGGTGTGGGAGCAATCGTCCGATGTTTGTGATTATTCGGGGTTTTTTTTCAGTGGGCGCCCAGGTGCAGCTGGTGGTAAACGTCGAAGCCCTGTTGGTCAGGGAAAGCCCGGAGCCCCGATGTCTGTGGTGCTGTAGATGCACTGCCAAAGTCCGGTGAGGAGCAGCAAGAGCTTGACTGGCTGGCAATTTCGGTGTGGGAGGAATCGTCCGACGTTCGTGATTTTTGGGGGTTTTATTTCAGTGGGCGCCCAGGTGCAGCTGGTGGTAAATGTCGAAGCCCTGTTGGTCAGGGAAAGCCCGGAGCCCCGATGTCTGTGGTGCTGTAGATGCGCTGGGAATGGCCGGTGTTCAGCAGCTAGAGCTTGACTGTCTGGCACTTTTGGTGTGGTAGCAATCGTCCGACGTTCGTGATTTTTCGGGGTTTTACTTTCAGTGGGCGCCCAGGTGCAGCTGATGGTAAATGTCGAAGCCCTCTTGGTCAGGGAAAGCGTAGAACCCCGATGTCTGTGGTGCTGTAGATGCACTGCCAAAGTCCGGTGAGTAGCAGCAAGAGCTTGAGTTGCTGGCACTTTCGGTGTGCGAGGAATCGTCTGACGTTCGTGATTTTTCGGGGTTTTTTTTCAGTGGGCGCCCAGGTGCAGCTGGTGGTAAACGTCGAAGCCCTGTTGGTCAGGGAAAGCCCGGAGCCCCGATGCCTGTGGTGCTGTAGATGCACTGCCAAAGTCCGGTGAGTAGCAGCAAGAGCTTGACTGTCTGGCACTTTTGGTGTGGGAGCAATCGTCCGACGTTCGTGATTTTTGGGGGTTTTATTTCAGTGGGCGCCCAGGTGCAGCTGGTGGTAAATGTCGAAGCCCTGTTGGTCAGGGAAAGCCCGGAGCCCCGATGTCTGTTGTGCTGTAGATGCGCTGGGAATGGCCGGTGTTCAGCAGCTAGAGCTTGACTGTCTGGCACTTTTGGTGTGGGAGCAATCGTCCGACGTTCGTCATTTTTCAGGGTTTTTTTTCAGTGGGCGCCCAGGTGCAGCTGGTGGTAAACGTCGAAGCCCTGTTGGTCAGGGAAAGCCCAGAGCCGCGATGTCTGTGGTGCTGTAGATGCGCTGCCAATGGCCGGTGAGGAGCAGCAAGAGCTTGACTGGCTGGCACTTCTGGTGTGGGAGCAATCGTCCGACGTTCGTGATTTTTCGGGGTTTTTTTCAGTGGGCACCCAGGTGCAGCTGGTGGTAAACGTCGAAGCCCTGTTGGTCAGGGAAAGCCCAGAGCCACGATGTCTGTGGTGCTGTAGATGCGGTGCCAATGGCCGGTGAGGAGCAGCAAGAGGTTGACTGTCTGGCACTTTTGGTGTGGGAGCAATCGTCCGATGTTTGTGATAATTCGGGGTTTTTTTTCAGTGGGCGCCCAGGTGCAGCTGGTGGTAAACGTCGAAGCCCTGTTGGTCAGGGAAAGCCCGGAGCCCCGATGCCTGTGGTGCTGTAGATGCACTGCCAAAGTCCGGTGAGGAGCAGCAAGAGCTTGACTGTCTGGCACTTTTGGTGTGGGAGCAATCGTCCGACGTTCGTGATTTTTGGGGGTTTTATTTCAGTGGGCGCCCAGGTGCAGCTGGTGGTAAATGTCGAAGCCCTGTTGGTCAGGGAAAGCCCGGAGCCCCGATGTCTGTTGTGCTGTAGATGCGCTGGGAATGGCCGGTGTTTAGCAGCTAGAGCTTGACTGTCTGGCACTTTTGGTGTGGGAGCAATCGTCCGACGTTCGTCATTTTTCAGGGTTTTTTTTCAGTGGGAGCCCAGGTGCAGCTGGTGGTAAACGTCGAAGCCCTGTTGGTCAGGGAAAGCCCGGAGCCCCGATGTCTGTGGTGCTGTAGATGCGCTGGGAATGGCCGGTGTTCAGCAGCTAGAGCTTGACTGTCTGGCACTTCTGGTGTGGGAGCAATCGTCGGACGTTCGTGATTTTTCGGGGTTCTTTTCAGTGGGAGCCCAGGTGCAGCTGGTGGTAAACGTCGAAGCCCTGATGGTCAGGGAAAGCCCGGAGCCCCGATGTCTGTGGTGCTGTAGATGCACTGCCACTGTCCGGTGAGGAGCAGCAAGAGCTTGACTGGCTGGCACTTTTGGTGTGGGAGCAATCGTCCGACGTTCGTCATTTTTCAGGGTTTTTTTTCAGGGGGCGCCCAGGTTCAGCTAGTGGTAAACGTCGAAGCCCTGTTGGTCAGGGAAAGCGCAGAACCCCGATGTCTGTGGTGCTGTAGATGCGCTGCCAAAGTCCGGTCAGGAGCAGCAAGAGCTTGACTGGCTGGCACTTTCGGTGTGGGAGCAATCGTCCGACGTTCGTGATTTTTCGGGCTTTTATTTCAGTGGGCGCCCAGGTTCAGCTGGTGGTAAACGTCGAAGCCCTGTTGGTCAGGGAAAGCGTAGAGCCCCGATGTCTGTGGTGCTGTAGATGCGCTGGGAATGGCCGCTGAGGAGCAGCAAGAGCTTGTGTTGCTGGCACTTTTGGTGTGGGAGCAATTGTCCGACGTTCGTGATTTTTCGGGGTTTTATTTCAGTGGGCGCCCAGGTGCAGCGGGTGGTAAACGTCGAAGCCCTGTTGGTCAGGGAAAGCTCGGAGCCCCGATACCTGTGGTGCTGTAGATGCGCTGCCAATGGGCGGTGAGTAGCAGCAAGAGCTTGGCTGTCTGGCACTTTTGGTGTGGGAGCAATCGTCCGACGTTCGTGATTTTTCAGGGTTTTTTTTCAGTGGGTAACCAGGTGCAGCTGGTGGTAAACGTCGAAGCCCTGTTCGTCAGGGAAAGTCCAGAGCCCTGATGTCTGTGGTGATGTAGATGCGCTGGGAATGGCCGGTAAGTAGCAGCACGAGCTTGACAGGCTGGCATTTAAGGTGTGGCAGGAATCGTCTGACATTTGTGATTTTTGGGGTTTTTTTTTCAGGGGGCACCCAGGTGCAGCTGGTGGTAAATGTCGAAGCCCTGTTGTTCAGGGAAAGCGCAGAACCCCGATGTCTGTGGTGCTGTAGATGCACTGGGAATGGCCGGTGAGTAGCAGCAAGAGCTTGAGTTGCTGGCACTTTCGGTGTGGGAGGAATCGTCCGACGTTCGTGATTTTTCGGGGTTTTATTTCAGTGGGCGCCCAGGTGCAGCTGGTGGTAAACGTTGAAGCCCTGTCGCGCAGGGAAAGCTCGGAGCCCCGATATCTGTGGTGCTGTAGATGCGCTGCCAATGGCCGGTGAGGAGCAGCAAGAGCTTGACTGGCTGGCACTTTGGGTGTGGGAGCAATCGTCGGACGTTCGTGATTTTTCGGGGTTTTATTTCAGTGGGCGCCCAGGTGCAGCTGGTGGTAAACGTCGAAGCCCTGTTGGTCAGGGAAAGCCCGGAGCCCCGATGTCTGTGGTGCTGTAGATGCGCTGGGAATGGCCGGTGTTCAGCAGCTAGAGCTTGACTGTCTGGCACTTTTGGTGTGGGAGCAATCGTCCGACGTTCGTGATTTTTCGGGGTTCTTTTCAGTGGGAGCCCAGGTTCAGCGAGTGGTAAACGTCGAAGCCCTGTTGGTCAGGGAAAGCCCGGAGCCCCGATGTCTGTGGTGCTGTAGATGCGCTGGGAATGGGCGGTGAGGAGCAGCAGGAGCTTGAGTTGCTGGCACTTTCAGTGTGGGAGCAATCGTCGGATGTTTGTGATTTTTGGGGATTTTTATTCACTGGGCGCCCAGGTTCAGTAGGTGGTAAACATCGAAGGCCTGTTGGTCAGGGAAAGCCCAGAGCCCCGATGTCTGTGGTGCTGTAGATGCGCTGGGAATGGCCGGTGAGGAGCAGCAAGAGCTTGACAGGCTGGCATTTAAGGTGTGGCAGGAATCGTCCGACGTTCGTGATTTTTGGGGTTTTTTTTTCAGGGGGCACCCAGGTGCAGCTGGTGGTAAATGTCGAAGCCCTGTTGGTCAGGGAAAGCCCGGAGCCCCGATGTCTGTGGTGCTGTAGATGCACTGCCAAAGTCCGGTGAGGAGCAGCAAGAGCTTGACAGGCTGGCACTTTCGGTGTGGGAGCAATCGTCCGACGTTTGTGATTTTTCGGGGTTCTTTTCAGTGGGAGCCCAGCTGCAGCGAGTGGTAAACGTCGAAGCCCTGTTGGTCAGGGAAAGCCCGGAGCCCCGATGTCAGTGGTGCTGTAGATGCGCTGGGAATGGGCGGTGAGGAGCAGCAAGAGCTTGACAGGCTGGCACTTTCGGTGTGGGAGCAATCGTCCGACGTTTTTGATTTTTCAGGGTTTTTTTTCAGTGGGTGCCCAGGTTCAACTGGTGGTAAACGTCGAAGGCCTGTTGGTCAGGGAAAGCGCAGAGCCCCGATGTCTGTGGTGTTGTAGATGCGCTGCCAATAGCCGGTGAGGAGCAGCAAGAGGCTCACATGCTGGCACTTTCGTTGTGGGTGCAATCGTCCGACGTTCGTGATTTTTGCGGTTTTTTTTTCAGTGGGCGCCCAGGTGCAGCTGGTGGTAAACGTCGAAGCCCTGTTCGTCAGGGAAATTCCAGAGCCCTGATGTCTGTGGTGCTATAGATGCGCTGGGAATGTCCGGTGAGTAGCAGCAGGAGCTTGAGTTGCTGGCACTTTCAGTGTGGGAGCAATCGTCCGACGTTCGTGATTTTTCGGGGTTTTATTTCAGTGGGCGCCCAGGTGCAGCTGGTGGTAAACGTTGAAGCCCTGTTGGTCAGGGAAAGCTCGGAGCCCCGATGTCTGTGGTGCTGTAGATTCCCTGCCAATGGCCGGTGAGTAGCAGCAAGAGCTTGACAGGCTGGCACTTTTGGTGTGGGAGCAATCGTCCGATGTTCGTGATTTTTCGTTTATTTTTTTCAGTGGGCGCCCAGGTGCAGCTGGTGGTAAACGTCGAAGCCCAGTTGGTCAGGGAAAGCCCGGAGTCCCGATGTCTGTGGTGCTGTAGATGCGCTGCCAATGGCCGGTGAGGAGCAGCAAGAGCTTGAGTTGCTGGCACTTTCAATGTGGGAACAATCGTCCGACGTTCGTGATTTTTTGGGTTTTTTTTCCAGTGGGCGCCCAGGTTCAGCTGGTGGTAAACGTCGAAGCCCTGTTGGTCAGGGAAAGCCCGGAGCCCCGATGTCTGTGGTGCTGTAGATGCGCTGGGAATGGCCGGTGAGGAGCAGCAAGAGATTGTGTTGCTGGCAATTTCGGTTTGGGTGCAATCGTCCGACGTTCGTGATTTTTCGGGGTTTTTTTCAGTGGGAGCCCAGGTGCAGCGAGTGGTAAACGTCGAAGCCCTGTTGGTCAGGGAAAGCCCGGAGCTCCGATGTCTGTGGTGCTGTAGATGAGCTGCCAGTGGCCGGTGAGGAACTGCAAGAGCTTGACTGGCTGGCACTTTCGGTGTGGGATCAATTGTCCGACGTTTTTGATTTTTCAGGGTTTTTTTTCAGTGACCAACTAGGTGCAGCTGGTGGTAAATGTCGAAGGCCTGTTGGTCAGGGAAAGCCCAGAGCCGCGATGTCTGTGGTGCTGTAGATGCACTGGGAATGGCCGGTGAGGAGCAGCAAGAGCTTGAGTTGCTGGCACTTTCAGTGTGGGACGAATCGTCTGACGTTTTTGATTTTTCAGGGTTTTTTTTCAGTGGGTAACCAGGTGCAGCTGGTGGTAAATGTCGAAGCCCTGTTGGTGAGGGAAAGCCCGGAGCCGCGATGTCTGTGGTGCTGTAGATGCGCTGGGAATGGGCGGTGAGGAGCAGCAAGAGCTTGTGTTGCTGGCACTTTCGGTGTGGGAGCAATCGTCCGATGTTCGTGATTTTTCGGGGTTTTACTTTCAGTGGGCGCCCAGGTTCAGCTGGTGGTAAACGTTGAAGCCCTGTTGGTCAGGGAAAGCCCGGAGCCCCGATGTCTGTGGTGCTGTAGATGCCCTGCCAATGGGCGGTGAGTAGCAGCAAGAGCTTGAGTTGCTCCCAGTTTCGGTGTGGGAGCAATCGTCCGATATTCATGATTTTTCGTTTATTTTTTTCAGTGGGCGCCCAGGTGCAGCTGGTGGTAAACGTCGAAGCCCTGTTGGTCAGGGAAAGCCCGGAGCCCCGATGTCTGTGGTGCTGTAGATGCACTGCCAAAGTCCGGTGAGTAGCAGCAAGAGCTTGAGTTGCTGGCACTTTCGTTGTGGGAGCAATCGTCCGACGTTCGTGATTTTTCGGGGTTTTATTTCAGTGGGAGCCCAGGTGCAGCTGGTGGTAAATGTCGAAGCCCTGTTGGTCAGGGAAAGCCCGGAGCCCCGATGTCTGTGGTGCTGTAGATGCGCTGCCACTCTCCGGTGAGGAGCAGCAAGAGCTTGAGTTGCTGGCACTTTCGTTGTGGGAGCAATCGTCCGACGTTTGTGATTTTTCGGGGTTTTATTTCAGTGGGCGCCCAGGTGCAGCTGGTGGTAAATGTCGAAGCCCTGATGGTCAGGGAAAGCCCAGAGCCCCGATGTCTGTGGTGCTGTAGATGCGCTGGGAATGGCCGGTGAGGAGCAGCAAGAGCTTGACTGGCTGGCCCTTTCAATGTGGGAACAATCGTCCGACGTTCGTGATTTTTCGGTTTTTTTTTCCAGTGGGCGCCCAGGTTCAGCTGGTGGTAAACGTCGAAGCCCTGTTCGTCAGGGAAAGCCCGGAGCCCCGATGTCTGTGGTGCTGTAGATGCGCTGGGAATGGGCCGTGAGGAGCAGCAAGAGCTTGACTGGCTGGCACTTTCGTTGTGGGAGCAATCGTCCGACGTTCGTGATTTTTCGGGCTTTTATTTCAGTGGGAGCCGAGGTGCAGCTGGTGGTAAATGTCGAAGCCCTGATGGTCAGGGAAAGCCCGGAGCCCCGATGTCTGTGGTGCTGTAGATGCGCTGCCAAAGTCCGGTGAGCAGCAGCAAGAGCTTGACTGGCTGACACTTTGGGTGTGGGCGCAATCGTCGGACGTTCGTGATTTTTCGGGGTTTTATTTCAGTGGGCGCCCAGGTTCAGCTGGTGGTAAACTTCTAAGACCTGTTGGTCAGGGAAAGCCCGGAGCCCCGATGTCTGTGGTGATGTAGATGCGCTGGGAATGGCCGGTGTTCAGCAGCTAGAGCTTGACTGTCTGGCACTTTTGGTGTGGGAGCAATCGTCCGACGTTCGTGATTTTTCGGGGTTCTTTTCAGTGGGAGCCCAGGTTCAGCTGGTGGTAAACGTCGAAGGCCTGTTGGTCAGGGAAAGCCCGGAGCCCCAATGTCTGTGGTGCTGTAGATGCACTGCCACTGTCCGGTGAGGAGCAGCAAGAGCTTGAGTTGCTGGCACTTTCGTTGTGGGAGCAATCGTCCGACGTTCGTGATTTTTCGGAGTTTTATTTCAGTGGGCGCCCAGGTGCAGCTGGTGGTAAACGTTGAAGCCCTGTTGGTCAGGGAAAGCTCGGAGCCCCGATGTCTGTGGTGCTGTAGATGCCCTGTCAATGGGCGGTGAGTAGCAGCAAGAGCTTGAGTTGCTGGCACTTTCGGTGTGGGAGCAATCGTCCGATGTTCGTGATTTTTCGTTTATTTTTTTCAGTGGGCGCCCAGGTGCAGCTGGTGGTAAACGTCGAAGCCCTGTTGGTCAGGGAAAGCCCGGAGCCCCGATGTCTGTGGTGCTGTAGATGCGCTGCCAAAGTCCGGTGAGGAGCAGCAAGAGCTTGAGTTGCTGGCACTTTCGGTGTGGGAGCAATCGTCTGACGTTCGTGATTTTTCGGGTTTTTTTTCCAGTGGGCGCCCAGGTGCAGCTGGTGGTAAATGTCGAAGCCCTGTTGGTCAGGGAAAGCCCGGAGCCGCGATGTCTGTGGTGCTGTAGATGCGCTGGGAATGGGCGGTGAGGAGCAGCAAGAGCTTGACTGGCTGGCACTTTCGTTGTGGGATCAATCGTCTGATCTTCGTGATTTTTCGTTTACTTTTTTCAGTGGGCGCCCAGGTTCAGCTGGTGGTAAACGTCGAAGCCCTGTTGGTCAGGGAAAGCCCGGAGCCCCGATGTCTGTGGTGCTGTAGATGTGCTGGGAACGGCCGGTGAGGAGCAGCAAGAGCTTGTGTTGCTGGCACTTTCGGTGTGGGAGCAATCGTCCGATGTTCGTGATTTTTCGGGGGTTCTTTTCAGTGGGAGCCCAGGTGCAGCTGGTGGTAAATGTCGAAGCTTGGTTCGTCATGGAAAGCCCGGAGCTCCGATGTCTGTGGTGCTGTAGATGCGCTGGGAATGGCCGGTGAGGAGCAGCAAGAGCTTGACTGGCTGGCACTTTCGGTGTGGGAGCAATCGTCCGACGTTTGTGATTTTTCGGTGTTCTTTTCAGTGGGAGCCCAGGTGCAGCGGGTGGTAAACGTCGAAGCCCTGTTCGTCAGGGAAAGCCCGGAGCCCCGATGTCTGTGGTGCTGTAGATGCGCTGCCAATGGCCGGTGAATAGCAGCAAGAGCTTGACTGGCTGGCACTTTCAATGTGGGAACAATCGTCCGACGTTCGTGATTTTTCGGGTTTTTTTTTCCAGTGCGCGCCCAGGTTCAGCTGGTGGTAAACGTCGAAGCCCTGTTCGTCAGGGAAAGCCCGGAGCCCCGATGTCTGTGGTGCTGTAGATGCGCTGGGAATGGGAGGTGAGTAGCAGCAAGAGCTTGAGTTGCTGGCACTTTCGATGTGGGAGCAATCGTGCGATGTTCGTGATTTTTCGTTTATTTTTTTCAGTGGGCGCCCAGGTGCAGCTGGTGGTAAACGTTGAAGCCCTGTTGGTCAGGGAAAGCCCGGAGCCCCGATGTCTGTGGTGCTGTAGTTGCGCTGCCAATGGGCGGTGAGGAGCAGCAAGAGCTTGACAGGCTGGCATTTAAGGTGTGGCAGGAATCGTCCGACATTTGTGATTTTTGGGGTTTTTTTTTCAGGGGGCACCCAGGTGCAGCTGGTGGTAAATGTCGAAGCCCTGTTGGTCAGGGAAAGCCCGGAGCCACGATGTCTGTGGTGCTGTAGATGCGCTGCCCATGGCCCGTGAGTAGCAGCAAGAGCTTGACTGACTGGGACTTTTGGTGTGGGAGCAATCGTCCGACGTTCGTGATTTTTCGTGGTTTTAATTTCAGTGGGCGCCCAGGTGCAGCTGGTGGTAAATGTCGAAGCCCTGTTGGTCTGGGAAAGCCCGGAGCCCCGATGTCTGTGGTGCTTTAGATGCGCTGCCAATGGCCGGTGAGGAGCAGCAAGAGCTTGACAGGCTGGCATTTAAGGTGTGGCAGAAATCGTCCGATATTTGTGATTTTTGGGGTTTTTTTTTTCAGGGGGCACCCAGGTGCAGCTGGTGGTAAATGTCGAAGCCCGGTTGGTCAGGGAAAGCCCGGAGCCCCGATGTCTGTGGTGCTGTAGATGCGCTGCCCATGGCCGGTGAGGAGCAGCAAGAGCTTGACTGGCTGGCACTTTCGGTGTGGGAGCAATCGTGCGATGTTCGTGATTTTTCGTTTACTTTTTTCAGTGGGCGCCCAGGTGCAGCTGGTGGTAAACGTTGAAGCCCTGTTGTTCAGGGAAAGCGCAGGACCCCGATGTCTGTGGTGCTGTAGATGCACTGCCAAAGTCCGGTGAGTAGCAGCAAGAGCTTGAGTTGCTGGCACTTTCGGTGTGGGAGCAATCGTCCGACGTTTGTGATTTTTCGGGGTTTTTTTCAGCGGGCTCCGAGGTGCAGCTGGTGGTAAACGTCGAAGCCCTGTTGGTCAGGGAAAGCCCGGAGCCCCGATGTCTGTGGTGCTGTAGATGCGCTGCCAATGGCCGGTGAGGAGCAGCAAGAGCTTGACTGGCTGGCACTTTTGGTGTGGGAGCAATCGTCCGACGTTTTTGATTTTTCAGGGTTTTTTTTCAGTGGGTAACCAGGTGCAGCTGGTGGTAAATGTCGAAGCCCTGTTGGTCAGGGAAAGCCCGGAGCCGTGATGTCTGTGGTGCTGTAGATGCGGTGCCAATGGCCGGTGAGGAGCAGCAAGAGCTTGACTGACTGGGACTTTCGGTGTGGGAGCAATCGTCCGACGTTTGTGATATTTGGGGATTTTTTTTCCAGTGGGCGCCCAGGTTCAGCTGGTGGTAAACTTCTAAGCCCTGTTGGTCAGGGAAAGCCCGGAGCCCCGATGTCTGTGGTGCTGTAGATGCGCTGGGAATGGCCGGTGAGGAGCAGCAAGAGCTTGTGTTGCTGGCACTTTTGGTGTGGGAGCAATCGTCGGACGTTTGTGATTTTTGGGGATTTTTATTCACTGGGCGCCCAGGTTCAGCTGGTGGTAAACGTCGAAGGCCTGTTGGTCAGGGAAAGCCCGGAGCCCCGATGTCTGTGGTGCTGTAGATGCGCTGGGAACGGCCGGGGAGGAGCAGCAAGAGCTTGTGTTGCTGGCACTTTCGGTGTGGGAGCAATCGACCGATGTTCATTATTTTTCGGGGGTTCTTTTCAGTGGGAGCCCAGGTGCAGCTGGTGGTAAACGTCGAAGCGCTGTTGGTCAGGGAAAGCCCGGAGCCCCGATGTCTGTGGTGCTGTAGATGCGCTGGGAATGGGCGGTGAGGGGCAGCCAGAGCTTGACAGGCTGGCATTTAAGGTGTGGCAGGAATCGTCCGACATTTGTGATTTTTCGGTTTTCTTTTTCAGTGGGCGCCCAGGTTCAGCTGGTGGTAAACGTTGAAGCCCTGTTGGTCAGGGAATGCCAGGAGCCCAAATGTCTGTGGTGCTGTAGATGCGCTGCCAAAGTCCGGTGAGGAGCAGCAAGAGCTTGACTGGCTGGCACTTTCGGTGTGGGAGCAATCGTCCGACGTTTGTGATTTTTCGTTTATTTTTTTCAGTGGGCGCCCAGGTTCAGCTGGTGGTAAATGTCGAAGCCCTGTTGGTCAGGGAAAGCGCAGAACCCCGACGTCTGTGGTGCTGTAGATGCACTGCCAAAGTCCGGTGAGTAGCAGCAGGAGCTTGAGTTGCTGGCACTTTCGGTGTGGGAGCAATCGTCCGACGTTCGTGATTTTTTGGGGTTTTACTTTCAGTGGGCGCCCAGGTTCAGCTGGTGGTAAACGTCGAAGCCTTGTTGGTCAGGGAAAGCCCGGAGCCCCGATGTCTGTGGTACTGTAGATGCGCTGCCAATGGCCGGTGAGGAGCAGCAAGAGCTTGACTGGCTGGCACTTTCGGTGTGGGAGCAATCGTCCGATGTTCTTGATTCTTCGTTTATTTTTTTCAGGGGGCACCCAGGTGCAGCTGGTGGTAAACGTCGAAGCCTGGTTCGTCAGGGAAAGCCCGGAGCCCCGATGTCTGTGGTGCTGTAGATGCGCTGCCAATGGCCGGTGAGGAGCAGTAAGAGCTTGACTGACTGGCACTTTTGGTGTTGGAGCAATCGTCCGACGTTCGTGATTTTTCGGGGTTCTTTTCAGTGGGAGCCCAGGTGCAGCTGGTGGTAAATGTCGAAGCCCTGTTTGTCTGGGAAAGCCCAGAGCCCCGATGTCTGTGGTGCTGTAGATGCGCTGGGAATGGGAGTTGAGGAGCAGCAAGAGCTTGAGTTGCTGGCACTTTCTGTGTGGGAGCAATCGTCCGATGTTCGTGATTTTTTGGGGGTTCTTTTCAGTGGGCGCCCAGGAGCAGCCGGTGGTAAACGTCAAAGCCGTGTTCGTCAGGGAAAGTCCAGAGCCCTGATGTCTGTGGTGCTGTAGATGCGCTGGGAATGGGAGTTGAGGAGCAGCAAGAGCTTGAGTTGCTGGCACTTTCGGTGTGGGAGCAATCGTCCGATGTTCGTGATTTTTTGGGGGTTCTTTTCAGTGGGCGCCCAGGAGCAGCTGGTGGTAAATGTCGAAGCCCTGTTGGTCAGGGAAAGCCCGGAGCTCCGATGTCTGTGGTGCTGTAGATGCGCTGGGAATGGCCGGTGAGGAGCAGCAAGAGCTTGAGTTGCTGGCACTTTTGGTGTGGGAGCATTCGTCCGACGTTTTTGATTTTTCAGGGTTTTTTTTCAGTGGGTAACCAGGTGCAGCTGGTGGTAAATGTCGAAGCCCTGTTGGTCAGGGAAAGCCCGGAGCCGCGATGTCTGTGGTGCTGTAGATGCGCTAGGAATGGCCGGTGAGGAGCAGCAAGAGCTTGACTGGCTGGCACTTTCGGTGTGGGAGCAATCGTCCGACGTTCGTGATTTTTTAGGGTCTTACTTTCAGTGGGCGCCCAGGTTCAGCTGGTGGTAAACGTCGAAGCCCTGTTGGTCACGGAAAGCCCGCAGCCCCGATATCTGTGATGCTGTAGATGAGCTGCCAATGGCCGGTGAGGAGCAGCAAGAGCTTGTGTTGCTGGCACTTTTGGTGTGGGAGCAATCGTCGGACGTTTGTGATTTTTGGGGATTTTTATTCACTGGGCGCCCAGGTTCAGCTGGTGGTAAACGTCTAAGCCCTGTTGGTCAGGGAAAGCCCGGAGCCCCGATGTCTGTGGTGCTGTAGATGCGCTGGGAACGGCCGGGGAGGAGCAGCAAGAGCTTGTGTTGCTGGCACTTTCGGTGTGGGAGCAATCGACCGATGTTCATTATTTTTAGGGGGTTCTTTTCAGTGGGAGCCCAGGTGCAGCTGGTGGTAAACGTCGAAGCGCTGTTGGTCAGGGAAAGCCCGGAGCCCCGATGTCTGTGGTGCTGTAGATGCGCTGGGAATGGGCGGTGAGGGGCAGCCAGAGCTTGACAGGCTGGCATTTAAGGTGTGGCAGGAATCGTCCGACATTTGTGATTTTTCGGTTTTCTTTTTCAGTGGGCGCCCAGGTTCAGCTGGTGGTAAACGTTGAAGCCCTGTTGGTCAGGGAATGCCAGGAGCCCAAATGTCTGTGGTGCTGTAGATGCGCTGCCAAAGTCCGGTGAGGAGCAGCAAGAGCTTGACTGGCTGGCACTTTCGGTGTGGGAGCAATCGTCCGACGTTTGTGATTTTTCGTTTATTTTTTTCAGTGGGCGCCCAGGTTCAGCTGGTGGTAAATGTCGAAGCCCTGTTGGTCAGGGAAAGCGCAGAACCCCGACGTCTGTGGTGCTGTAGATGCACTGCCAAAGTCCGGTGAGTAGCAGCAGGAGCTTGAGTTGCTCGCACTTTCGGTGTGGGAGCAATCGTCCGACGTTCGTGATTTTTTGGGGTTTTACTTTCAGTGGGCGCCCAGGTTCAGCTGGTGGTAAACGTCGAAGCCTTGTTGGTCAGGGAAAGCCCGGAGCCCCGATGTCTGTGGTACTGTAGATGCGCTGCCAATGGCCGGTGAGGAGCAGCAAGAGCTTGACTGGCTGGCACTTTCGGTGTGGGAGCAATCGTCCGATGTTCTTGATTCTTCGTTTATTTTTTTCAGGGGGCACCCAGGTGCAGCTGGTGGTAAACGTCGAAGCCTGGTTCGTCAGGGAAAGCCCGGAGCCCCGATGTCTGTGGTGCTGTAGATGCGCTGCCAATGGCCGGTGAGGAGCAGTAAGAGCTTGACTGACTGGCACTTTTGGTGTTGGAGCAATCGTCCGACGTTCGTGATTTTTCGGGGTTCTTTTCAGTGGGAGCCCAGGTGCAGCTGGTGGTAAATGTCGAAGCCCTGTTTGTCTGGGAAAGCCCAGAGCCCCGATGTCTGTGGTGCTGTAGATGCGCTGGGAATGGGAGTTGAGGAGCAGCAAGAGCTTGAGTTGCTGGCACTTTCGGTGTGGGAGCAATCGTCCGATGTTCGTGATTTTTTGGGGGTTCTTTTCAGTGGGCGCCCAGGAGCAGCCGGTGGTAAACGTCAAAGCCGTGTTCGTCAGGGAAAGTCCAGAGCCCTGATGTCTGTGGTGCTGTAGATGCGCTGGGAATGGGAGTTGAGGAGCAGCAAGAGCTTGAGTTGCTGGCACTTTCGGTGTGGGAGCAATCGTCCGATGTTCGTGATTTTTTGGGGGTTCTTTTCAGTGGGCGCCCAGGAGCAGCTGGTGGTAAATGTCGAAGCCCTGTTCGTCAGGGAAAGCCCGGAGCTCCGATGTCTGTTGTGCTGTAGATGCGCTGGGAATGGCCGGTGAGGAGCAGCAAGAGCTTGAGTTGCTGGCACTTTTGGTGTGGGAGCATTCGTCCGACGTTTTTGATTTTTCAGGGTTTTTTTTCAGTGGGTAACCAGGTGCAGCTGGTGGTAAATGTCGAAGCCCTGTTGGTCAGGGAAAGCCCGGAGCCGCGATGTCTGTGGTGCTGTAGATGCGCTAGGAATGGCCGGTGAGGAGCAGCAAGAGCTTGACTGGCTGGCACTTTCGGTGTGGGAGCAATCGTCCGACGTTCGTGATTTTTTAGGGTCTTACTTTCAGTGGGCGCCCAGGTTCAGCTGGTGGTAAACGTCGAAGCCCTGTTGGTCACGGAAAGCCCGCAGCCCCGATATCTGTGATGCTGTAGATGAGCTGCCAATGGCCGGTGAGGAGCAGCAAGAGCTTGACTGTCTGGCACTTTCGGTGTGGGAGCAATCGTCCGACGTTCGTGATTTTTCGGGGTTTTTTTTCAGTGGGCGCCCAGGTTCAGCTGGTGGTAAACGTCGAAGCCCTGTTGTTCAGGGAAAGCGCAGAACCCCAATGTCTGTGGTGCTGTAGATGCACTGCCAAAGTCTGGTGAGGAGCAGCAAGAGCTTGACTGTCTGGCACTTTCGGTGTGGGAGCAATCGTCCGACGTTCGTGATTTTTCGGGGTTTTTTTTCAGTGGGCGCCCAGGTTCAGCTGGTGGTAAACGTCGAAGCCCTGTTGGTCAGGGAAAGCGCAGAACCCCAATGTCTGTGGTGCTGTAGATGCACTGCCAAAGTCTGGTAAGGAGCAGCAAGAGCTTGACTGGCTGGCACTTTCGGTGTGGGAGCAATCGTCCGACGTTTGTGATTTTTCATTTATTTTTTTCAGTGGGCGCCCAGGTGCAGCGGGTGGTAAACGTCGAAGCCGTGTTCGTCAGGGAAAGCCCAGAGCCCTGATGTCTGTGGTGCTGTAGATGCGCTGGGAATGGGCGGTGAGGCGCAGCAAGAGCTTGACAGGCTGGCATTTAAGGTGTGGCAGGAATCGTCCGACATTTGTGATTTTTCGGGGTTTTTTTTCAGTGGGCGCCCAGGTTCAGCTGGTGGTAAACGTCGAAGGCCTGTTGGTCAGGGAAAGCCCGGAGCTCCGATGTCTGTGGTGCTGTAGATGAGCTGCCAGTGGCCGGTGAGGAACTGCAAGAGCTTGACTGGCTGGCACTTTCGGTGTGGGATCAATTGTCCGACGTTTTTGATTTTTCAGGGTTTTTTTTCAGTGGCCAACTAGGTGCAGCTGGTGGTTAATGTCGAAGGCCTGTTGGTCAGGGAAAGCCCAGAGCCGCGATGTCTGTGGTGCTGTAGATGCGCTGCCAATGGCCGGTGAGGAGCAGCAAGAGCTTGAGTTGCTGGCACTTTTAGTGTGGGAGCAATCGTCTGACGTTTTTGATTTTTCAGGGTTTTTTTTCAGTGGGTAACCAGGTGCAGCTGGTGGTAAATGTCGAAGCCCTGTTGGTGAGGGAAAGCCCGGAGCCGCGATGTCTGTGGTGCTGTAGATGCGCTGGGAATGGCCGGTGAGGAGCAGCAAGAGCTTGACTGGCTGGGACTTTCGGTGTGGGAGCAATCGTCCGACGTTTGTGATTTTTCGGGGTTTTTTTTCAGTGGGCGCCCAGGTTCAGCTGGTAGTAAACGTCGAAGCCCTGTTGGTCAGGGAAAGCCCAGAGCCCCGATGTCTGTGGTGCTGTAGATGCGCTGGGAATGGGCGGTGAGGAGCAGCAAGAGCTTGTGTTGCTTGCACTTTCGGTGTGGGAGCAATCGTCCGATGTTCGTGATTTTTCGGGGTTTTACTTTCAGTGGGCGCCCAGGTTCAGCTGGTGGTAAACGTCGAAGCCCTGTTGGTCACGGAAAGCCCGGAGCCCCGATATCTGTGATGCTGTAGATGAGCTGCCAATGGCCGGTGAGGAGCAGCAAGAGCTTGACTGTCTGGCACTTTGGGTGTGGGAGCAATCGTCCGATGTTCGTGATTTTTAGTTTATTTTTTTCAGTGGGCGCCCAGGTTCAGCTGGTGGTAAACGTCGAAGCCCTGTTGGTCAGGGAAAGCCCGGAGCCCCGATGTCTGTGGTGCTGTAGATGCACTGCCAAAGTCTGGTGAGTAGCAGCAAGAGCTTGAGTTGCTGGCACTTTCGTTGTGGGAGCAATCGTCTGACGTTCGTGATTTTTCGGAGTTTTATTTCAGTGTGCGCCCAGGTGCAGCTGGTGGTAAACGTTGAAGCCCAGTTGGTCAGGGAAAGCTCGGAGGCCCGATGTCTGTGGTGCTGTAGATGCCCTGCCAATGGGCAGTGAGTAGCAGCAAGAGCTTGAGTTGCTGGCAGTTTCGGTGTGGGAGCAATCGTCCGATATTCATGATTTTTCGTTTATTTTTTTCAGTGGGCGCCCAGGTGCAGCTGGTGGTAAACGTCGAAGCCCTGTTCGTCAGGGAAAGCCCGGAGCCCCGATGTCTGTGGTGCTGTAGATGCGCTGGGAATGGGCGGTGTTCAGCAGCTAGAGCTTGTGTTGCTGGCACTTTCGGTGTGGGAGCAATCGTCCGATGTTCGTGATTTTTCGGGGTTTTACTTTCAGTGGGCGCCCAGGTTCAGCTGGTGGTAAACGTCGAAGCCCTGTTGGTCAGGGAAAGCCCGGAGCCCCGATGTCTGTGGTGCTGTAGATGCGCTGCCAATGGCCGGTGAGGAGCAGCAAGAGCTTGACTGGCTGGCACTTTCGGTGTGGGAGCAATCGTCCGACGTTCGTGATTTTTCAGGGTTTTACTTTCAGTGGGCGCCCAGGTTCAGCTGGTGGTAAACGTCGAAGCCCTGTTGGTCAGGGAAAGCCCGGAGCCCCGATGTCTATGGTGCTGTAGATGCGCTGCCGAGGTCCGGTGAGTAGCAGCAAGAGCTTGAGTTGCTGGCACTTTCGTTGTGGGAGCAATCGTCCGACGTTCGTGATTTTTCCGGGTTTTATTTCAGTGGGGGCCCAGGTTCAGCTGGTGGTAAATGTCGAAGCCCTGATGGTCAGGGAAAGCCCGGAGCCGCGATGTCTGTGGTGCTGTAGATGCGCTGCCAATGGCCGGTGAGGAGCAGCAAGAGCTTGACTGGCTGGCACTTTCAATGTGGGAACATTCGTCCGACGTTCGTGATTTTTCGGGTTTTTTTTCCAGTGGGCGCCCAGGTTCAGCTGGTGGTAAACGTCGAAGCCCTGTTCGTCAGGGAAAGCCCGGAGCCCCGATGTCTGTGGTGCTGTAGATGCCCTGCCAATGGGCAGTGAGTAGCAGCAAGAACTTGAGTTGCTGGCAGTTTCGGTGTGGGAGCAATCGTCCGATATTCATGATTTTTCGTTTATTTTTTTCAGTGGGCGCCCAGGTGCAGCTGGTGGTAAACGTCGAACCCTGTTCGTCAGGGAAAGCCTGGAGCCCCGATGTCTGTGGTGCTGTAGATGCACTGCCAAAGTCCGGTGAGTAGCAGCAAGAGCTTGAGTTGCTGGCAGTTTCGTTGTGGGAGCAATCGTCCGACGTTCGTGATTTTTCGGGGTTTTATTTCAGTGGGAGCCCAGGTGCAGCTGGTGGTAAATGTCGAAGCCCTGATGGTCAGGGAAAGCCCGGAGCCCCGATGTCTGTGGTGCTGTAGATGTGCTGCCAATGGCCGGTGAGGAGCAGCAAGAGCTTGAGTTGCTGGCACTTTCGTTGTGGGAGCAATCGTCCGACGTTCGTGATTTTTCGGGTTTTTTTTCCAGTGGGCGCCCAGGTTCAGCTGGTGGTAAACGTCGAAGCCCTGTTGGTCAGGGAAAGCCCGGAGCCCCGATGTCTGTGGTGCTGTAGATGTGCTGCCAATCGCCGCTGAGGAGCAGCAAGAGCTTGACTGGCTGGCACTTTGGGTGTGGGAGCAATCGTCGGACGTTCGTGATTTTTCGGGGTTTTATTTCAGTGGGCGCCCCGGTTCAGCTGGTGGTAATCGTCGAAGCCCAGTTGGTCAGGGAAAGCCCGGAGCCCCGATGTCTGTGGTGCTGTAGATGCGCTGGGAATGGCCGGTGTTCAGCAGCTAGAGCTTGACTGTCTGGCACTTTTGGTGTGGGAGCAATCGTCCGACGTTCGTGATTTTTCGGGGTTCTTTTCAGTGGGAGCCCAGGTGCAGCTGGTGGTAAACGTCGAAGGCCTGTTGGTCAGGGAAAGCCCAGAGCCCCGATGTCTGTGGTGCTGTAGATGCGCTGGGAATGGCCGGTGAGGAGCAGCAAGAGCTTGAGTTGCTGGCACTTTCGGTGTGGGAGGAATCGTCCGACGTTCGTGATTTTTCGGGGTTTTATTTCACTGGGCTCCCAGGTTCAGCTGGTGGTAAACGTCGAAGCCCTGTTGGTCAGGGAAAGCCCGGAGCCCCGATGTCTGTGGTGCTGTAGATGCGCTGCCAATGGCCGGTGAGGAGCAGCAAGAGGTTGACTGGCTGGCACTTTTGGTGTGGGAGCAATCGTCCGACGTTCGTGATTTTTCGGGGTTCTTTTCAGTGGGAGCCCAGGTTCAGCGAGTGGTAAACGTCGAAGGCCTGTTGGTCAGGGAAAGCCCGGAGCCCCGATGTCTGTGGTGCTGTAGATGCGCTGGGAATGGCCGGTGAGGAGCAGCAAGAGCTTGACTGGCTGGCACTTTCGGTGTGGGAGCAAACGTGCGATGTTCGTGATTTTTCGTTTATTTTTTTCAGTGGGCGCCCAGGTTCAGCTGGTGGTAAACGTTGAAGCCCTGTTGTTCAGGGAAAGCGCAGAACCCCGATGTCTGTGGTGCTGTAGATGCACTGCCAAAGTCCGGTGAGTAGCAGCAAGAGCTTGAGTTGCTGGCACTTTCGGTGAGGGAGGAATCGTCCGACGTTCGTGATTTTTCGGGGTTTTATTTCAGTGGGCGCCCAGGTTCAGCTGGTGGTAAACTTCTAAGCCCTGTTGGTCAGGGAAAGCCCGGAGCCCCGATGTCTGTGGTGCTGTAGATGCGCTGGGAATGGCCGGTGTTCAGCAGCTAGAGCTTGACTGTCTGGCACTTTTGGTGTGGGAGCAATCGTCCGACGTTCGTGATTTTTCGGGGTTCTTTTCAGTGGGAGCCGAGGTGCAGCTGGTGGTAAATGTCGAAGCCCTGATGGTCAGGGAAAGCCCGGAGCCCCGATGTCTGTGGTGCTGTAGATGCGCTGGGAATGGCCGGTGTTCAGCAGCTAGAGCTTGACTGGCTGGCACTTTCGTTGTGGGAGCAATCGTCCGACGTTCGTGATTTTTCAGGGTTTTACTTTCAGTGGGCGCACAGGTGCAGCTGGTGGTAAACGTCGAAGCCCTGTTGGTCAGGGAAAGCCCACAGCCCCGATGTCTGTGGTGCTGTAGATGCGCTGGGAATGGGCGGTGAGGAGCAGCAAGAGCTTGAGTTGCTGGCACTTTCAGTGTAGGAGCAATCGTCGGACATTTGTGATTTTTGGGGATTTTTATTCACTGGGCGCCCAGGTTCAGCTGGTGGTAAACGTCGAAGCCCTGTTGGTCAGGGAAAGCCTGGAGCCCCGATGTCTGTGGTGCTGTAGATGCGCTGGGAATGGGCGGTGAGGAGCAGCAAGAGCTTGACTGGCTGGCACTTTTGGTGTGGGAGCAATCGTCCGACGTTCGTGATTCTTCGGGGTTTTACTTTCAGTGGGCGCCCATGTTCAGCTGGTGGTAAACGTCGAAGCCCTGTTGGTCAGGGAAAGCCCGGAGCCCCGATGTCTGTGGTGCTGTAGATGCGCTGCCAATAGCCGGTGAGGAGCAGCAAGAGCTTGAGTTGCCCACACTTTCAGTGTGGGAGCAATCGTCCGACGTTTTTGATTTTTTAGGGTTTTTTTTCAGTGGGTAACCAGGTGCAGCTGGTGGTAAATGTCGAAGCCCTGTTGGTCAGGGAAAGCCCGGAGCCCCGATGTCTGTGGTGCTGTAGATGCGCTGGGAATGGCCGGTGAGGAGCAGCAAGAGCTTCATTGGCTGGCACTTTTGCTGTGGGAGCAATCGTCCGACGTTCGTGATTTTTCTTTAATTTTTTTCAGTGGGCGCCCAGGTTCAGCGGGTGGTAAACGTCGAAGCCCTGTTGGTCAGGGAAAGCCCGGAGCCGCGATGTCTGTGGTGCTGTAGATGCGCTGCCAAAGTCCGGTGAGTAGCAGCAGGACCTTGAGTTGCTGGCACTTTCGTTGTGGGAGCAATCGTCCGACGTTCGTGATTTTTCGGAGTTTTATTTCAGTGGGCGCCCAGGTGCAGCTGGTGGTAAATGTCGAAGCCCTGTTGGTCAGGGAAAGCCCGGAGCCCCGATGTCTGTGGTGCTGTAGATGCGCTGCCAATGGCCGGTGAGGAGCAGCAAGAGCTTGACTGTCTGGCACTTTCGGTGTGGGTGCAATCGTCCGACGTTCGTGATTTTTGGGGTTTTTTTCAGTGGGCGCCCAGGTGCAGCTGGTGGTAAACGTTGAAGCCCTGTTGGTCAGGGAAAGCTCGGAGCCCCGATGTCTGTGGTGCTGTAGATGCACTGGGAGTGTCCGGGGAGGATCAGCAAGAGCTTGACTGGCTGGCACTTTCGTTGTGGGAGCAATCGTCCGACGTTTGTGATTTTTCGGGGTTTTATTTCAGTGGGCGCCCAGGTGCAGCTGGTGGTAAACGTTGAAGCCCTGTTGGTCAGGGAAAGCTCGGAGCCCCGATGTCTGTGGTGCTGTAGATGCGCTGCCAATGGGCGGTGAGTAGCAGCAAGAGCTTGAGTTGCTGGCACTTTCGGTGTGGGAGCAATCGTCCGATGTTCATGATTTTTCGTTTATTTTTTTCAGTGGGCGCCCAGGTGCAGCTGGTGGTAAACGTCGAAGCCCTGTTCGTCAGGGAAAGCCCGGAGCCCCGATGTCTGTGGTGCTGTAGATGCGCTGGGAATGGGCGGTGAGGAGCAGCAAGAGCTTGTGTTGCTGGCACTTTCGGTGTGGGAGCAATCGTCCGATGTTCGTGATTTTTCGGGGTTTTACTTTCAGTGGGCGCCCAGGTTCAGCTGGTGGTAAACGTCGAAGGCCTGTTGGTCAGGGAAAGCCCGGAGCCCCGATGTCTGTGGTGCTGTAGATGCGCTGCCAAAGTCCGGTGAGTAGCAGCAAGAGCTTGAGTTGCTGGCACTTTCGTTGTGGGAGCAATCGTCCGACGTTCGTGATTTTTCGGGGTTTTATTTCAGTGGGGGCCCAGGTTCAGCTGGTGGTAAATGTCGAAGCCCTGATGGTCAGGGAAAACCCGGAGCCCCGATGTCTGTGGTGCTGTAGATGCGCTGCCAATGGCCGGTGAGGAGCAGCAAGAGCTTGACTGGCTGGCACTTTCAATGTGGGAACATTCGTCCGACGTTCGTGATTTTTCGGGTTTTTTTTCCAGTGGGCGCCCAGGTTCAGCTGGTGGTAAACGTCGAAGCCCTGTTCGTCAGGGAAAGCCCGGAGCCCCGATGTCTGTGGTGCTGTAGATGCGCTGGGAATGGCCGGTGAGGAGCAGCAAGAGCTTGTGTTGCTGGCACTTTCGGTGTGGGAGCAATCGTCCGACGTTCGTGATTTTTCGGGGTTCTTTTCAGTGGGAGCCCAGGTGCAGCGAGTGGTAAACGTCGAAGCCCTGTTCGTCAGGGAAAGCCCGGAGCTCCGATGTCTGTGGTGCTGTAGATGCGCTGCCAATGGCCGGTGAGGAGCAGCAAGACCTTGACAGGCTGGCACTTTCGTTGTGGTCGCAATCGTCCGACGTTCGTGATTTTTCGGGGTTTTATTTCAGTGGGCTCCCAGGTGCAGCTGGTGGTAAATGTCGAAGCCCTCTGGTCAGGGAAAGCCCGGAGCCGCGATGTCTGTGGTGCTGTAGATGCGCTGCCAATGGCCGGTGAGGAGCAGCAAGAGCTTGACTGGCTGGCACTTTCGGTGTGGGAGCAATCGTCCGACGTTTGTGATTTTTCGTTTATTTTTTTCAGTGGGCGCCCAGGTGCAGCGGGTGGTAAACGTCGAAGCCCTGTTGGTCAGGGAAAGCCCAAAGCCGCGATGTCTGTGGTGCTGTAGATGAGCTGGGAATGGCCGGTGAGTAGGAGCAAGAGCTTGACAGGCTGGCATTTAAGGTGTGGCAGGAATCGTCCGACATTTGTGATTTTTCAGGGTTTTTTTTCAGTGGGTAACCAGGTGCAGCTGGTGGTAAATGTCCAAGCCCCGTTCGTCAGGGAAAGCCCAGAGCCGCGATGTCTGTGGTGCTGTAGATGCGCTGGGAATGGGCGGTGAGGAGCAGCAAGAGCTTGAGTTGCTGGCACTTTTGGTGTGGGAGCAATCGTCCGACGTTCGTGATTTTTGGGGGTTTTATTTCAGTGGGAGCCCAGGTTCAGCTGGTGGTAAATGTCGAAGCCCTGTTGGTCAGGGAAAGCCCGGAGCGCCGATGTCTGTGGTGCTGTAGATGCGCTGGGAATGGCCGGTGAGGAGCAGCAAGAGCTTGACTGGCTGGCACTTTCAGTGTGGGAGCAATCGTCCGACGTTCGTGATTTTTCGGGGTTTTATTTCAGTGGGCGCCCAGGTGCAGCTGGTGGTAAACGTCGAAGCCCTGTTGGTCAGGGAAAGCCCGGAGCCCCGATGTCTGTGGTGCTGTAGATGCGCTGCCAAAGTCCGGTGAGGAGCAGCAAGAGCTTGAGTTGCTGGCACTTTTGGTGTGGGAGCAATCGTCCGATGTTCGTGATTTTTCTTTTATTTTTTTCAGTGGGCGCCCAGGTGCAGCTGGTGGTAAACGTCGAAGCCCTGTTGGTCAGGGAAAGCCCGGAGCCCCGATGTCTGTGGTGCTGTAGATGCGCTGGGAATGGCCGGTGAGGAGCAGCAAGAGCTTGAGTTGCTGGCACTTTCGGTGTGGGAGCAATCGTCCGACGTTTTTGATTTTTCAGGGTTTTTTTTCAGTGGGTAACCAGGTTCAGCTGGTGGTAAATGTCGAAGCCCTGTTGGTCAGGGAAAGCCCACAGCCCCGATGTCTGTGGTGTTGTAGATGCGCTGGGAATGGCCGGTGAGGAGCAGCAAGAGCTTGACTGGCTGGCACTTTCGGTGTGGGAGCAATCGTCCGATGTTCGTGATTTTTCTTTTATTTTTTTCAGCGGGCGCCCAGGTTCAGCTGGTGGTAAACGTCGAAGCCCTGTTGGTCAGGGAAAGCGCAGAACCCCGATATCTGTGGTGCTGTAGATGCGCTGGGAATGGCCGGTGAGGAGCAGCAAGAGCTTGACTGGCTGGCACTTTCGGTGTTGGATCAATTGTCCGACGTTTTTGATTTTTCAGGGTTTTTTTTCAGTGGCCAACTAGGTGCAGCTGGTGGTAAATGTCGAAGGCCTGTTGGTCAGGGAAAGCCCAGAGCCGCGATGTCTGTGGTGCTGTAGATGCGCTGCCAATGGCCGGTGAGGAGCAGCAAGAGCTTGACTGGCTGGCACTTCTGGTGTGGGAGCAATCGTCCGACGTTCGTGATTTTTCGGGGTTTTTTTCAGTGGGCACCCAGGTGCAGCTGGTGGTAAACGTCGAAGCCCTGTTGGTCAGGGAACGCCCGGAGCCCCGATGTCTGTGGTGCTGTAGATGCGCTGCCAATGGCCGGTGAGGAGCAGCAAGAGGTTTACTGTCTGGCACTTTTGGTGTGGGAGCAATCGTCCGATGTTTGTGATAATTCGGGGTTTTTTTTCAGTGGGCGCCCAGGTGCAGCTGGTGGTAAACGTTGAAGCCCTGTTCGTCAGGGAAAGCCCGGAGCCCCGATGTCTGTGGTGCTGTAGATGCACTGCCAAAGTCCGGTGAGGAGCAGCAAGAGCTTGACTGGCTGGCACTTTCGGTGTGGGAGCAATCGTCCGATGTTCGTGATTTTTCGTTTATTTTTTTCAGTGGGCGCCCAGGTTCATCTGGTGGTAAACGTCGAAGCCCTGTTGGTCAGGGAAAGCGCAGAGCCCCGATGTCTGTGGTGCTGTAGATGCGCTGCGAATGGCCGGTGAGGAGCAGCAAGAGCTTGACTGGCTGGCACTTTCAATGTGGGAACAATCGTCCGACGTTCGTGATTTTTGGGGGTTTTATTTCAGTGGGCGCCCAGGTTCAGCTGGTGGTAAACGTCGAAGCCCTGTTGGTCAGGGAAAGCCCGGAGCCCCGATGTCTGTGATGCTGTAGATGCGCTGGGAATGGCCGGTGAGGAGCAGCAAGAGCTTGACTGGCTGGCACTTTCGGTGTGGGAGCAATCGTCCGATGTTCATGATTTTTCGTTTATTTTTTTCAGTGGGCGCCCAGGTGCAGCTGATGGTAAATGTCGAAGCCCTCTTGGTCAGGGAAAGCGTAGAACCCCGATGTCTGTGGTGCTGTAGATGCACTCCCAAAGTCCGGTGAGTAGCAGCAAGAGCTTGTGTTGCTGGCACTTTCGGTGTGGGAGCAATCGTCCGACGTTCGTGATTTTTCGGGGTTTTATTTCAGTGGGCGCCCAGGTGCAGCTGGTGGTAAACGTCGAAGCCCTGTTGATCAGGGAAAGTCCGGAGCACCGATGTCTGTGGTGCTGTAGATGCACTGCCAAAGTCCGGTGAGTAGCAGCAAGAGCTTGAGTTGCTGGCACTTTTGGTGTGGGAGCAATCGTCCGACGTTCGTGATTTTTCGGGGTTTTATTTCAGTGGGCGCCCAGGTGCAGCTGGTGGTAAATGTCGAAGCCCTGTTGGTCAGGGAAAGCCCGGAGCCCCGATGTCTGTGGTGCTGTAGATGCGCTGCCAATGGCCGGTGAGGAGCAGCAAGAGCTTGACTGGCTGGCACTTTGGGTGTGGGAGCAATCGTCGGACGTTCGTGATTTTTCGGAGTTTTATTTCTGTGGGCGCCCAGGTGCAGCGGGTGGTAAACGTTGAAGCCCTGTTGGTCAGGGAAAGCGCAGAACCCCGATGTCTGTGGTGCTGTAGATGCACTGCCAAAGTCCGGTGAGTAGCAGCAAGAGCTTGAGTTGCTGGCACTTTCGGTGTGGGAGCAATCGTCCGACGTTCGTGATTTTTCGGGGTTTTTTTTCAGTGGGCGCCCAGGTGCAGCGGGTGGTAAACGTCGAAGCCCTGTTGGTCAGGGAAAGCCCGGAGCCCCGATGTCTGTGGTGCTGTAGATGCGCTGGGAATGGCCGGTGAGGAGCAGCAAGAGCTTGACTGGCTGGCACTTTTGGTGTGGGAGCAATAGTCCGATGTTTGTGATTATTCGGGGTTTTTTTTCAGTGGGAGCCCAGGTGCAGCTGGTGGTAAACGTCGAAGCCCTGTTGGTCAGGGAAAGCCCGGAGCCCCGATGTCTGTCGTGCTGTAGATGCACTGCCAAAGTCCGGTGAGGAGCAGCAAGAGCTTGACTGGCTGGCACTTTGGGTGTGGGAGCAATCGTCCGACGTTCGTGATTTTTGGGGGTTTTATTTCAGTGGGTGACCAGGTGCAGCTGGTGGTAAATGTCGAAGCCCTGTTGGTCAGGGAAAGCCCGGAGCCCCGATGTCTGTGGTGCTGTAGTTGCGCTGCCAATGGCCGGTGAGGAGCAGCAAGAGCTTGAGTTGCTGGCACTTTCGGTGTGGGAGCAATCGTCCGAGGTTTGTGATTTTTCAGGGTTTTTTTTCAGTGTGTAACCAGGTGCAGCTGGTGGTAAATGTCGAAGCCCTGTTGGTCAGGGAAAGCCCGGAGCCGCGATGTCTGTGGTGCTGTAGATGCGCTGGGAATGGCCGGTGAGGAGCAGCAAGAGCTTGATTTGCTGGCACTTTCGGTGTGGGAGCAATCGTGCGATGTTCGTGATTTTTCGTTTATTTTTTTCAGTGGGCGCCCAGGTGCAGCTGGTGGTAAACGTCGAAGCCCTGTTGTTCAGGGAAAGCCCGGAGCCCCGATGTCTGTGGTGCTGTAGATGCACTGCCAAAGTCCGGTGAGTACCAGCAAGAGCTTGAGTTGCTGGCACTTTCGGTGTGGGAGGAGTCGTCCGACGTTCGTGATTTTTCGGGGTTTTACTTTCAGTGGGCGCCCAGGTGCAGCTGATGGTAAATGTCGAAGCCCTGTTCATCAGGGAAAGCCCGGAGCCCCGATGTCTGTGGTGCTGTAGATGGGCTGGCAATGGCCGGTAAGGAGCAGCAAGAGCTTGACTGGCTGGCACTTTCGGTGTGCGAGCAATCGTCCGACGTTCGTGATTCTTCGGGGTTTTACTTTCAGTGGGCGCCCAGGTGCAGCTGGTGGTAAATGTCGAAGCCCTGTTGGTCAGGGAAAGCCCGGAGCCCCGATGTCTGTGGTGCTGTAGATGGGCTGGCAATGGCCGGTGAGGAGCAGCAAGAGCTTGACTGGCTGGCACTTTCGGTGTGGGAGCAATCGTCCGACGTTCGTGATTTTTCGTTTATTTTTTTCAGTGGGCGCCCAGGTGCAGCGGGTGGTAAACGTCGAAGCCCTGTTCATCAGGGAAAGCCCGGAGCCCCGATGTCTGTGGTGCTGTAGATGCGCTGGGAATGGCCGGTGAGGAGCAGCAAGAGCTTGACTGGCTGGCACTTTGGGTGTGGGAGCAATCGTCCGACGTTCGTGATTTTTGGGGGTTTTATTTCAGTGGGTGACCAGGTGCAGCTGGTGGTAAATGTCGAAGCCCTGTTGGTCAGGGAAATCCCGGAGCCCCGATGTCTGTGGTGCTGTAGTTGCGCTGCCAATGGCCGGTGAGGAGCAGCAACAGCTTGAGTTGCTGGCACTTTCGGTGTGGGAGCAATCGTCCGACGTTTGTGATGTTTCAGGGTTTTTTTTCAGTGTGTAAACAGGTGCAGCTGGTGGTAAACGTCGAAGCCCTGTTGGTCAGGGAAAGCCCGGAGCCGCGATGTCTGTGGTGCTGTAGATGCGCTGGGAATGGCCGGTGAGGAGCAGCAAGAGCTTGATTTGCTGGCACTTTCGGTGTGGGAGCAATCGTGCGATGTTCGTGATTTTTCGTTTATTTTTTTCAGTGGGCGCCCAGGTGCAGCTGGTGGTAAACGTCGAAGCCCTGTTGTTCAGGGAAAGCCCGGAGCCCCGATGTCTGTGGTGCTGTAGATGCACTGCCAAAGTCCGGTGAGTACCAGCAAGAGCTTGAGTTGCTGGCACTTTCGGTGTGGGAGGAATCGTCCGACGTTCGTGATTTTTCGGGGTTTTACTTTCAGTGGGCGCCCAGGTGCAGCTGATGGTAAATGTCGAAGCCCTGTTGGTCAGGGAAAGCCCGGAGCCCCGATGTCTGTGGTGCTGTAGATGCGCTGGGAATGGCCGGTGAGGAGCAGCAGGAGCTTGAGTTGCTGGCACTTTCGGTGTGGGAGCAATCGTCCGACGTTCGTGATTTTTCGTTTATTTTTTTCAGTGGGCGCCCATGTTCAGCTGGTGGTAAACGTCGAAGCCCTGTTGGTCAGGGAAAGCCCGGAGTCCCGATGTCTGTGGTGCTGTAGATGCGCTGGGAATGGCCGGTGAGGAGCAGCAAGAGCTTGACTGGCTGGCACTTTCAGTGTGGGATCAGTAGTCCGACGTTTGTGATTTTTCGGGGTTTTTTTCAGTGGGCGCCCAGGTGCAGCTGGTGGTAAACGTCGAAGCCCTGTTGGTCAGGGAAAGCCCGGAGCCCTGATGTCTGTGGTGCTGTAGATGCGCTGGGAATGGGCGGTGAGGAGCAGCAAGAGCTTGACTGGCTGGCACTTTGGGTGTGGGAGCAATCGTCCGATGTTCGTGATTTTTCGGGGTTTTATTTCAGTGGGCGCCCAGCTTCAGCTGGTGGTAAACTTCTAAGCCCTGTTGGTCAGGGAAAGCCCGGAGCCCCGATGTCTGTGGTGCTGTAGATGCACTGCCACTGTCCGGTGAGGAGCAGCAAGAGCTTGACAGGCTGGCACTTTTGGTGTGGGAGCAATAGTCCGACGTTAGTCATTTTTCAGGGTTTTTTTTCAGTGGGCAACTAGGTGCAGCTGGTGGTAAATGTCGAAGCCCTGTTGGTCAGGGAAAGCCCGGAGCCCCGGTGTCTGTGGTGCTGTAGATGCGCTGGGAATGGCCGGTGAGTAGCAGCAAGAGCTTGACAGGCTGGCATTTAAGGTGTGGCAGGAATCGTCCGACATTTGTGATTTCTGGGTTTTTTTTTTCAGGCGGCACCCAGGTGCAGCTGGTGGTAAATGTCGAAGCCCGGTTCGTCAGGGAAAGCCCAGAGCCGCGATGTCTTTGGTGCTGTAGATGCGCTGGGAATGGGCGGTGAGGAGCAGCAAGAGCTTGACTGGCTGGCACTTTCGGTGTGGGAGCAATAGTCCGACGTTCGTGATTTTTCGGGGTTTTTTTTCAGTGGGCGCCCAGGTTCAGCTGGTGGTGAACGTCGAAGCCCTGTTGGTCAGGGAAATCCCGGAGCCCCGATGTCTGTGGTGCTGTAGATGCACTGCCAAAGTCCGGTGAGGAGCAGCAAGAGCTTGAGTTGCTGGCACTTTTGGTGTGGGAGCAATCGTCCGACGTTCGTGATTTTTCGGGGTTTTATTTCAGTGGGAGCCCAGGTGCAGCTGGTGGTAAATGTCGAAGCCCTGTTGGTCAGGGAAAGCTCGGAGCCCCGATACCTGTGGTGCTGTAGATGGGCTGGGAATGGCCGGTGAGGAGCAGCAAGAGCTTGACAGGCTGGCATTTAAGGTGTGGCAGGAATCGTCTGACATTTGTGATTTTTGGGGTTTTTTTTTCAGGGGGCACCCAGGTGCAGCTGGTGGTAAACGTCGAAGCCCTGTTGTTCAGGGAAAGCGCAGAACCCCGATGTCTGTGGTGCTGTAGATGCACTGCCAAAGTCCGGTGAGTAGCAGCAAGAGCTTGAGTTGCTGGCACTTTCGGTGTGGGAGGAATCGTCCGACGTTCGTGATTTTTCGGGGTTTTATTTCAGTGGGCGCCCAGGTGCAGCTGGTGGTAAACGTCGAAGCCCTGTTGGTCAGGGAAAGCCCGGAGCCCCGATGTCTGTGGTGCTGTAGATGCGCTGGGAATGGGCGGTGAGGAGCAGCAAGAGCTTGACAGGCTGGCACTTTCGGTGTGGGAGCAATCGTCCGACGTTCGTGATTTTTGCGGTTTTTTTTTCAGTGGGCGCCAAGGTGCAGCTGGTGGTAAACGTCGAAGCCCTGTTCGTCAGGGAAATTCCAGAGCCCTGATGTCTGTGGTGCTATAGATGCGCTGGGAATGTCCGGTGAGTAGCAGCAAGAGCTTGACAGGCTGGCATTTAAGGTGTGGCAGGAATCGTCCGACATTTGTGATTGTTGGAGTTTTTTTTTCAGGCGGCACCCAGGTGCAGCTGGTGGTAAACGTCGAAGCCCTGTTGGTCAGGGAAAGCCCGGAGCCCCGATGTCTGTGGTGCTGTAGATGCGCTGGGAATGGCCGGTGAGGAGCAGCAAGGGCTTGACTGGCTGGCACTTTCAATGTGGGAACAATCGTCCGACGTTCGTGATTTTTTGGGTTTTTTTTCCAGTGGGCGCCCAGGTTCAGCTGGTGGTAAACTTCGAAGCCCTGTTGGTCAGGGAATGCCCGGAGCCCCGATGTCTGTGGTGCTGTAGATGCGCTGGGAATGGCCGGTGAGGAGCAGCAAGAGATTGTGTTGCTGGCAATTTCGGTTTGGGTGCAATCGTCCGACGTTCGTGATTTTTCGGGGTTTTTTTCAGTGGGAGCCCAGGTGCAGCGAGTGGTAAACGTCGAAGCCCTGATGGTCAGGGAAAGCCCGGAGCCCCGATGTCTGTCGTGCTGTAGATGCACTGCCAAAGTCCGGTGAGGAGCAGCAAGAGCTTGACTGGCTGGCACTTTGGGTGTGGGAGCAATCGTCCGACGTTCGTGATTTTTGGGGGTTTTATTTCAGTGGGTGACCAGGTGCAGCTGGTGGTAAATGTCGAAGCCCTGTTGGTCAGGGAAAGCCCGGAGCCCCGATGTCTGTGGTGCTGTAGTTGCGCTGCCAATGGCCGGTGAGGAGCAGCAAGAGCTTGAGTTGCTGGCACTTTCGGTGTGGGAGCAATCGTCCGAGGTTTGTGATTTTTCAGGGTTTTTTTTCAGTGTGTAACCAGGTGCAGCTGGTGGTAAATGTCGAAGCCCTGTTGGTCAGGGAAAGCCCGGAGCCGCGATGTCTGTGGTGCTGTAGATGCGCTGGGAATGGCCGGTGAGGAGCAGCAAGAGCTTGATTTGCTGGCACTTTCGGTGTGGGAGCAATCGTGCGATGTTCGTGATTTTTCGTTTATTTTTTTCAGTGGGCGCCCAGGTGCAGCTGGTGGTAAACGTTGAAGCCCTGTTGTTCAGGGAAAGCCCGGAGCCCCGATGTCTGTGGTGCTGTAGATGCACTGCCAAAGTCCGGTGAGTACCAGCAAGAGCTTGAGTTGCTGGCACTTTCGGTGTGGGAGGAGTCGTCCGACGTTCGTGATTTTTCGGGGTTTTACTTTCAGTGGGCGCCCAGGTGCAGCTGATGGTAAATGTCGAAGCCCTGTTCATCAGGGAAAGCCCGGAGCCCCGATGTCTGTGGTGCTGTAGATGGGCTGGCAATGGCCGGTAAGGAGCAGCAAGAGCTTGACTGGCTGGCACTTTCGGTGTGCGAGCAATCGTCCGACGTTCGTGATTCTTCGGGGTTTTACTTTCAGTGGGCGCCCAGGTGCAGCTGGTGGTAAATGTCGAAGCCCTGTTGGTCAGGGAAAGCCCGGAGCCCCGATGTCTGTGGTGCTGTAGATGGGCTGGCAATGGCCGGTGAGGAGCAGCAAGAGCTTGACTGGCTGGCACTTTCGGTGTGGGAGCAATCGTCCGACGTTCGTGATTTTTCGTTTATTTTTTTCAGTGGGCGCCCAGGTGCAGCGGGTGGTAAACGTCGAAGCCCTGTTCATCAGGGAAAGCCCGGAGCCCCGATGTCTGTGGTGCTGTAGATGCGCTGGGAATGGCCGGTGAGGAGCAGCAAGAGCTTGACTGGCTGGCACTTTGGGTGTGGGAGCAATCGTCCGACGTTCGTGATTTTTGGGGGTTTTATTTCAGTGGGTGACCAGGTGCAGCTGGTGGTAAATGTCGAAGCCCTGTTGGTCAGGGAAATCCCGGAGCCCCGATGTCTGTGGTGCTGTAGTTGCGCTGCCAATGGCCGGTGAGGAGCAGCAACAGCTTGAGTTGCTGGCACTTTCGGTGTGGGAGCAATCGTCCGACGTTTGTGATTTTTCAGGGTTTTTTTTCAGTGTGTAAACAGGTGCAGCTGGTGGTAAACGTCGAAGCCCTGTTGGTCAGGGAAAGCCCGGAGCCGCGATGTCTGTGGTGCTGTAGATGCGCTGGGAATGGCCGGTGAGGAGCAGCAAGAGCTTGATTTGCTGGCACTTTCGGTGTGGGAGCAATCGTGCGATGTTCGTGATTTTTCGTTTATTTTTTTCAGTGTGCGCCCAGGTGCAGCTGGTGGTAAACGTCGAAGCCCTGTTGTTCAGGGAAAGCCCGGAGCCCCGATGTCTGTGGTGCTGTAGATGCACTGCCAAAGTCCGGTGAGTACCAGCAAGAGCTTGAGTTGCTGGCACTTTCGGTGTGGGAGGAATCGTCCGACGTTCGTGATTTTTCGGGGTTTTACTTTCAGTGGGCGCCCAGGTGCAGCTGATGGTAAATGTCGAAGCCCTGTTCATCAGGGAAAGCCCGGAGCCCCGATGTCTGTGGTGCTGTAGATGGGCTGGCAATGGCCGGTAAGGAGCAGCAAGAGCTTGACTGGGTGGCACTTTCGGTGTGCGAGCAATCGTCCGACGTTCGTGATTTTTCGGGGTTTTATTTCAGTGGGCGCCCAGGTGCAGCTGGTGGTAAATGTCGAAGCCCTGTTGGTCAGGGAAAGCCCGGAGCCCCGATGTCTGTGGTGCTGTAGATGCGCTGGGAATGGCCGGTGAGGAGCAGCAGGAGCTTGAGTTGCTGGCACTTTCGGTGTGGGAGCAATCGTCCGACGTTCGTGATTTTTCGTTTATTTTTTTCAGTGGGCGCCCATGTTCAGCTGGTGGTAAACGTCGAAGCCCTGTTCGTCAGGGAAAGCCCGGAGCCCCGATGTCTGTGGTGCTGTAGATGCGCTGGGAATGGCCGGTGAGGAGCAGCAAGAGCTTGACTGGCTGGCACTTTCAGTGTGGGATCAGTAGTCCGACGTTTGTGATTTTTCGGGGTTTTTTTCAGTGGGCGCCCAGGTGCAGCTGGTGGTAAACTTCTAAGCCCTGTTGGTCAGGGAAAGCCCGGAGCCCTGATGTCTGTGGTGCTGTAGATGCGCTGGGAATGGGCGGTGAGGAGCAGCAAGAGCTTGACTGGCTGGCACTTTGGGTGTGGGAGCAATCGTCCGATGTTCGTGATTTTTCGGGGTTTTATTTCAGTGGGCGCCCAGCTTCAGCTGGTGGTAAACTTCTAAGCCCTGTTGGTCAGGGAAAGCCCGGAGCCCCGATGTCTGTGGTGCTGTAGATGCACTGCCACTGTCCGGTGAGGAGCAGCAAGAGCTTGACAGGCTGGCACTTTTGGTGTGGGAGCAATAGTCCGACGTTAGTCATTTTTCAGGGTTTTTTTTCAGTGGGCAACTAGGTGCAGCTGGTGGTAAATGTCGAAGCCCTGTTGGTCAGGGAAAGCCCGGAGCCCCGGTGTCTGTGGTGCTGTAGATGCGCTGGGAATGGCCGGTGAGTAGCAGCAAGAGCTTGACAGGCTGGCATTTAAGGTGTGGCAGGAATCGTCCGACATTTGTGATTTCTGGGTTTTTTTTTTCAGGCGGCACCCAGGTGCAGCTGGTGGTAAATGTCGAAGCCCGGTTCGTCAGGGAAAGCCCAGAGCCGCGATGTCTTTGGTGCTGTAGATGCGCTGGGAATGGGCGGTGAGGAGCAGCAAGAGCTTGACTGGCTGGCACTTTCGGTGTGGGAGCAATAGTCCGACGTTCGTGATTTTTCGGGGTTTTTTTTCAGTGGGCGCCCAGGTTCAGCTGGTGGTGAACGTCGAAGCCCTGTTGGTCAGGGAAATCCCGGAGCCCCGATGTCTGTGGTGCTGTAGATGCACTGCCAAAGTCCGGTGAGGAGCAGCAAGAGCTTGAGTTGCTGGCACTTTTGGTGTGGGAGCAATCGTCCGACGTTCGTGATTTTTCGGGGTTTTATTTCAGTGGGAGCCCAGGTGCAGCTGGTGGTAAATGTCGAAGCCCTGTTGGTCAGGGAAAGCTCGGAGCCCCGATACCTGTGGTGCTGTAGATGGGCTGGGAATGGCCGGTGAGGAGCAGCAAGAGCTTGACAGGCTGGCATTTAAGGTGTGGCAGGAATCGTCTGACATTTGTGATTTTTGGGGTTTTTTTTTCAGGGGGCACCCAGGTGCAGCTGGTGGTAAACGTCGAAGCCCTGTTGTTCAGGGAAAGCGCAGAACCCCGATGTCTGTGGTGCTGTAGATGCACTGCCAAAGTCCGGTGAGTAGCAGCAAGAGCTTGAGTTGCTGGCACTTTTGGTGTGGGAGGAATCGTCCGACGTTCGTGATTTTTCGGGGTTTTATTTCAGTGGGCGCCCAGGTGCAGCTGGTGGTAAACGTCGAAGCCCTGTTGGTCAGGGAAAGCCCGGAGCCCCGATGTCTGTGGTGCTGTAGATGCGCTGGGAATGGGCGGTGAGGAGCAGCAAGAGCTTGACAGGCTGGCACTTTCGGTGTGGGAGCAATCGTCCGACGTTCGTGATTTTTGCGGTTTTTTTTTCAGTGGGCGCCAAGGTGCAGCTGGTGGTAAACGTCGAAGCCCTGTTCGTCAGGGAAATTCCAGAGCCCTGATGTCTGTGGTGCTATAGATGCGCTGGGAATGTCCGGTGAGTAGCAGCAAGAGCTTGACAGGCTGGCATTTAAGGTGTGGCAGGAATCGTCCGACATTTGTGATTGTTGGAGTTTTTTTTTCAGGCGGCACCCAGGTGCAGCTGGTGGTAAACGTCGAAGCCCTGTTGGTCAGGGAAAGCCCGGAGCCCCGATGTCTGTGGTGCTGTAGATGCGCTGGGAATGGCCGGTGAGGAGCAGCAAGGGCTTGACTGGCTGGCACTTTCAATGTGGGAACAATCGTCCGACGTTCGTGATTTTTTGGGTTTTTTTTCCAGTGGGCGCCCAGGTTCAGCTGGTGGTAAACTTCGAAGCCCTGTTGGTCAGGGAATGCCCGGAGCCCCGATGTCTGTGGTGCTGTAGATGCGCTGGGAATGGCCGGTGAGGAGCAGCAAGAGATTGTGTTGCTGGCAATTTCGGTTTGGGTGCAATCGTCCGACGTTCGTGATTTTTCGGGGTTTTTTTCAGTGGGAGCCCAGGTGCAGCGAGTGGTAAACGTCGAAGCCCTGATGGTCAGGGAAAGCCCGGAGCTCCGATGTCTGTGGTGCTGTAGATGAGCTGCCAGTGGCCGGTGAGGAACTGCAAGAGCTTGACTGGCTGGCACTTTCGGTGTGGGATCAATTGTCCGACGTTTTTGATTTTTCAGGGTTTTTTTTCAGTGGCCAACTAGGTGCAGCTGGTGGTAAATGTCGAAGTCCTGTTGGTCAGGGAAAGCCCAGAGCCGCGATGTCTGTGGTGCTGTAGATGCGCTGCCAATGGCCGGTGAGGAGCAGCAAGAGCTTCAGTTGCTGGCACTTTCAGTGTGGGATCAATCGTCCGACGTTTTTAATTTTTCAGGGTTTTTTTTCAGTGGTCAACCAGGTGCAGCGGGTGGTAAATGTCGAAGCCCTGTTGGTCAGGGAAAGCCCGGAGCCCCGATGTCTGTGGTACTGTAGATGCGCTGCCAATGGGCGGTGAGTAGCAGCAAGAGCTTGACTGGCTGGCACTTTCGCTGTGGGACCAATCGTCCGACGTTTGTTATTTTTCGTTTATTTTTTTCAGTGGGCGCCCAGGTTCAGCTGGTGGTAAACGTCGAAGCCCAGTTGGTCAGGGAAAGCCCGGAGCCCCGATGTCTGTGGTGCTGTAGATGCACTGCCAAAGTCCGGTGAGTAGCAGCAGGAACTTGAGTTGCTGGCACTTTCGCTGTGGGAATAATCGTCCGACGTTCGTGATTCTTCGGGGTTTTACTTTCAGTGGGCGCCCAGGTTCTGCTGGTGGTAAACTTCTAAGCCCTGATGGTCAGGGAAAGCCCGGAGCCCCGATGTCTGTGGGGCTGTAGATGCGCTGGCAATGGCCCATGAGGAGTATCAGTAGCGTGACCCGATGACAATTAAGCTGTGGGAGCAATCGTCCGACATTTGTGATTTTTGGGGATTTTTTTTAGGTGGGCGCCCAGGTGCAGCTGGTGGTAAACGTCGAAGCCCTGTTGGTCAGGGAAAGCCCGGAGCCCCGGTGTCGGTGGTGCTGTAGATGCGCTGGGAATGGCCGGTGAGGAGCAGCAAGAGCTTGACTGGCTGGCACTTTTGGTGTGGGAGCAATCGTCCGACGTTCGTGATTTTTCATTTATTTTTTTCAGTGGGCGCCCAGGTGCAGCTGGTGGTAAACGTCGAAGCCCTGTTGTTCAGGGAAAGCGGAGAACCCCGATGTCTGTGGTGCTGTAGATGCACTGCCAAAGTCCGGTGAGTAGCAGCAAGAGCTTGAGTTGCTGGCACTTTCGGTGTGGGAGCAATTGTACGACGTTTGTGATTTTTCGGGCTTTTATTTCAGTGGGCGCCCAGGTACAGCGGGTGGTAAACGTCGAAGCCCTGTTGGTCAGGGAAAGCGTAGAGCCCCGATGTCTGTGGTGCTGTAGATGCGCTGGGAATGGCCGGTGAGTAGCAGCAAGAGCTTGACTGGCTGGCACTTTGGGTGTGGGAGCAATTGTCCGACGTTCGTGATTTTTCGGGGTTCTTTTCAGTGGGCGCCCAGGTTCAGCTGGTGGTAAACGTCGAAGCCCTGATCGTCAGGGAAAGTCCAGAGCCCTGATGTCTGTGGTGCTGTAGATGCGCTGGGAATGGGCGGTGAGGAGCAGCAAGAGCTTGACAGGCTGGCATTTAAGGTGTGGCAGGAATCGTCCAACGTTTGTGATTTTTCGGGGTTTTTTTTCAGTGGGCGCCCAGGTGCAGCTGGTGGTAAACATCGAAGCCCTGTTGGTCAGGGAAAGCCCGGAGCCCCGATGTCTGTGGTGCTGTAGATGCACTGCCAATGTCCGGTGAGTAGCAGCAGGAGCTTTAGTTGCTGGCACTTTCGGTGTGGGAGTAATCGTCCGACGTTCGTGATTTTTCGGGGTTTTTTTTCAGTGGGAGCGCAGGTGCACCTGGTGGTAAACGTCGAAGCCCTGTTGGTCAGGGAAAGCCCGGAGCCGCGATGTCTGTGGTGCTGTAGATGCACTGCCAAAGTCCGGTGAGAAGCAGCATGAGCTTGAGTTGCTGGCACTTTCGGTGTGGGAGCAATCGTCTGATGTTCGTGATATTTCGTTATTTTTTTCAGTGGGCGCCCAGGTGCAGCTGATGGTAAACGTCGAAGGCCTGTTGGTCAGGGAAAGCCCGGAGCCCCGATGTCTGTGGTGCTGTAGATGCGCTGGGAATGGGCGGTGAGGAGCAGCAAGAGCTTGACTGGCTGGCACTTTCGGTGTGGGAGCAATCGTCCGTCGTTTTTAATTTTTCAGGGTTTTTTTTCAGTGGGCGCCCAGGTTCAGCTGGTGGTAAACTTCTGAGCCCTCTTGGTCAGGGAAAGCCCGGAGCCCCGATGTCTGTGGTGCTGTAGATGCGCTGCCAATGTCTGGTGAGGAGCAGCAAGAGCTTGACAGGCTGGCACTTTCGGTGTGGGAGTGTCCTGGGTTTGGCTAGGATAGAGTTAATATTTACCTGAGCTGGGTGGAGAACTGAAGCTGGTAGCCCCTATGGCTGGGATAGTTCAATAATTAGCTAACAGCTGGGGTTAATTTACCCAAATTAGCCAAAGGGTTATTCCATCCCATCTGACATCATGCTCAGTATGTAAGTGAGGAGGGTGCTGAAGGGAGGCCCTTGCTAGTTGGAAGAGACTGGATGTGGAGTTCTGTTGTGAGTTATTGTACTGTATTTGTGTTCCATCACTGTCTTGTTTTCTTCTGTCATTACTGTTAAATTTACTTTTTGTTCAATCTCAACCCGCGTGTTTAGTTTTTTTTTTCCCTGGTTTTTTTTTGTTTGTCAAATCTCCTCCTATTCTCTCAGAGAGTGGGGGGAGTGAGAGAGAGACTGCGTAGTCTGGTCCGCGTTGGGGCTGAACTACGACAGTTATTTTGGCGCCCAACGTGGGGCTCGAGGAATTTGAGGTAAGGATTGAGTTTAATTGGGAGCAGTAACGGGCAAAACAGGGACTGAACTTGACAAAAGAGCAAAATGATTATGGGGAATTTATGTTCTGATTGTGGTGAAGGGATAAGTGGTGAATTGTTTGTTAATTGTCTACCCACTGTTGGTGTTGTGAGGATATTATTTTGATTTTGGTGCGGGGAATTCTATTTTCTTCTGTTGATGTGTGTGTATTTTATTTATAATACTTAAATACGTAATTCGCAGAGGCGAGGGGTGGAATGTTCTGGTTTTGTTAGTGAGGGGGGGCCTAAGGTGGCAGCTTCTGTAGGAAACTGCTAGAAGTCGCTCCCCTTTGTTCAGTGGACTCGGCCGGGCCTAGGGCGGACCCGCTGCTGGCCAAGGCCAAGCCAATTGGTAGCAGAATGTCCCCTGATAACGCCTCTGCGATAACGTATTTAAATAGGGGAAAACAGGAAAAAGAGGGAGGAGAAGATGTGAAGCAGCTGAGCGGGGGGCAGAGAGGGGGAAGCGCGAGCCTCGTGGGCCTTGCAGGCCTCACCCTCTGGCCTCCCGCCGGGCAGCCGACTGGGCCCAACTCGGCCCGGCCTGGCTGCAAGAAGTGGAGAGGAGATGAGAAGTGAATAAGATGTAAAAAGGATCCTGAGAGGCGTCTGCCAGCCTGTTGTGAGGAACGGCTGCAGACGCCAAGGTCAGTGAAGGAGGAGGGGGAGGAGTAATGCGGCTCCTGGCCAAGATTCCTCTGCAACTCGTGGTGACGACCATGGTGGAGCAGGTTGTCCCCCTGCAGCCCATGGAGGTCCACGGAGGGGCAGAGATCCACCTGCAGCCCGTGGAGGACCCCACGCCGGAGCAGGTGGAGGCCTGAAGGAGGCTGTGCCCCGTGGAGGGCCCGCTGGGACAGCTGCTCTAGAGGGACTGCACCCCGTGGAAGAGATGACCCACGCCGGAGCAGTTTCACGAAGGACTGTGGCCCGTGGGAGGGACCCCACGCTGGAGCAGAGGAGGAATGCGAGGAGGTCTTCCCCCGACGATGATACAGAGGCGTAAAACAACGCGTGATGAACTGACAGCGACCCCCATTCCCTTTTCCAACCCCCCGTGCCGCTCGGGAGGGGAAGGTAGGAGAGATAATGTTAAGCCCGGGAAGAGGGAGGGGTGGGGGGAGGTTATCTTGTTCCCTGTCTCATTCTCCTGCTAATTTTAGAAATAAATGAATAGTTTTCCCCAAGTCGAGTCTGTTTTGCCCGTGACGGTAACTTTAAGGATTTCTCCCCGTCCTTATCTCAAACCTTGAGCCGTTTTTCTTATATAATCTCCTCGTATTCTCTCGGAAGGTGGGGGGAACGAGAGACAGACTGCGTAGTCTGGTCTGATCGGGGCTGAACTACGACAGGGAGCAATCGTCGGACGTTTGTGATTTCTGGGGATTTTTTTTCAGTGGACGCCCAGGTTCAGCGGGTGGTAAATCTCGAAGCCCTGTTGGTCAGGAAAATCCCGGAGCCCCGATATCTGTGGTGCTGTAGATGCGCTGGGAATGGGCGGTGAGGAGCAGCAAGAGCTTGACTGGCTGGCACTTTCGGTGTGGGAGCAATCGTCTGATGTTCGTGATTTTTCTGGGTTTTTTCCAGTGGGCACCCAGGTGCAGCGGGTGGTAAATGTCGAAGCCGTGTTGGTCAGTGAAAGCCCGGAGCCCCGATGTCTGTGGTGCTGTAGATGCACTGGGAATGGCCGGTGAGGAGCAGCAAGAGCTTGACAGGCTGGCACTTTCAGTGTGGGAGCAATCGTGCGACGTTTGTGATTTTTCGGGGTTCTTTTCAGTGGGAGCACAGGTTCAGCAAGTGGTAATCGTCGAAGCCCTGTTGGTCAGGGAAAGCCCGGAGCCCCGATGTCTGTGGTGCTGTAGATGCACTGCCACTGTCCGGTGAGGAACAGCAAGAGCTTGACTGGCTGGCACTTTCGGTGTGGGATCAATCGTCCGACGTTTTTGATTTTTCAGGGTTTTTTTTCAGTGCGTAACCAGGTGCAGCTGGTGGTAAACGTCGAAGCCCTGTTGGTCAGGGAAAGCCTGGAGCCGCGATGTCTGTGGTGCTGTAGATGCGCTGCCAATGGCCGTTGAGGAGCAGCAAGAGCTTGACAGGCTGGCACTTTCGTTGTGGGAGCAATCGTCCGATGTTCGTGATTTTTCGGGGTTTTACTTTCAGTGGGCGCCCAGGTGCAGCTGGTGGTAAACGTCGAAGCCCTGTTCATCAGGGAAAGCTCGGAGCCCCGATGTCTGTGGTGCTGTAGATGCGCTGGGAATGGCCGGTGAGGAGCAGCAAGAGCTTGACTGGCTGGCACTTTGGGTGTGGGAGCAATCGTCGGACGTTCGTGATTTTTCGGGGTTTTATTTCAGTGGGCGCCCGGGTTCAGCTGGTGGTAAACGTCGAAGCCCTGTTGGTCAGGGAAAGCCCGGAGCCCCGATGTCTGTGGTGCTGTAGATACACTGCCAATGGCCGGTGTTCAGCAGCTAGAGCTTGACTGTCTGGCACTTGTGGTGTGGGAGCAATCGTCCGACGTTCGTCATTTTTCAGGGTTTTTTTTCAGTGGGCAACCAGGTGCAGCTGGTGGTAAACGTTGAAGCCCTGTTGTTCAGGGAAAGCCCGGAGCCCCGATGTCTGTGGTGCTGTAGATGCACTGCCAAAGTCCGGTGAGTAGCTGCAAGAGCTTGACTGGCTGGCACTTTTAGTGTGGGAGCAATCGTCCGACGTTTGTGGTTTTTCGGGGTTTTATTTCAGTGGGAGCCCAGGTGCAGCTGGTGGTAAACGTCGAAGCCCTGTTGGTCAGGGAAAGCCCGGAGCCCCAATGTCTGCGGTGTTGTAGATGCGCTGGGAATGGCTGGTGAGGAGCAGCAAGAGCTTGACAGGCTGGCATTTAAGGTGTGGCAGGAATCGTCCGACGTTTGTGATTTTTGGGGTTTTTTTTTCAGGGGGCACCCAGGTGCAGCTGGTGGTAAATGTCGAAGCCCGGTTCGTCAGGGAAAGCCCGGAGGCCCGATGTCTGTGGTGCTGTAGATGCGCTGCCAATGGCCGGTGAGTAGCAGCAAGAGCTTGAGTTGCTGGCACTTCAGGTGTGGGAGCAATCGTCCGACGTTCGTGATTTTTCGGGGTTTTACTTTCAGTGGGTGCCCAGGTTCAGCGAGTGGTAAACGTCGAAGCCCTGTTCATCAGGGAAAGCCCGGAGCCCCGATGTCTGTGGTGCTGTAGATGCGCTGGGAATGGGCGGTGAGGGGCAGCAAGAGCTTGACAGGCTGGCACTTTTGGTGTGGGAGCAATCGTCCGATGTTCCTGATTTTTCGTTTATTTTTTTCAGTGGGCGCCCAGGTGCAGCTGGTGGTAAACGTCGAAGCCCTGTTATTCAGGGAAAGCGCAGAACCCCGATGTCTGTGGTGCTGTAGATGCGCTGGGAATGGGCGGTGAGGAGCAGCAAGAGCTTGACAGGCTGGCACTTTTGGTGTGGGAGCAATCGTCCGACGTTTTTGATTTTTCAGGGTTTTATTTCAGTTGGCGCCCTGGTGCAGCTGGTGGTAATCGTCGAAGTCCTGTTGGTCAGGGAAAGCCCAGAGCCACGATGTCTGTGGTGCTGTAGATGCGCTGGGAATGGGCGGTGAGGAGCAGCATGAGCTTGACTGGCTGGCACTTTCGGTGTGGGAGCAATCTTCTGATGTTCGTGGTATTTCGTTTATTTTTTCCAGTGGGCGCCCAGGTTCAGCTGGTGGTAAACGTCGAAGCCCTGTTTGTCAGGGAAAGCCCGGAGCCCCGATATCTGTGGTGCTGTAGATGCGCTGCCAATGGCCGGGGAGGAGCAGCAAGAGCTTGACTGGCTGGCACTTTTGGTGTGGGAGCAATCGTCTGATGTTCGTGATTTTTCGTTTATTTTTTTCAGTGGGCGCCCAGGTGCAGCTGGTGGTAAACGTCGAAGCCTGGTTCGTCAGGGAAAGCCCGGAGCCCCGATGTCTGTAGTGCTGTAGATGCGCTGGGAATGGCCGGTGAGTAGCAGCAAGAGCTTGAGTTGCTGGCACTTTCGGTGTGGGAGTAATCGTCCGACGTTCGTGATTTTTCGGGGTTCTTTTCAGTGGGAGCCCAGGTGCAGCTGGTGGTAAACGTCGAAGCCCTGATCGTCACGGAAAGTCCAGAGCCCTGATGTCTGTGGTGCTGTAGATGCGCTGGGAATGGCCGGTGAGGAGCAGCAAGAGCTTGACTGGCTGGCACTTTTGGTGTGGGAGCAATCGTCCGACGTTCGTGATTTTTCATTTATTTTTTTCAGTGGGCGCCCAGGTGCAGCTGGTGGTAAACGTCGAAGCCCTGTTGTTCAGGGAAAGCGCAGAACCCCGATGTCTGTGGTGCTGTAGATGCACTGCCAAAGTCCGGTGAGTAGCAGCAAGAGCTTGAGTTGCTGGCACTTTCGGTGTGGGAGGAATTGTCCGACGTTCGTGATTTTTCGGGGTTTTATTTCAGTGGGCGCCCAGGTGCAGCGGGTGGTAAACGTCGAAGCCCTGTTGGTCAGGGAAAGCGTAGAGCCCCGATGTCTGTGGTGCTGTAGATGCGCTGGGAATGGCCGGTGAGGAGCAGCAAGAGCTTGACTGGCTGGCACTTTGGGTGTGGGAGCAATCGTCCGACATTTGTGATTATTCGGGGTTTTTTTTCAGTGGGAGCCCAGGTGCAGCTGGTGGTAAGAGTCAAGGCCCTGTTGGTCAGGGAAAGCGCGGAGCCCCGATGTCTGTGGCGCTGTAGATGCGCTGCCCATGGCCGCTGAGGAGCAGCAAGAGCTTGTGTTGCTGGCACTTTTGGTGTGGGAGCAATTGTCCGACGTTCGTGATTTTTCGGGGTTCTTTTCAGTGGGCGCCCAGGTTCAGCTGGTGGTAAACGTCGAAGCCCTGATCGTCAGGGAAAGTCCAGAGCCCTGATGTCTGTGGTGCTGTAGATGCGCTGGGAATGGGCGGTGAGGAGCAGCAAGAGCTTGACAGGCTGGCATTTAAGGTGTGGCAGGAATCGTCCAACGTTTGTGATTTTTCGGGCTTTTTTTTCAGTGGGCGCCCAGGTGCAGCTGATGATAAATGTCGAAGGCCTGTTGGTCAGGGAAAGCCCGGAGCCCCGATGTCTGTGGTGCTGTACATGCGCTGCCAAAGTCCGGTGAGCAGCAGCAAGAGCTTGACTGGCTGGCACTTTCGGTGTGGGAGCAATCGTCCGTCGTTTTTAATTTTTCAGGGTTTTTTTTCAGTGGGCGCCCAGGTTCAGCTGGTGGTAAACTTCTGAGCCCTGTTGGTCAGGGAAAGCCCGGAGCCCCGATGTCTGTCGTGCTGCAGATGCGCTGGGAATGGCCGGTGAGGAGCAGCAAGAGCTTGACAGGCTGGCACTTTCGGTGTGGGAGCAATCGTCCGACGTTCGTGATTTTTCGGGGTTTTACTTTCAGTGGGTGCCCAGGTTCAGCGAGTGGTAAACGTCGAAGCCCTGTTGGTCAGGGAAAGCCCGGAGCCCCGATGTCTGTGGCGCTGTAGATGCGCTGCCCATGGCCGCTGAGGAGCAGCAAGAGCTTGTGTTGCTGGCACTTTTGGTGTGGGAGCAATTGTCCGACGTTCGTGATTTTTCGGGGTTCTTTTCAGTGGGCGCCCAGGTTCAGCTGGTGGTAAACGTCGAAGCCCTGATCGTCAGGGAAAGTCCAGAGCCCTGATGTCTGTGGTGCTGTAGATGCGCTGGGAATGGGCGGTGAGGAGCAGCAAGAGCTTGACAGGCTGGCATTTAAGGTGTGCAGGAATCGTCCAACGTTTGTGATTTTTCGGGCTTTTTTTTCAGTGGGCGCCCAGGTGCAGCTGGTGGTAAATGTCGAAGCCCTGTTGGTCAGGGAAAGCCCGGAGCCCCGATGTCTGTGGTGCTGTAGATGCACTGTCAAAGTCCGGTGAGAAGCAGCATGAGCTTGAGTTGCTGGCACTTTCGGTGTGGGAGCAATCGTCTGATGTTCGTGATATTTCGTTATTTTTTTCAGTGGGCGCCCAGGTGCAGCTGATGGTAAATGTCGAAGGCCTGTTGGTCAGGGAAAGCCCGGAGCCCCGATGTCTGTGGTGCTGTACATGCGCTGCCAAAGTCCGGTGAGCAGCAGCAAGAGCTTGACTGGCTGGCACTTTCGGTGTGGGAGCAATCGTCCGTCGTTTTTAATTTTTCAGGGTTTTTTTTCAGTGGGCGCCCAGGTTCAGCTGGTGGTAAACTTCTGAGCCCTGTTGGTCAGGGAAAGCCCGGAGCCCCGATGTCTGTCGTGCTGCAGATGCGCTGGGAATGGCCGGTGAGGAGCAGCAAGAGCTTGACAGGCTGGCACTTTCGGTGTGGGAGCAATCGTCCGACGTTCGTGATTTTTCGGGGTTTTACTTTCAGTGGGTGCCCAGGTTCAGCGAGTGGTAAACGTCGAAGCCCTGTTGGTCAGGGAAAGCCCGGAGCCCCGATGTCTGTGGTGCTGTAGATGCGCTGCCAATGGCCGGTGAGGAGCAGCAAGAGCTTGACTGTCTGGCACTTTTGGTGTGGGAGCAATCGTCCGATGTTTGTGATTATTCGGGGTTTTTTTTTAGTGGGAGCCCAGGTGCAGCTGGTGGTAAACGTCGAAGCCCTGTTGGTCAGGGAAAGCTCGGAGCCCCGATGTCTGTGGTGCTGTAGATGCGCTGCCAATGGCCGGTGAGGAGCAGCAAGAGCTTGACTGGCTGGCACTTTCGGTGTGGGAGCAATCGTCCGACGTTTGTTATTTTTCGGGGTTTTATTTCAGTGGGCGCCCAGGTGCAGCTGGTGGTAAATGTCGAAGCCCTGTTGGTCAGGGAAAGCCCGGAGCCCCGATGTCTGTGGTGCTGTAGATGCGCTGGGAATGGGAGGTGAGTAGCAGCAAGAGCTTGACTGGCTGGCACTTTCGGTGTGGGAGCAATTGTCCGACGTTTGTGATTTTTCGTTTATTTTTTTCAGTGGGCGCCCAGGTGCAGTGGGTGGTAAACGTCGAAGCCCTGTTCATCAGGGAAAGCCCGGAGCCCCGATGTCTGTGGGGCTGTAGATGGGCTGGCAATGGCCGGTGAGGAGCAGGAAGAGCTTGACTGGCTGGCACTTTCGGTGTGCGATCAATCGTCCGACGTTCATGATTTTTGGGGGTTTTATTTCAGTGGGGGCCCAGGTTCAGCTGGTGGTAAACGTCGAAGCCCAGTTGGTCAGGGAAAGCCCGGATCCCCGATGTCTGTGGTGCTGTAGATGCGCTGGGAATGGGAGGTGAGTAGCAGCAAGAGCTTGAGTTGCTGGAACTTTCAGTGTGGGAGCAATCGTCCGACGTTCGTGATTTTTCGGGGTTTTATTTCAGTGGGCGCCCAGGTGCAGCTGGTGGTAAATGTCGAAGCCCTGTTGGTCAGGTAAATCCCGGAGCCCCGATGTCTGTGGTGCTGTAGATGCGCTGCCAATGGACGGTGAGGAACAGCAAGAGCTTGACTGTCTGGCACTTTCGGTGTGGGAGCAATCTTAGGACGTTTGTGATTTTTGGGGATTTTTATTCACTGGGCGCCCAGGTTCAGCTGGTGGTAAACGTTGAAGCCCTGTTGGTCAGGGAAAGCCCGGAGCCCCGATGTCTGTGCTGCTGTAGATGTGCTGCCTATGGCCGGTGAGGAGCAGCAAGAGCTTGACTGGCTGGCACTTTGGGTGTGCGAGCAATCGTCGGACGTTCGTGATTTTTCGGGGTTTTATTTCAGTGGGCGCCCAGGTGCAGCTGGTGGTAAACGTCGAAGCCCTGTTGGTCAGGGAAAGGTCGGAGCCCCGATATCTGTGATGCTGTAGATGCGCTGGGAATGGCCGGTGAGGAGCAGCAAGAGCTTGACAGGCTGGCACTTTCGGTGTGGGAGTAATAGTCCGATGTTCGTGATTTTTCGTTTATTTTTTCCAGTGGGAGCCCAGGTTTAGCTAGTTGTAAATGTCGAAGCCCTGTTGGTCAGGGAAAGCCCGGAGCCCCGATGTCTGTGGTGCTGTAGATGCGCTGGGAATGGCCGGTGAGGAGAAGCAAGAGCTTATGTTGCTGGCACTTTCGGTGTGGGAGCAATCGTCCGACGTTCGTGATTTTTCGGGGTTTTATTTCACTGGGCGCCCCGGTTCAGCTGGTGGTAAACGTCTAAGCCCTGTTGGTCAGGGAAAGCCCGGAGCCCCGATGTCTGTTGTGCTGTAGATGCGCTGGGAATGGCCCGTGAGGAGCAGCAAGAGCTTGTGTTGCTGGTACTTTCGGTGTGTGAGCAATCGTCCGACGTTTTTGATTTTTCAGGGATTTTTTTCAGTGGGAGCCCAGGTGCAGCGGGTGGTAAACGTCGAAGCCCTGTTGGTCAGGGAAAGCCCGGAGCCCCGATGTCTGTGGTGCTGTAGATGCGCCTCCAATGGCCGGTGAGGAGCAGGAAGAGCTTGACAGGCTGGCACTTTCGGTGTGGGAGCAATCGTCCGACGTTTTTGATGTTTCAGGGTTTTTTTTCAGTGTGCGCCCAGCTGCAGCTGGTAGTAAACGTCGAAGCCCTGTTGGTCAGGGAAAGCCCGGAGCCCCGATGTCTGTAGTGCTGTAGATGCGCTGGGAATGGCCGGTGAGGAGCAGCAAGAGCTTGAGTTGCTGGCACTTTCGTTGTGGGAGCAATCGTCCGACGTTCGTGATTTTTCGGGGTTTTATTTCAGTGGGCGCCCAGGTTCAGCTGGTGGTAAACGTCGAAGCCCTGTTGGTCAGGGAAAGCCCGGAGCCCCGGTATCTGTGGTGCTGTAGATGCGCTGGGAATGGCTGGTGAGAAGCAGCAAGAGCTTGACTGGCTGGCACTTTTGGTGTCGGAGCAATCGTCCGACGTTTCTGATTTTTCGGGGTTCTTTTCAGTGGGCGCCCAGGTGCAGCTGGTGGTAAACGTCGAAGCCCTGTTGGTCAGGGAAAGCCCGGAGCCCCGATGTCTGTGATGCTGTAGATGCGCTGGGAATGGCCGGTGAGGAGCAGCAAGAGCTTGACAGGCTGGCACAATCGGTGTGGGAGCAATCGTCCGACGTTCGTGATTTTTCGGGGTATTTTTTCAGTGGGCGACCAGGTACACCTGGTGGTAAACGTCGAAGCCCTTTTGGTCAGGGAAAGCCCAGAGCCCCGATGTCTGTGGTGCTGTAGATGCGCTGCCAATGGCCGGTGAGGAGCAGCAAGAGCTTGACTGGCTGGCACTTTTGGTGTGGGAGCAATCGTCCGACGTTCGTGATTTTTCGGGGTTTTTTTTCAGTGGGAGCCGAAGTGCAGCTGGTGGTAAACGTCGAAGCCCTGTTGGTCAGGGAAAGCCCGGAGCCCCGATGTCTGTGGTGCTGTAGATGCGCTGCCCATGGCCGGTGAGGAGCAGCAAGAGCTTGACTGTCTGGCACTTTGGGTGCGCGAGCAATCGTCGGACGTTTGTGATTTTTGGGAATTTTTATTCACTGGGCGCCCAGGTTCAGCTGGTGGTAAACGTCGAAGCCCTGTTGGTCAGGGAAAGCCCAGAGCCGCGATGTCTGTGGTGCTGTAGATGCGCTGCCAGTGGCCGGTGAGGAGCAGCAAGAGCTTGAGCTTCTGGCATTTTCGGTGTGGGAGCAATCGTCCGACGTTCGTGATTTTTCGGGGTTCTTTTTAGTGGGCGCCCTGGTGCAGCTAGTTGTAAACGTCGAAGGCCTGTTGGTCAGGGAAAGCCCAGAGCCCCGATGTCTGTGGTGCTGTAGATGCGCTGCCAATGGCCGGGAGGAGCACAAAGAGGTTGAGTTGCTGGCACTTTCGGTGTGGGAGGAATCGTCCGACGTTTGTTAGTTTTCGGGGTTTTATTTCAGTGGGCGCCCAGGTGCAGCTGGTGGTAAACGTCGAAGCCCTGTTGGTCAGGGAAAGCCCGGAGCCCCGGTATCTGTGGTGCTGTAGATGCCCTGGGAATGGCCGGTGAGGAGCAGCAAGAGCTTGACTGGCTGGCACTTTTGGTGTGGGAGCAATCGTCCGACGTTCGTGATTTTTCATTTATTTTTTTCAGTGGGCGCCCAGGTTCAGCTGGTGGTAAACGTCGAAGCCCTGTTGTTCAGGGAAAGCGGAGAACGCCGATGTCTGTGGTGCTGTAGATGCGCTGGGAATGGGCGGTGAGGAGCAGCAAGAGCTTGACTGGCTGGCACTTTTGGTGTGGGAGCAATCGTCCGACGTTTGTGATTATTCGGGGTTTTTTTTCAGTGGGAGCCCAGGTGCAGCTGGTGGTAACAGTCAAAGCCCTGTTGGTCAGGGAAAGTCCAGAGCCCTGATGTCTGTGGTGCTGTAGATGCGCTGGGAATGGGCGGTGAGGAGCAGCAAGAGCTTGACAGGCTGGCATTTAAGGTGTGGCAGGAATCGTCCAACATTTGTGATTTTTCGGGGTTTTTTTTCAGTGGGCGCCCATGTGCAGCTGGTAGTAAACGTCGAACCCCTGTTTGTCAGCGAAAGCCCGGAGCCCCGATGTCTGTGGTGCTGTAGATGCGCTGCCAATGGCCGGTGAGGAGCAGCAAGAGCTTGTGTTGCTGGCACTTTTGGGGTGGGAGCAATCGTCGGACGTTTGTGATTTTTGGGGATTTTTATTCACTGGGCGCCCAGGTTCAGCTGGTGGTAAACTTCTAAGCCCTGTTGGTCAGGGAAAGCCCGGAGGCCCGATGTCTGTGGTGCTGTAGATGCACTGCCAATGGCCGGTGAGGAGCAGCAAGAGCTTGACTGGCTGGCACTTTTGGTGTGGGAGCAATCGTCCGACGTTTGTGATTTTTCGGGGTTCTTTTCAGTGGGAGCCCAGGTGCAGCTGGTGGTAAATGTCGAAGCCCTGTTTGTCTGGGAAAGCCCAGAGCCCCGATGTCTGTGGTGCTGTAGATGCGCTGCCAATGGACGGTGAGGAACAGCAAGAGCTTGACTGTCTGGCACTTTCGGTGTGGGAGCAATCTTAGGACGTTTGTGATTTTTGGGGATTTTTATTCACTGGGCGCCCAGGTTCAGCTGGTGGTAAACGTTGAAGCCCTGTTGGTCAGGGAAAGCCCGGAGCCCCGATGTCTGTGCTGCTGTAGATGTGCTGCCTATGGCCGGTGAGGAGCAGCAAGAGCTTGACTGGCTGGCACTTTGGGTGTGCGAGCAATCGTCGGACGTTCGTGATTTTTCGGGGTTTTATTTCAGTGGGCGCCCAGGTGCAGCTGGTGGTAAACGTCGAAGCCCTGTTGGTCAGGGAAAGGTCGGAGCCCCGATATCTGTGATGCTGTAGATGCGCTGGGAATGGCCGGTGAGGAGCAGCAAGAGCTTGACAGGCTGGCACTTTCGGTGTGGGAGTAATAGTCCGATGTTCGTGATTTTTCGTTTATTTTTTCCAGTGGGAGCCCAGGTTTAGCTAGTTGTAAATGTCGAAGCCCTGTTGGTCAGGGAAAGCCCGGAGCCCCGATGTCTGTGGTGCTGTAGATGCGCTGGGAATGGCCGGTGAGGAGAAGCAAGAGCTTATGTTGCTGGCACTTTCGGTGTGGGAGCAATCGTCCGACGTTCGTGATTTTTCGGGGTTTTATTTCACTGGGCGCCCCGGTTCAGCTGGTGGTAAACGTCTAAGCCCTGTTGGTCAGGGAAAGCCCGGAGCCCCGATGTCTGTTGTGCTGTAGATGCGCTGGGAATGGCCCGTGAGGAGCAGCAAGAGCTTGTGTTGCTGGTACTTTCGGTGTGGGAGCAATCGTCCGACGTTTTTGATTTTTCAGGGATTTTTTTCAGTGGGCGCCCAGCTGCAGCGGGTGGTAAACGTCGAAGCCCTGTTGGTCAGGGAAAGCCCGGAGCCCCGATGTCTGTGGTGCTGTAGATGCGCCTCCAATGGCCGGTGAGGAGCAGGAAGAGCTTGACAGGCTGGCACTTTCGGTGTGGGAGCAATCGTCCGACGTTTTTGATGTTTCAGGGTTTTTTTTCAGTGTGCGCCCAGCTGCAGCTGGTAGTAAACGTCGAAGCCCTGTTGGTCAGGGAAAGCCCGGAGCCCCGATGTCTGTAGTGCTGTAGATGCGCTGGGAATGGCCGGTGAGGAGCAGCAAGAGCTTGAGTTGCTGGCACTTTCGTTGTGGGAGCAATCGTCCGACGTTCGTGATTTTTCGGGGTTTTATTTCAGTGGGCGCCCAGGTTCAGCTGGTGGTAAACGTCGAAGCCCTGTTGGTCAGGGAAAGCCCGGAGCCCCGGTATCTGTGGTGCTGTAGATGCGCTGGGAATGGCTGGTGAGAAGCAGCAAGAGCTTGACTGGCTGGCACTTTTGGTGTCGGAGCAATCGTCCGACGTTTCTGATTTTTCGGGGTTCTTTTCAGTGGGCGCCCAGGTGCAGCTGGTGGTAAACGTCGAAGCCCTGTTGGTCAGGGAAAGCCCGGAGCCCCGATGTCTGTGATGCTGTAGATGCGCTGGGAATGGCCGGTGAGGAGCAGCAAGAGCTTGACAGGCTGGCACAATCGGTGTGGGAGCAATCGTCCGACGTTCGTGATTTTTCGGGGTATTTTTTCAGTGGGCGACCAGGTACACCTGGTGGTAAACGTCGAAGCCCTTTTGGTCAGGGAAAGCCCAGAGCCCCGATGTCTGTGGTGCTGTAGATGCGCTGCCCATGGCCGGTGAGGAGCAGCAAGAGCTTGACTGTCTGGCACTTTGGGTGCGCGAGCAATCGTCGGACGTTTGTGATTTTTGGGAATTTTTATTCACTGGGCGCCCAGGTTCAGCTGGTGGTAAACGTCGAAGCCCTGTTGGTCAGGGAAAGCCCAGAGCCGCGATGTCTGTGGTGCTGTAGATGCGCTGCCAGTGGCCGGTGAGGAGCAGCAAGAGCTTGAGCTTCTGGCATTTTCGGTGTGGGAGCAATCGTCCGACGTTCGTGATTTTTCGGGGTTCTTTTTAGTGGGCGCCCTGGTGCAGCTAGTTGTAAACGTCGAAGGCCTGTTGGTCAGGGAAAGCCCAGAGCCCCGATGTCTGTGGTGCTGTAGATGCGCTGCCAATGGCCGGGAGGAGCACAAAGAGGTTGAGTTGCTGGCACTTTCGGTGTGGGAGGAATCGTCCGACGTTTGTTAGTTTTCGGGGTTTTATTTCAGTGGGCGCCCAGGTTCAGCTGGTGGTAAACGTCGAAGCCCTGTTGTTCAGGGAAAGCGGAGAACGCCGATGTCTGTGGTGCTGTAGATGCGCTGCCAATGGCCGGTGAGGAGCAGCAAGAGCTTGACTGGCTGGCACTTTTGGTGTGGGAGCAATCGTCCGACGTTTGTGATTATTCGGGGTTTTTTTTCAGTGGGAGCCCAGGTGCAGCTGGTGGTAACAGTCAAAGCCCTGTTGGTCAGGGAAAGTCCAGAGCCCTGATGTCTGTGGTGCTGTAGATGCGCTGGGAATGGGCGGTGAGGAGCAGCAAGAGCTTGACAGGCTGGCATTTAAGGTGTGGCAGGAATCGTCCAACATTTGTGATTTTTCGGGGTTTTTTTTCAGTGGGCGCCCATGTGCAGCTGGTAGTAAACGTCGAACCCCTGTTTGTCAGCGAAAGCCCGGAGCCCCGATGTCTGTGGTGCTGTAGATGCGCTGCCAATGGCCGGTGAGGAGCAGCAAGAGCTTGTGTTGCTGGCACTTTTGGGGTGGGAGCAATCGTCGGACGTTTGTGATTTTTGGGGATTTTTATTCACTGGGCGCCCAGGTTCAGCTGGTGGTAAACTTCTAAGCCCTGTTGGTCAGGGAAAGCCCGGAGGCCCGATGTCTGTGGTGCTGTAGATGCACTGCCAATGGCCGGTGAGGAGCAGCAAGAGCTTGACTGGCTGGCACTTTTGGTGTGGGAGCAATCGTCCGACGTTTGTGATTTTTCGGGGTTCTTTTCAGTGGGAGCCCAGGTGCAGCTGGTGGTAAATGTCGAAGCCCTGTTTGTCTGGGAAAGCCCAGAGCCCCGATGTCTGTGGTGCTGTTAATGCGCTGCCAATGGCCGGTGAGGAGCAGCAAGAGCTTGAGTTGCTGGCACTTTCACTGTGGGAGCAATCGTCCGATGTTCGTGATTTTTCGTTTATTTTTTTCAGTGGGCGCCCAGGTGCAGCTGGTGGTAAATGTCGAAGCCCTGTTGGTCAGGGAAAGCCCGGAGCCCCGATGTCTGTGGTGCTGTAGATGCGCTGGGAATGGAAGGTGATGAGCACCTACAGCTTGACTGGCTGGCACTTTCGGTGTGGGAGCAATCGTCCGACGTTCGTGATTTTTCGGGGTTTTACTTTCAGTGGGCGCACAGGTGCAGCTGGTGGTAAACATCGAAGCCCTGTTGGTCACGGAAAGCCCGGATCCCCGATGTCTGTGGTGCTGTAGATGCGCTGGGAATGGGCGGTGAGGAGCAGCAAGAGCTTGAGTTGCTGGCACTTTCAGTGTGGGAGCAATCGTCGGACGTTTGTGATTTTTGGGGATTTTTATTCACTGGGCACCCAGGTTCAGCTGGTGGTAAACGTCGAAGCCCTGTTGGTCAGGGAAAGCCCGGAGCCCCGATGTCTGTGGTGCTGTAGATGCGCTGGGAATGTGCGGTGAGGAGCAGCAAGAGCTTGACAGGCTGGCATTTAAGGTGTGGCAGGAATCGTCCGACATTTGTGATTCTTGGGGTTTTTTTTTCAGGGGGCGCCCAGGTTCAGCTCGTGTTAAAAGTCGAAGCCCTGTTGGTCAGGGAAAGCCCGGAGCCCCGATGTCTGTGGTGCTGTAGATGGGCTGGGAATGGCCGGTGAGGAGCAGCAAGAGCTTGACTGGCTGGCACTTTTGCTGTGGGAACAATCGTCCGATGTTCGTGATTTTTCTTTTATTTTTCTCAGCGGGTGCCCAGGTTCAGCTGGTGGTAAACGTCGAAGCCCTGTTGGTCAAAGAAAGCGCAGAACCCCGATGTCTGTGGTGCTGTAGATGCACTGCCAAAGTCCGGTGAGTAGCAGCAAGAGCTTGAGTTGCTGGCACTTTCGGTGTGGGAGGAATCGTCCGACGTTCGTGATTTTTCGGGATTTTTTTTCAGTGGGCGCCCAGGTGCAGCTGGTGGTAAACGTCGAAGCCCTGTTGGTCAGGGAAAGCCCGGAGCCCCGATGTCTGTGGTGCTGCAGATGCGCTGGGAATGGCCGGTGAGGAGCAGGAAGAGCTTGAGTTGCTGGCACTTTCGGTGTGGGAGGAATCGTCCGACGTTCGTGATTTTTCGGGGTTTTATTTCAGTGGGCGCCCAGGTGCAGCTGGTGGTAAACGTCGAAGCCCTGTTGGTCAGGGAAAGCGCGGAGCCCCGATGTCTGTGGTGCTGTAGATGCGCTGGGAATGGGAGGTGAGTCGCAGCAAGAGCTTGACTGGCTGGCACTTTTGTTGTGGGAGCAATCGTCCGACGTTCATGATTTTTCGGGGTTTTATTTCAGTGGGCGCCCAGCTGCAGCGGGTGGTAAACGTCGAAGCCCTGTTCGTCAGGGAAAGCCCGGAGCCCCGATGTCTGTCGTGCTGTAGATGGGCTGGCAATGGCCGGTGAGCAGCAGCAAGAGCTTGACTGTCTGGCACTTTTGGTGTGAGAGCAATCGTCCGACGTTCGTGATTTTTCGGTGTTCTTTTCAGTGGGAGCCCAGGTGCAGCGAGTGGTAAACTTCGAAGCCCTGTTCGTCAGGGAATGCCCGGAGCCCCGATGTCTGTGGTGCTGTAGATGCACTGCCACTGTCCGGTGAGGAGCAGCATGAGCTTGACTGGCTGGCACTTTTGGTGTGGGAGCAATCGTCCGACGTTCGTCATTTTTCAGGGTTTATTTTCACTGGGCAACCAGGTGCAGCTGGTGGTAAATATCAAAGGCCTGTTGGTCAGGGAAAGCCCGGAGCCACGATGTCTGTGGTGCTGTAGATGCGCTGCCAGTGGCCGGGGAGGAGCAGCAAGAGCTTGACTGGCTGGCACTTTTGCTGTGGGAGCAATCGTCCGACGTTCGTGATTTTTCTTTTATTTTTTTCAGCGGGCGCCCAGGTTCAGCTGGTGGTAAACGTCGAAGCCCTGTTGGTCAGGGAAAGCGCAGAACCCCGATGTCTGTGGTGCTGTAGATGCACTGCCAAACTCCGGTGAGGAGCAGCAAGAGTTTGAGTTGCTGGCACTTTTGGTGTGGGAGCAATCGTCCGACGTTCGTGATTTTTCGGGGTTTTATTTCAGTGGGAGCCCAGGTGCAGCTGGTGGTAAACGTCGAAGCCCTGTTGGTCAGGGAATGCCTGGAGCCCCGATCTCTGTGGTGCTGTAGATGCGCTGGCAATGGCTGGTGAGGAGCAGCAAGAGCTTGACTGTCTGGCACGTTGGGTGTGGGAGCAATCGTCGGACGTTTGTGATTTTTCATTTATTTTTATTCACTGGGCGCCCAGGTTCAGCTGGTGGTAAACGTCGAAGCCCTGTTGGTCAGGGAAAGCCCGGAGCCCCGATGTCTGTGGTGCTGTAGATGCGCTGGGAATGCCCGGTGAGGAGCAGCTAGAGCTTGACTGGCTGGCACTTTTGGTGTGGGAGCAATCGTCCGACGTTCGTGATTTTTCGGGGTTTTTTTTTCAGTGGGCACCCAGGTGCAGCTGGTGGTAAATGTCGAAGCCCGGTTCGTCAGGGAAAGCCCGGAGCCCCGATGTCTGTGGCGCTGTAGATGCGCTGGGAATGGCTGGTTGGAAGCAGCATGAGCTTGACTGGCTGGCACTTTTGGTGTGGGAGCAATCGTCCGACGTTCGTGATTTTTCGGGGTTTTTTTTTCAGTGGGCACCCAGGTGCAGCTGGTGGTAAATGTCGAAGCCCGGTTCGTCAGGGAAAGCCCGGAGCCGCGATGTCTGTGGTGCTGTAGATGCGCTTCCAGTGGCCGGTGAGGAGCAGCAAGAGCTTGAGTTGCTGGCATTTTCGGTGTGGGAGCAATCGTCCGATGTTCGTGATTTTTTCGGGGTTCTTTTCAGTGGGCGCCCAGGTGCAGCTGATGGTAAAAGTCGAAGCCCTGTTGGTCAGGGAAAGCCCGGAGCCCCGATGTCTGTGGTGCTGTAGATGCGCTGCCAATGGCCGGTGAGGAACAGCAAGAGCTTGACTGGCTGGCACTTTCGGTGTGGGATCAATCGTCCGACGTTTTTGATTTTTCAGGGTTTTTTTTTCAGTGGGCAACCAGGTGCAGCTGGTGGTAAACGTCGAAGCCCTGTTGGTCAGGGAAAGCCCGGAGCCGCGATGTCTGTGGCGCTGTAGATGCGCTGGGAATGGCTGGTGAGGAGCAGCAAGAGCTTGACTGGCTGGCACTTTTGCTGTGGGAGGAATCGTCCGACGTTCGTGATTTTTCTTTTATTTTTTTCAGAGGGCGCCCAATTTCAGCTGGTGGTAAACGTCGAAGCCCTGTTGGTCAGGGAAAGCGCAGAACCCCGATGTCTGTGGTGCTGTAGATGCACTGCCAAAGTCCGGTGAGTAGCAGCAAGAGTTTAAGTTGCTGGCACTTTTGGTGTGGGAGCAATCGTCCGATGTTCGTGATTTTTCGGGGTTTTATTTCAGTGGGCGCCCAGGTGCAGCTGGTGGTAAATGTCGAAGCCCTGTTTGTCAGGGAAAGCCCAGAGCCCCGATGTCTGTGGTGCTGTAGATGCGCTGGGAATGGGAGGTGAGGAGCAGCAAGAGCTTGAGTTGCTGGCACTTTTGGTGTGGGAGCAATCGTCCGACGTTCGTGATTTTTCGGGGTTTTATTTCAGTGGGAGCCCAGGTGCAGCTGGTGGTAAACGTCGAAGCCCTGTTGGTCAGGGAAAGCCCGGAGCCCCGATGTCTGTGGTGCTGTAGATGCGCTTCCAATGGCCGGTGAGGAGCAGCAAGAGCTTGACTGGCTGGCACTTTCGGTGTGGGAGCAATCGTCCGACGTTTGTGTTTTTTTCGGGTTTTTTTTTTAATGGGCACCCATGTTCAGCTGGTGGTAAACGTCGAAGTGCTGTTAGTCAGGGAAAGTCCGGAGCCCAAATGTCTGTGGTGCTGTAGATGCGCTGGGAATGGGCGGTGATTAGCAGCAAGAGCCTGACTGGCTGGCACTTTCGGTGTGGGAGAAATCGTCCGATCTTCGTGATTTTTCAAGGTTTTTTTTCAGTGGGTGCCCAGGTGCAGCTGCTGGTAAACGTCTAAGCCCTGTTGCTCATGGAAAGCCCGGAGCCCCGATGTCTGTGGTGCTGTAGATGCGCTGGGTATGGGCAGTGAGCAGCAGCAAGAGCTTGTGTTGCTGGCACTTTCAATGTGGGAGCAATCGTCCGATGTTCCTGATTTTTAGGGGTTTTTTTCAGTGGGCGCCCAGGTGCAGCTGGTGGTAAACGTCGAAGCCCTGTTGGTCAGGGAAAGCTCGGAGCCCCGATGTCTGTGGTGCTGTAGATGCGCTGCCAATGGCCGGTGATGAGCAGCAAGAGCTTGACTGGCTGGCACTTTCGGTGTGGGAGCAATCATCCGACGTTCGTGATTTTTCATTTATTTTTTTCAGTGGGCGCCCAGGTGCGGCTGGTGGTAAACGTCGAAGCCCTGTTGGTCAGGGAAAGCGCAGAACACCGATATCTGTGGTGCTGTAGATGCACTGCCAAAGTCCGGTGAGTAGCAGCAAGAGCTTGACTGTCTGGCACTTTTGGTGTGGGAGGAATCGTCCGACGTTTGTTATTTTTCGGGGTTTTATTTCAGTGGGCGCCCATTTGCAGCTGGTGGTAAACATCGAAGCCCTGTTGGTCAGGGAAAGCCCGGAGCCGCGATGTCTTTGGTGCTGTAGATGTGCTGCCAATGGCCGGGGACGAGCAGCAAGAGCTTGACTGGCTGGCACTTTCGGTGTGGCAGGAATCGTCGGACGTTTTTGATTTTTCGGGATTTTTTTTTAGTGGGAGCCCAGGTTTAGCTAGTGGTAAACGTCGAAGCCCTGTTGGTCAGGGAAAGCCCGGAGCCGTGATGTCTGTGGTGCTGTACATGCGCTGCCAATGGGAGGTGAGGAGCAGCAAGAGCTTGACTGTCTGGCACTTTTGGTGTGGGAGCAATCGTCCGACGTTTTTGATTTTTCAGGGTTTTTTTTCAGTGGGCAACCAGGTGCAGCTGGTGGTAAATGTCAAAGGCCTGTTGGTCAGGGAAAGCCCGGAGCCCCGATGTCTGTGGTGCTGTAGATGCGCCGCCAATGGCCGGTGAGGAGCACAAAGAGCTTGACTGGCTGGCACTTTCGGTGTGGGAGCAATCGTCTGATGTTTGTGATTTTGGGGGTTTTTTTTTTCAGTGGGTGCCCAGGTGCAACTGGTGGTAAACGTCGAAGCCCTGTTGGTCAGGGAAAGCCCGGATCCCCGATGTCTGTGGTGCTGTAGATGCGCTGGGAATGGCCGGTGAGGGGTAGCAAGAGCTTGAGTTGCTGGCACTTTTGGTGTGGGAGCAATCGTCCGACGTTCGTGATTTTTCGGGGTTTTATTTCAGTGGGAGCCCAGGTGCAGCTGGTGGTAAACGTCGAAGCCCTGTTCGTCAGGGAAAGCCCGGAGCCCCGATGTCTGTGGTGCTGTAGATGCGCTGGGAATGGCCGGTGAGGGGTAGCAAGAGCTTGAGTGGCTGGCACTTTTGGTGTGAGAGCAATCGTCCGACGTTCATGATATTTGGGGATTTTTTTTCCAGTGGGCGCCTAGGTTCAGCTGGTAATAAACTTCTAAGCCCTGTTGGTCAGGGAACGCCCGGAGCCCCGATGTCTGTGGTGCTGTAGATGCGCTGGGAATGGAAGGTGAGTAGCAGCAAGAGCTTGAGTTGCTGGCACTTTCGGTGTGGGAGCAATTGTCCGACGTTCGTGATTTTTCAGGGTTTTATTTCAGTGGGCGCCCAGGTGCAGCTGGTGGTAAACGTCGAAGCCCTGTTGGTCAGGGAAAGCCCGGAGCCCCGATGTCTGTGGTGCTGTAGATGCGCTGGGAACGGCTGGTGAGAAGCAGCATGAGCTTGACTGGCTGGCATTTAAGGTGTGGCAGGAATCGTCTGATGTTCGTGATATTTCGTTTATTTTTTTTAGTGGGCGCCCATGTGCAGCTGGTGGTAAACGTCGAAGCCCTGTTGGTCAGGGAAAGCCCGGAGCCCCGATATCTGTGGTGCTGTAGATGCGCTGGGAATGGCCGGTGAGGAGCAGCAAGAGCTTGACTGGCTGGCACTTTCGTTGTGGGAGCAATCGTCCGACGTTCGTGATTTTTCGGGGTTTTATTTCAGTGGGCGCCCAGCTGCAGCTGGTGGTAAACGTCGAAGGCCTGTTGGTCAGGGAAAGCCCGGAGCCCCGATGTCTGTGGCGCTGTAGATGCGCTGGGAATGGCTGGTTAGAAGCAGCATGAGCTTGACTGGCTGGCACTTTTGGTGTGGGAGCAATCGTCCGACGTTCGTGACTTTTCGGTGTTCTTTTCAGTGGGAGCCCAGGTTCAGCGAGTGGTAAACGTCGAAGCCCTGTTCGTCAGGGAAAGCCTTGAGCCCCGATGTCTGTGGTGCTGTAGATGCACTGCCACTGTCCGGTGAGGAGCAGCAAGAGCTTGACTGTCTGGCACTTTTGCTGTGGGAGCAATCGTCCGACGTTCGTCATTTTTCAGGGTTTTTTTTCACTGGGCAACCAGGTGCAGCTGGTGGTAAATGTCGAAGGCCTGTTGGTCAGGGAAAGCCCGGAGCCACGATGTCTGTGGTGCTGTAGATGCGCTGCCAATGGCCGGTGAGGAGCAGCAAGAGCTTGACTGGCTGGCACTTTTGGTGTCGGAGCAATCGTCCGACGTTTGTGATTTTTCGGGGTTTTATTTCAGTGGGCGCCCAGGTTGAGCTGGTGGTAAACATCGAAGCCCTGTTGGTCAGGGAAAGCCCGGAGCCCCGATGTCTGTGGCGCTGTAGATGCGCTGGGAATGGCTGGTTAGAAGCAGCATGAGCTTGACTGGCTGGCACTTTTGGTGTGGGAGCAATCGTCCGACGTTCGTGATTTTTCGGGGTTATTTTCAGTGGGAGCCCAGGTTCAGCGAGTGGTAAACGTCGAAGCCCTGTTGGTCAGGGAAAGCCCGGAGCCCCGATGTCTGTGGTGTTGTAGATGCACTGCCACTGTCCGGTGAGGAGCAGCAAGAGCTTGACTGGCTGGCACTTTGGGTGTGGGAGCAGTCGTCCGACGTTCGTGATTTTTCGGGGTTTTATTTCAGTGGGCGCCCAGGTGCAGCTGGTGGTAAATGTCGAAGCCCTGTTGGTCAGGGAAAGCCCGGAGCCACGATGTCTGTGGTGCTGTAGATGCGCTGCCAATGGCCGGTGAGGAGCAGCAAGAGCTTGACTGGCTGGCACTTTTGGTGTGGGAGCAATCGTCCGACGTTTGTGATTTTTCGGGGTTTTTTTCAGTGGGCGCACAGGTGCAGCTGGTGGTAAACGTCGAAGCCCTGTTGGTCAGGGAAAGCCCGGAGCCGTGATGTCTGTGGTGCTGTAGATGCACTGCCAAAGTCCGGTGAGGAACAGCAAGAGCTTGAGTTGCTGGCACTTTCTGTGTGGGAGGAATCGTCCGACGTTTGTGATTTTTCGGGGTTTTATTTCAGTGGGCGCCCAGGTTCAGATGGTGGTAAACATCGAAGCCCTGTTTGTCAGGGAAAGCCCAGAGCCCCGATGTCTGTGGTGCTGTAGATGCGCTGCCAGTGGCCGGTGAGGAGCAGCAAGAGCTTGAGTTGCTGGAACTTTCGGTGTGGGAGCAATTGTCCGATGTTCGTGATTTTTCGGGGTTCTTTTCAGTGGGAGCCCAGGTTCAGCGAGTGGTAAACGTCGAAGCCCTGTTGGTCAGGGAAAGCCCGGAGCCCCGATGTCTGTGGTGCTGTAGATGCGCTGCCAAAGTCCGGTGAGGAGCAGCAAGAGCTTGAGTTGCTGGCACTTTCGGTGTGGGAGCAATCGTCCGATGTTCGTGATTTTTCGGGGTTCTTTTCAGTTGGCGCCCAGGCTCAGCTGGTGGTAAACGTCGAAGCCCTGTTGGTCCGGGAAAGCCCAGAGCCCCGATGTCTGTGGTGCTGTAGATGCGCTGCCAATGGCCGGTGAGGAACAGCAAGAGCTTGACAGGCTGGCACTTTCGGTGTGGGATCAATCGTCCGACGTTTTTGATTTTTCAGGGTTTTTTTTTCAGTGGGCAACCAGGTGCAGCTGGTGGTAAACGTCGAAGCCCTGTTGGTCAGGGAAAGCCCGGAGCCGCGATGTCTGTGGTGCTGTAGATGCGCTGGGAATGGCCGGTGAGGAGCAGCAAGAGCTTGACTGGCTGGCACTTTTGGTGTGGGAGCAATCGTCCGACGTTCGTGATTTTTCTTTTATTTTTTTCAGCGGGCGCCCAGGTGCAGCTGGTGGTAAACGTCGAAGCCCTGTTTGTCAGGGAAAGCCCAGAGCCCCGATGTCTGTGGTGCTGTAGATGCGCTGGGAATGGGAGGTGAGGAGCAGCAAGAGCTTGAGTTGCTGGCACTTTTGGTGTGGGAGCAATCGTCCGACGTTCGTGATTTTTCGGGGTTTTATTTCAGTGGGTGCCCAGGTGCAGCTGGTGGTAAATGTCGAAGCCCTGTTCGTCAGGGAAAGCCCGGAGCCGCGATGTCTGTGGTGCTGTACATGCGCTGCCAATGGCCGGGGAGGAGCAGCAAAAGCTTGACTGGCTGGCGCTTTTGGTGTGGGAGCAATCGTCCTACGTTCGTCATTTTTCAGGGTTTTTTTTCAGTGGGCGCCCATGTGCAGCGGGTGGTAAACGTCGAAGCCCTGTTGGTCAGGGAAAGCCCTGAGCCCCGATGTCTGTGGTGCTGTAGATGCGCTGGGAATGGCCGGTGTTCAGCAGCTAGAGCTTGACTGTCTGGCACTTCTGGTGTGGGAGCAATCGTCGGACGTTCGTGATTTTTCGGGGTTCTTTTCAGTGGGAGCCCAGGTGCAGCTGGTGGTAAATGTCGAAGCCCTGATGGTCAGGGAAAGCCCGGAGCCCCGATGTCTGTGGTGCTGTAGATGCACTGCCACTGTCCGGTGAGGAGCAGCAAGAGCTTGACTGGCTGGCACTTTTGGTGTGGGAGCAATCGTCCGACGTTCGTCATTTTTCAGGGTTTTTTTTCAGGGGGCGCCCAGGTTCAGCTAGTGGTAAACGTCAAAGCCCTGTTGGTCAGGGAAAGCGCAGAACCCCGATGTCTGTGGTGCTGTAGATGCGCTGCCAAAGTCCGGTGAGGAGCAGCAAGAGCTTGACTGGCTGGCACTTTCGGTGTGGGAGCAATCGTCCGACGTTCGTGATTTTTCGGGCTTTTATTTCAGTGGGCGCCCAGGTTCAGCTGGTGGTAAACGTCGAAGCCCTGTTGGTCAGGGAACGCCCGGAGCCCCGGTGTCGGTGGTGCTGTAGATGCGCTGGGAATGGCCGGTGAGGAGCAGCAAGAGCTTGACTGGCTGGCACTTTTGGTGTTGGAGCAATCGTCCGACGTTCGTGATTTTTCATTTATTTTTTTCAGTGGGCGCCCAGGTGCAGCTGGTGGTAAACGTCGAAGCCCTGTTGTTCAGGGAAAGCGGAGAACCCCGATGTCTGTGGTGCTGTAGATGCACTGCCAAAGTCCGGTGAGTAGCAGCAAGAGCTTGAGTTGCTGGCACTTTCGGTGTGGGAGCAATCGTCCGACGTTCGTGATTTTTCGGGGTTTTATTTCAGTGGGCGCCCAGGTTCAGCTGGTGGTAAACGTCGAAGCCCTGTTGGTCAGGGAAAGCGTAGAGCCCCGATGTCTGTGGTGCTGTAGATGCGCTGGGAATGGCCGCTGAGGAGCAGCAAGAGCTTGTGTTGCTGGCACTTTTGGTGTGGGAGCAATTGTCCGACGTTCGTGATTTTTCGGGGTTTTATTTCAGTGGGCGCCCAGGTGCAGCGGGTGGTAAACGTCGAAGCCCTGTTGGTCAGGGAAAGCGTAGAGCCCCGATGTCTGTGGTGCTGTAGATGCGCTGGGAATGGCCGCTGAGGAGCAGCAAGAGCTTGAGTTGCTGGCACTTTCGGTGTGGGAGCAATTGTCCGACGTTCGTGATTTTTCGGGTTTCTTTTCAGTGGGCGCCCAGGTTCAGCTGGTGGTAAACGTTGAAGCCCTGTTGGTCAGGGAAAGTCCAGAGCCCTGATGTCTGTGGTGCTGTAGATGCGCTGGGAATGGGCGGTGAGGAGCAGCAAGAGCTTGACAGGCTGGCATTTAAGGTGTGGGAGCAATCGTCCGACGTTCGTGATTTTTCGGGGTTTTATTTCAGTGGGCGCCCAGGTTCAGCTGGTGGTAAACGTCGAAGCCCTGTTGGTCAGGGAAAGCTCGGAGCCCCGATACCTGTGGTGCTGTAGATGCGCTGCCAATGGGCGGTGAGTAGCAGCAAGAGCTTGGCTGGCTGGCACTTTTGGTGTGGGAGCAATCGTCCGACGTTCGTGATTTTTCAGGGTTTTTTTTCAGTGGGTAACCAGGTGCAGCTGGTGGTAAACGTCGAAGCCCTGTTCGTCAGGGAAAGTCCAGAGCCCTGATGTCTGTGGTGCTGTAGATGCGCTGGGAATGGCCGGTAAGTAGCAGCAAGAGCTTGACAGGCTGGCATTTAAGGTGTGGCAGGAATCGTCTGACATTTGTGATTTTTGGGGTTTTTTTTTCAGGGGGCACCCAGGTGCAGCTGGTGGTAAATGTCGAAGCCCTGTTGTTCAGGGAAAGCGCAGAACCCCGATGTCTGTGGTGCTGTAGATGCACTGGGAATGGCCGGTGAGTAGCAGCAAGAGCTTGAGTTGCTGGCACTTTCGGTGTGGGAGGAATCGTCCGACGTTCGTGATTTTTCGGGGTTTTATTTCAGTGGGCGCCCAGGTGCAGCTGGTGGTAAACGTTGAAGCCCTGTCGCTCAGGGAAAGCTCGGAGCCCCGATATCTGTGGTGCTGTAGATGCGCTGCCAATGGCCGGTGAGGAGCAGCAAGAGCTTGACTGGCTGGCACTTTGGGTGTGGGAGCAATCGTCGGACGTTCGTGATTTTTCGGGGTTTTATTTCAGTGGGCGCCCAGGTGCAGCTGGTGGTAAACGTCGAAGCCCTGTTGGTCAGGGAAAGCCCGGAGCCCCGATGTCTGTGGTGCTGTAGATGCGCTGGGAATGGCCGGTGTTCAGCAGCTAGAGCTTGACTGTCTGGCACTTTTGGTGTGGGAGCAATCGTCCGACGTTCGTGATTTTTCGGGGTTCTTTTCAGTGGGAGCCCAGGTTCAGCGAGTGGTAAACGTCGAAGCCCTGTTGGTCAGGGAAAGCCCGGAGCCCCGATGTCTGTGGTGCTGTAGATGCACTGCCACTCTCCGGTGAGGAGCAGCAAGAGCTTGACTGGCTGGCACTTTTGGTGTGGGAGCAATCGTCCGACGTTCGTGATTTTTCGGGGTTTTACTTTCAGTGGGCGCACAGGTGCAGCTGGTGGTAAATGTCGAAGCCGTGTTGGTCAGGGAAAGCCCGGAGCCCCGATGTCTGTGGTGCTGTAGATGCGCTGGGAATGGGCGGTGAGGAGCAGCAGGAGCTTGAGTTGCTGGCACTTTCAGTGTGGGAGCAATCGTCAGACGTTTGTGATTTTTGGGGATTTTTATTCACTGGGCGCCCAGGTTCAGTAGGTGGTAAACATCGAAGGCCTGTTGGTCAGGGAAAGCCCAGAGCCCCGATGTCTGTGGTGCTGTAGATGCGCTGGGAATGGCCGCTGAGGAGCAGCAAGAGCTTGACAGGCTGGCATTTAAGGTGTGGCAGGAATCGTCCGACGTTCGTGATTTTTGGGGTTTTTTTTTCAGGGGGCACCCAGGTGCAGCTGGTGGTAAATGTCGAAGCCCTGTTGGTCAGGGAAAGCCCGGAGCCCCGATGTCTGTGGTGCTGTAGATGCACTGCCAAAGTCCGATGAGGAGCAGCAAGAGCTTGACAGGCTGGCACTTTCGGTGTGGGAGCAATCGTCCGACGTTTTTGATTTTTCAGGGTTTTTTTTCAGTGGGAGCCCAGGTGCAGCTGGTGGTAAATGTCGAAGCCCGGTTCGTCAGGGAAAGCCCGGAGCCCCGATGTCTGTGGTGCTGTAGATGCGCTGCCAATGGGCGATGAGGAGCAGCAAGAGCTTGACTTGCTGGCACTTTCGGTGTGGGAGCAATCGTCCGACGTTCGTGATTTTTCGTTTATTTTTTTCAGTGGGCGCCCAGGTTCAACTGGTGGTAAACGTCGAAGGCCTGTTGGTCAGGGAAAGCGCAGAGCCCCGATGTCTGTGGTGTTGTAGATGCGCTGCCAATAGCCGGTGAGGAGCAGCAAGAGGCTCACATGCTGGCACTTTCGTTGTGGGTGCAATCGTCCGACGTTCGTGATTTTTGCGGTTTTTTTTTCAGTGGGCGCCCAGGTGCAGCTGGTGGTAAACGTCGAAGCCCTGTTCGTCAGGGAAATTCCAGAGCCCTGATGTCTGTGGTGCTGTAGATGCACTGGGAATGGCCGGTGAGTAGCAGCAAGAGCTTGAGTTGCTGGCACTTTCGGTGTGGGAGGAATCGTCCGACGTTCGTGATTTTTCGGGGTTTTATTTCAGTGGGCGCCCAGGTGCAGCTGGTGGTAAACGTCGAAGCCCTGTCGGTCAGGGAAAGCTCGGAGCCCCGATATCTGTCGTGCTGTAGATGCGCTGCCAATGGCCGGTGAGGAGCAGCAAGAGCTTGACTGGCTGGCACTTTGGGTGTGGGAGCAATCGTCGGACGTTCGTGATTTTTCGGGGTTTTATTTCAGTGGGCGCCCAGGTGCAGCTGGTGGTAAACGTCGAAGCCCTGTTGGTCAGGGAAAGCCCGGAGCCCCGATGTCTGTGGTGCTGTAGATGCGCTGGGAATGGCCGGTGTTCAGCAGCTAGAGCTTGACTGTCTGGCACTTTTGGTGTGGGAGCAATCGTCCGACGTTCGTGATTTTTCGGGGTTCTTTTCAGTGGGAGCCCAGGTTCAGCGAGTGGTAAACGTCGAAGCCCTGTTGGTCAGGGAAAGCCCGGAGCCCCGATGTCTGTGGTGCTGTAGATGCACTGCCACTCTCCGGTGAGGAGCAGCAAGAGCTTGACTGGCTGGCACTTTTGGTGTGGGAGCAATCGTCCGACGTTCGTGATTTTTCGGGGTTTTACTTTCAGTGGGCGCACAGGTGCAGCTGGTGGTAAATGTCGAAGCCGTGTTGGTCAGGGAAAGCCCGGAGCCCCGATGTCTGTGGTGCTGTAGATGCGCTGGGAATGGGCGGTGAGGAGCAGCAGGAGCTTGAGTTGCTGGCACTTTCAGTGTGGGAGCAATCGTCGGACGTTTGTGATTTTTGGGGATTTTTATTCACTGGGCGCCCAGGTTCAGTAGGTGGTAAACATCGAAGGCCTGTTGGTCAGGGAAAGCCCAGAGCCCCGATGTCTGTGGTGCTGTAGATGCGCTGGGAATGGCCGGTGAGGAGCAGCAAGAGCTTGACAGGCTGGCATTTAAGGTGTGGCAGGAATCGTCCGACGTTCGTGATTTTTGGGGTTTTTTTTTCAGGGGGCACCCAGGTGCAGCTGGTGGTAAATGTCGAAGCCCTGTTGGTCAGGGAAAGCCCGGAGCCCCGATGTCTGTGGTGCTGTAGATGCACTGCCAAAGTCCGGTGAGGAGCAGCAAGAGCTTGACAGGCTGGCACTTTCGGTGTGGGAGCAATCGTCCGACGTTCGTGATTTTTCGGGGTTCTTTTCAGTGGGAGCCCAGCTGCAGCGAGTGGTAAACGTCGAAGCCCTGTTGGTCAGGGAAAGCCCGGAGCCCCGATGTCTGTGGTGCTGTAGATGCGCTGGGAATGGGCGGTGAGGAGCAGCAAGAGCTTGACAGGCTGGCACTTTCGGTGTGGGAGCAATCGTCCGACGTTTTTGATTTTTCAGGGTTTTTTTTCAGTGGGAGCCCAGGTGCAGCTGGTGGTAAATGTCGAAGCCCTGTTCGTCAGGGAAAGTCCAGAGCCCTGATGTCTGTGGTGCTGTAGATGCGCTGGGAATGGCCGGTGAGTAGCAGCAAGAGCTTGACAGGCTGGCATTTAAGGTGTGGCAGGAATCGTCCGACATTTGTGTTTTTTGGGGTTTTTTTTTCAGGGGGCACCCAGGTGCAGCTGGTGGTAAATGTCGAAGCCCGGTTCGTCAGGGAAAGCCCGGAGCCCCGATGTCTGTGGTGCTGTAGATGCGCTGCCAATGGGCGATGAGGAGCAGCAAGAGCTTGACTTGCTGGCACTTTCGGTGTGGGAGCAATCGTCCGACGTTCGTGATTTTTCGTTTATTTTTTTCAGTGGGCGCCCAGGTTCAACTGGTGGTAAACGTCGAAGGCCTGTTGTTCAGGGAAAGCGCAGAGCCCCGATGTCTGTGGTGTTGTAGATGCGCTGCCAATAGCCGGTGAGGAGCAGCAAGAGGCTCACATGCTGGCACTTTCGTTGTGGGTGCAATCGTCCGACGTTCGTGATTTTTGCGGTTTTTTTTTCAGTGGGCGCCCAGGTGCAGCTGGTGGTAAACGTCGAAGCCCTGTTCGTCAGGGAAATTCCAGAGCCCTGATGTCTGTGGTGCTATAGATGCGCTGGGAATGTCCGGTGAGTAGCAGCAAGAGCTTGACAGGCTGGCATTTAAGGTGTGGCAGGAATCGTCCGACATTTGTGATTTTTGGAGTTTTTTTTTCAGGCGGCACCCAGGTGCAGCTGGTGGTAAACGTCGAAGCCCTGTTGGTCAGGGAAAGCCCGGAGCCCCGATGTCTGTGGTGCTGTAGATGCGCTGGGAATGGCCGGTGATGAGCAGCTAGAGCTTGACTGGCTGGCACTTTCGGTGTGGGAGCAATCGTGCGATGTTCGTGATTTTTCGTTTATTTTTTTCAGTGGGCGCCCAGTTGCAGCTGGTGGTAAACGTTGAAGCCCTGTTGGTCAGGGAAAGCCCGGAGCCGGGATGTCTGTGGTGCTGTAGATGCACTGCCACTGTCCGGTGAGGAGCAGCAAGAGCTTGACTGGCTGGCACTTTTGGTGTGGGAGCAATCGTCCGACGTTTGTGATTTTTCGTTTATTTTTTTCAGTGGGCGCCCAGGTGCAGCGGGTGGTAAACGTCGAAGCCCTGTTGGTCAGGGAAAGCCCGGAGCCCCGATGTCTGTGGTGCTGTAGATGCGTTCGGAATGGGCGGTGAGGAGCAGCAAGAGCTTGACTGGCTGGCACTTTCAGTGTGGGAGCAATCGTCCGACGTTCGTGATTTTTCGTTTATTTTTTTCAGTGGGCGCCCAGGTGCAGCTGGTGGTAAACGTCGAAGCCCAGTTGGTCAGGGAAAGCCCGGAGTCCCGATGTCTGTGGTGCTGTAGATGCGCTGCCAATGCCCGGTGAGGAGCAGCAAGAGCTTGACTGGCTGGCACTTTCAATGTGGGAACAATCGTCCGACGTTCGTGATTTTTTGGGTTTTTTTTCCAGTGGGCGCCCAGGTTCAGCTGGTGGTAAACGTCGAAGCCCTGTTGGTCAGGGAAAGCCCGGAGCCCCGATGTCTGTGGTGCTGTAGATGCGCTGGGAATGGCCGGTGAGGAGCAGCAAGAGATTGTGTTGCTGGCAATTTCGGTTTGGGTGCAATCGTCCGACGTTCGTGATTTTTCGGGGTTTTTTTCAGTGGGAGCCCAGGTGCAGCGAGTGGTAAACGTCGAAGCCCTGTTGGTCAGGGAAAGCCCGGAGCTCCGATGTCTGTGGTGCTGTAGATGAGCTGCCAGTGGCCGGTGAGGAACTGCAAGAGCTTGACTGGCTGGCACTTTCGGTGTGGGATCAATTGTCCGACGTTTTTGATTTTTCAGGGTTTTTTTTCAGTGACCAACTAGGTGCAGCTGGTGGTAAATGTCGAAGCCCTGTTGGTCAGGGAAAGCCCAGAGCCGCGATGTCTGTGGTGCTGTAGATGCACTGGGAATGGCCGGTGAGGAGCAGCAAGAGCTTGAGTTGCTGGCACTTTCGGTGTGGGACGAATCGTCTGACGTTTTTGATTTTTCAGGGTTTTTTTTCAGTGGGTAACCAGGTGCAGCTGGTGGTAAATGTCGAAGCCCTGTTGGTGAGGGAAAGCCCGGAGCCGCGATGTCTGTGGTGCTGTAGATGCGCTGGGAATGGGCGGTGAGGAGCAGCAAGAGCTTGTGTTGCTGGCACTTTCGGTGTGGGAGCAATCGTCCGATGTTCGTGATTTTTCGGGGTTTTACTTTCAGTGGGCGCCCAGGTGCAGCTGGTGGTAAACGTTGAAGCCCTGTTGGTCAGGGAAAGCCCGGAGCCCCGATGTCTGTCGTGCTGTAGATGCCCTGCCAATGGGCGGTGAGTAGCAGCAAGAGCTTGAGTTGCTCGCAGTTTCGGTGTGGGAGCAATCGTCCGATATTCATGATTTTTCGTTTATTTTTTTCAGTGGGCGCCCAGGTGCAGCTGGTGGTAAATGTCGAAGGCCTGTTGGTCAGGGAAAGCCCGGAGCCACGATGTCTGTGGTGCTGTAGATGCGCTGCCAATGGCCGGTGAGGAGCAGCAAGAGCTTGGCTGGCTGGCACTTTCGTTGTGGGAGCAATCGTCCAACGTTCGTGATTTTTCGGGGTTTTACTTTCAGTGGGCGCACAGGTGCAGCTGGTGGTAAATGTCGAAGCCATGTTGGTCAGGGAAAGCCCACAGCCCCGATGTCTGTGGTGCTGTAGATGCGTTGGGAATGGCCGGTGAGGAGCAGCAAGAGCATGACAGGCTGGCATTTAAGGTGTGGCAGGAATCGTCCGACGTTCGTGATTTTTGGGGTTTTTTTTTCAGGGGGCACCCAGGTGCAGCTGGTGGTAAATGTCGAAGCCCTGTTGGTCAGGGAAAGCCCGGAGCCCCGATGTCTGTGGTGCTGTAGATGCGCTGGGAATGGCTGGTGAGGAGCAGCATAGCTTGACAGGCTGGCACTTTCGGTGTGGGAGCAATCGTCCGACGTTCGTGATTTTTCGGGGTTCTTTTTAGTGGGAGCCCAGCTGCAGCGAGTGGTAAACGTCGAAGCCCTGTTGGTCAGGGAAAGCCCGGAGCCCCGATGTCTGTGGTGCTGTAGATGCGCTGGGAATGGCCGGTGAGGAGCAGCAAGAGCTTGACAGGCTGGCACTTTCCGTGTGGGAGCAATCGTCCGATGTTCGTGATTTTTCGTTTATTTTTTTCAGTGGGCGCCCAGGTTCAACTGGTGGTAAACGTCGAAGCCCTGTTCGTCAGGGAAAGCTCAGAGCCCCGATGTCTGTGGTGCTGTAGATGCGCTGGGAATGGCCGGTGAGGAGCAGCAAGAGCTTGTGTTGCTGGCACTTTCGGTGTGGGAGCAATCGTCCGATGTTCGTGATTTTTCGGGGTTTTACTTTCAGTGGGCGCCCAGGTTCAGCTGGTGGTAAACGTCGAAGCCCTGTTGGTCACGGAAAGCCCGGAGCCCCGATATCTGTGATGCTGTAGATGCGCTGGGAATGGGCGGTGAGGAGCAGCAAGAGCTTGACTGTCTGGCACTTTCGGTGTGGGAGCAATCGTCCGATGTTCGTGATTTTTAGTTTATTTTTTTCAGTGGGCGCCCAGGTTCAGCTGGTGGTAAACGTCGAAGCCCTGTTGGTCAGGGAAAGCGCAGAACCCCAATGTATGTGGTGCTGTAGATGCACTGCCAAAGTCTGGTGAGTAGCAGCAAGAGCTTGAGTTGCTGGCACTTTCGTTGTGGGAGCAATCGTCCGACGTTCGTGATTTTTCGGAGTTTTATTTCAGTGGGCGCCCAGGTGCAGCTGGTGGTAAATGTCGAAGCCCTGTTGGTCAGGGAAAGCCCGGAGCCCCGATGTCTGTGGTGCTGTAGATGCGCTGCCAATGGTCGGTGAGGAGCAGCAAGAGGCTGACATGCTGGCACTTTCGGTGTGGGAGCAATCGTCCGACGTTCGTGATTTTTGGGGTTTTTTTCAGTGGGCGCCCAGGTGCAGCTGGTGGTAAACGTTGAAGCCCTGTTCGTCAGGGAAAGCCCAGAGCCCCGATGTCTGTGGTGCTGTAGATGCACTGGGAGTGGCCGGGGAGGAGCAGCAAGAGCTTGACTGGCTGGCACTTTCGTTGTGGGAGCAATCGTCTGACGTTCGTGATTTTTCGGGGTTTTATTTCAGTGGGCGCCCAGGTGCAGCTGGTGGTAAACGTCGAAGCCCTGTTGGTCAGGGAAAGCCCGGAGCCCCGATGTCTGTGGTGCTGTAGATGCGCTGCCAAAGTCCGGTGAGGAGCAGCAAGAGCTTGAGTTGCTGGCACTTTCGGTGTGGGAGCAATCGTCCGACGTTCGTGATTTTTCGGGTTTTTTTTCCAGTGGGCGCCCAGGTGCAGCTGGTGGTAAACGTCGAAGCCCTGTTTGTCAGGGAAAGCCGGGAGCCCCGATGTCTGTGGTGCTGTAGATGAGCTGGGAATGGCCGGTGAGGAACAGCAGGAGCTTGTGTTGCTGGCACTTTCGGTGTGGGTGCAATCGTCCGACGTTCGTGATTTTTCGGGGTTCTTTTCAGTGGGAGCCCAGGTGCAGCGAGTGGTAAACGTCGAAGCCCTGTTGGTCAGGGAAAGCCTGGAGCCCCGATGTCTGTGGTGCTGTAGATGGGCTGGGAATGGCCGGTGAGGAGCAGCAAGAGCTTGACTGGCTGGCACTTTTGGTGTGGGAGCAATTGTCCGATGTTCGTGATTTTTCTTTTATTTTTTTCAGTGGGCGCCCAGGTTCAGCTGGTGGTAAACGTCGAAGCCCTGTTGGTCAGGGAACGCGCAGAACCCCGATGTCTGTGGTGCTGTAGATGCACTGCCAAAGTCCGGTGAGTAGCAGCAAGAGCTTGACTGGCTGGCACTTTCGGTGTGGGAGGAATCGTCCGACGTTCGTGATTTTTCAGGGTTTTATTTCAGTGGGCGCCCAGGTGCAGCTGGTGGTAAACGTTGAAGCCCAGTTGGTCAGGGAAAGCCCGGAGCCCCGATGTCTGTGGTGCTGTAGATGCGCTGGGAATGGCCGGTGAGGAGCAGCAAGAGCTTGTGTTGCTGGCACTTTCGGTGTGGGTGCAATCGTCCGACGTTCGTGATATTTCGGGGTTCTTTTCAGTGGGAGCCTAGGTGCAGCGAGTGGTAAACGTCGAAGCCCTGTTGGTCAGGGAAAGCCCGGAGCTCCGATATCTGTAGTGCTGTACATGAGCTGCCAGTGGCCGGTGAGGAACTGCAAGAGCTTGACTGGCTGGCACTTTGGGTGTGGGATCAATTGTCCAACGTTTTAGATTTTTCAGGGTTTTTTTTCAGTGGCCAACTAGGTGCAGCTGGTGGTAAATGTCGAAGGCCTGTTGGTCAGGGAAAGCCCAGAGCCGCGATGTCTGTGGTGCTGTAGATGCGCTGCCAATGGCCGGTGAGGAGCAGCAAGAGCTTGACTGGCTGGCACTTTCAGTGTGGGAGCAATAGTCCGACGTTTTGATTTTTCGCGGTTTTTTTCAGTGGGCACCCAGGTGCAGCTGGTGGTAAACGTCGAAGCCCTGTTGTTCAGGGAAAGCGCAGAACCCCGATGTCTGTGGTGCTGTAGATGCACTGCCAAAGTCCGGTGTGTAGCAGCAAGAGCTTGAGTTGCTGGCACTTTCTGTGTGGGAGGAATCGTCCGACGTTTGTGATTTTTCGGGGTTTTATTTCAGTGGGCGCCCAGGTTCAGCTGGTGGTAAACATCGAAGCCCTGTTTGTCAGGGAAAGCCCAGAGCCCCGATGTCTGTGGTGCTGTAGATGCGCTGCCAGTGGCCGGTGAGGAGCAGCAAGAGCTTGAGTTGCTGGAACTTTCGGTGTGGGAGCAATTGTCCGATGTTCGTGATTTTTCGGGGTTCTTTTCAGTGGGAGCCCAGGTTCAGCGAGTGGTAAACGTCGAAGCCCTGTTGGTCAGGGAAAGCCCGGAGCCCCGATGTCTGTGGTGCTGTAGATGCGCTGCCAAAGTCCGGTCAGGAGCAGCAAGAGCTTGAGTTGCTGGCACTTTCGGTGTGGGAGCAATCGTCCGATGTTCGTGATTTTTCGGGGTTCTTTTCAGTTGGCGCCCAGGCTCAGCTGGTGGTAAACGTCGAAGCCCTGTTGGTCCGGGAAAGCCCAGAGCCCCGATGTCTGTGGTGCTGTAGATGCGCTGCCAATGGCCGGTGAGGAACAGCAAGAGCTTGACAGGCTGGCACTTTCGGTGTGGGATCAATCGTCCGACGTTTTTGATTTTTCAGGGTTTTTTTTTCAGTGGGCAACCAGGTGCAGCTGGTGGTAAACGTCGAAGCCCTGTTGGTCAGGGAAAGCCCGGAGCCGCGATGTCTGTGGTGCTGTAGATGCGCTGGGAATGGCTGGTGAGGAGCAGCAAGAGCTTGACTGGCTGGCACTTTTGGTGTGGGAGCAATCGTCCGACGTTCGTGATTTTTCTTTTATTTTTTTCAGCGGGCGCCCAGGTGCAGCTGGTGGTAAACGTCGAAGCCCTGTTTGTCAGGGAAAGCCCAGAGCCCCGATGTCTGTGGTGCTGTAGATGCGCTGGGAATGGGAGGTGAGGAGCAGCAAGAGCTTGAGTTGCTGGCACTTTTGGTGTGGGAGCAATCGTCCGACGTTCGTGATTTTTCGGGGTTTTATTTCAGTGGGTGCCCAGGTGCAGCTGGTGGTAAATGTCGAAGCCCTGTTCGTCAGGGAAAGCCCGGAGCCCCGATCTCTGTGGTGCTGTACATGCGCTGCCAATGGCCGGGGAGGAGCAGCAAAAGCTTGACTGGCTGGCACTTTTGGTGTGGGAGCAATCGTCCGACGTTCGTCATTTTTCAGGGTTTTTTTTCAGTGGGCGCCCATGTGCAGCGGGTGGTAAACGTCGAAGCCCTGTTGGTCAGGGAAAGCCCGGAGCCCCGATGTCTGTGGTGCTGTAGATGCGCTGGGAATGGCCGGTGTTCAGCAGCTAGAGCTTGACTGTCTGGCACTTCTGGTGTGGGAGCAATCGTCGGACGTTCGTGATTTTTCGGGGTTCTTTTCAGTGGGAGCCCAGGTGCAGCTGGTGGTAAATGTCGAAGCCCTGATGGTCAGGGAAAGCCCGGAGCCCCGATGTCTGTGGTGCTGTAGATGCACTGCCACTGTCCGGTGAGGAGTAGCAAGAGCTTGACTGGCTGGCACTTTTGGTGTGGGAGCAATCGTCCGACGTTCGTCATTTTTCAGGGTTTTTTTTCAGGGGGCGCCCAGGTTCAGCTAGTGGTAAACGTCAAAGCCCTGTTGGTCAGGGAAAGCGCAGAACCCCGATGTCTGTGGTGCTGTAGATGCGCTGCCAAAGTCCGGTGAGGAGCAGCAAGAGCTTGACTGGCTGGCACTTTCGGTGTGGGAGCAATCGTCCGACGTTCGTGATTTTTCGGGCTTTTATTTCAGTGGGCGCCCAGGTTCAGGTGGTGGTAAACGTCGAAGCCCTGTTGGTCAGGGAACGCCCGGAGCCCCGGTGTCGGTGGTGCTGTAGATGCGCTGGGAATGGCCGGTGAGGAGCAGCAAGAGCTTGACTGGCTGGCACTTTTGGTGTGGGAGCAATCGTCCGACGTTCGTGATTTTTCATTTATTTTTTTCAGTGGGCGCCCAGGTGCAGCTGGTGGTAAACGTCGAAGCCCTGTTGTTCAGGGAAAGCGGAGAACCCCGATGTCTGTGGTGCTGTAGATGCACTGCCAAAGTCCGGTGAGTAGCAGCAAGAGCTTGAGTTGCTGGCACTTTCGGTGTGGGAGCAATCGTCCGACGTTCGTGATTTTTCGGGGTTTTATTTCAGTGGGCGCCCAGGTTCAGCTGGTGGTAAACGTCGAAGCCCTGTTGGTCAGGGAAAGCGTAGAGCCCCGATGTCTGTGGTGCTGTAGATGCGCTGGGAATGGCCGCTGAGGAGCAGCAAGAGCTTGTGTTGCTGGCACTTTTGGTGTGGGAGCAATTGTCCGACGTTCGTGATTTTTCGGGGTTTTATTTCAGTGGGCGCCCAGGTGCAGCGGGTGGTAAACGTCGAAGCCCTGTTGGTCAGGGAAAGCGTAGAGCCCCGATGTCTGTGGTGCTGTAGATGCGCTGGGAATGGCCGGTGAGGAGCAGCAAGAGCTTGAGTTGCTGGCACTTTCGGTGTGGGAGCAATTGTCCGACGTTCGTGATTTTTCGGGGTTCTTTTCAGTGGGCGCCCAGGTTCAGCTGGTGGTAAACGTTGAAGCCCTGTTGGTCAGGGAAAGTCCAGAGCCCTGATGTCTGTGGTGCTGTAGATGCGCTGGGAATGGGCGGTGAGGAGCAGCAAGAGCTTGACAGGCTGGCATTTAAGGTGTGGGAGCAATCGTCCGACGTTCGTGATTTTTCGGGGTTTTATTTCAGTGGGCGCCCAGGTTCAGCTGGTGGTAAACGTCGAAGCCCTGTTGGTCAGGGAAAGCTCGGAGCCCCGATACCTGTGGTGCTGTAGATGCGCTGCCAATGGGTGGTGAGTAGCGGCAAGAGCTTGGCTGGCTGGCACTTTTGGTGTGGGAGCAATCGTCCGACGTTCGTGATTTTTCAGGGTTTTTTTTCAGTGGGTAACCAGGTGCAGCTGGTGGTAAACGTCGAAGCCCTGTTCGTCAGGGAAAGTCCAGAGCCCTGATGTCTTTGGTGCTGTAGATGCGCTGGGAATGGCCGGTAAGTAGCAGCAAGAGCTTGACAGGCTGGCATTTAAGGTGTGGCAGGAATCGTCTGACATTTGTGATTTTTGGGGTTTTTTTTTCAAGGGGCACCCAGGTGCAGCTGGTGGTAAATGTCGAAGCCCTGTTGTTCAGGGAAAGCGCAGAACCCCGATGTCTGTGGTGCTGTAGATGCACTGGGAATGGCCGGTGAGTAGCAGCAAGAGCTTGAGTTGCTGGCACTTTCGGTGTGGGAGGAATCATCCGACGTTCGTGATTTTTCGGGGTTTTATTTCAGTGGGCGCCCAGGTGCAGCTGGTGGTAAACGTTGAAGCCCTGTCGGTCAGGGAAAGCTCGGAGCCCCGATATCTGTGGTGCTGTAGATGCGCTGCCAATGGCCGGTGAGGAGCAGCAAGAGCTTGACTGGCTGGCACTTTGGGTGTGGGAGCAATCGTCGGACGTTCGTGATTTTTCGGGGTTTTATTTCAGTGGGAGCCCAGGTTCAGCGAGTGGTAAACGTCGAAGCCCTGTTGGTCAGGGAAAGCCCGGAGCCCCGATGTCTGTGGTGCTGTAGATGCACTGCCACTCTCCGGTGAGGAGCAGCAAGAGCTTGACTGGCTGGCACTTTTGGTGTGGGAGCAATCGTCCGACGTTCGTGATTTTTCGGGGTTTTACTTTCAGTGGGTGCACAGGTGCAGCTGGTGGTAAATGTCGAAGCCGTGTTGGTCAGGGAAAGCCCGGAGACCCGATGTCTGTGGTGCTGTAGATGCGCTGGGAATGGGCGGTGAGGAGCAGCAGGAGCTTGAATTGCTGGCACTTTCAGTGTGGGAGCAATCGTCGGACGTTTGTGATTTTTGGGGATTTTTATTCACTGGGCGCCCAGGTTCAGTAGGTGGTAAACATCGAAGGCCTGTTGGTCAGGGAAAGCCCAGAGCCCCGATGTCTGTGGTGCTGTAGATGCGCTGGGAATGGCCGGTGAGGAGCAGCAAGAGCTTGACAGGCTGGCATTTAAGGTGTGGCAGGAATCGTCCGACGTTCGTGATTTTTGGGGTTTTTTTTTCAGGGGGCACCCAGGTGCAGCTGGTGGTAAATGTCGAAGCCCTGTTGGTCAGGGAAAGCCCGGAGCCCCGATGTCTGTGGTGCTGTAGATGCACTGCCAAAGTCCGGTGAGGAGCAGCAAGAGCTTGACAGGCTGGCACTTTCGGTGTGGGAGCAATCGTCCGACGTTCGTGATTTTTCAGGGTTTTTTTTCAGTGGGAGCCCAGGTGCAGCTGGTGGTAAATGTCGAAGCCCTGTTCGTCAGGGAAAGTCCAGAGCCCCGATGTCTGTGGTGCTGTAGATGCGCTGGGAATGGCCGGTGAGTAGCAGCAAGAGCTTGACAGGCTGGCATTTAAGGTGTGGCAGGAATCGTCCGACATTTGTGTTTTTTGGGGTTTTTTTTTCAGGGGGCACCCAGGTGCAGCTGGTGGTAAATGTCGAAGCCCGGTTCGTCAGGGAAAGCCCGGAGCCCCGATGTCTGTGGTGCTGTAGATGCGCTGCCAATGGGCGATGAGGAGCAGCAAGAGCTTGACTTGCTGGCACTTTCGGTGTGGGAGCAATCGTCCGACGTTCGTGATTTTTCGTTTATTTTTTTCAGTGGGCGCCCAGGTTCAACTGGTGGTAAACGTCGAAGGCCTGTTGGTCAGGGAAAGCGCAGAGCCCCGATGTCTGTGGTGTTGTAGATGCGCTGCCAATAGCCGGTGAGGAGCAGCAAGAGGCTCACATGCTGGCACTTTCGTTGTGGGTGCAATCGTCCGACGTTCGTGATTTTTGCGGTTTTTTTTTCAGTGGGCGCCCAGGTGCAGCTGGTGGTAAACGTCGAAGCCCTGTTCGTCAGGGAAATTCCAGAGCCCTGATGTCTGTGGTGCTATAGATGCGCTGGGAATGTCCGGTGAGTAGCAGGAAGAGCTTGACAGGCTGGCATTTAAGGTGTGGCAGGAATCGTCCGACATTTGTGATTTTTGGAGTTTTTTTTTCAGGCGGCACCCAGGTGCAGCTGGTGGTAAACGTCGAAGCCCTGTTGGTCAGGGAAAGCCCGGAGCCCCGATGTCTGTGGTGCTGTAGATGCGCTGGGAATGGCCGGTGATGAGCAGCAAGAGCTTGACTGGCTGGCACTTTCGGTGTGGGAGCAATCGTGCGATGTTCGTGAGTTTTCGTTTATTTTTTTCAGTGGGCGCCCAGTTGCAGCTGGTGGTAAACGTTGAAGCCCTGTTGGTCAGGGAAAGCCCGGAGCCGGGATGTCTGTGGTGCTGTAGATGCACTGCCACTGTCCGGTGAGGAGCAGCAAGAGCTTGACTGGCTGGCACTTTTGGTGTGGGAGCAATCGTCCGACGTTTGTAATTTTTCGTTTATTTTTTTCAGTGGGCGCCCAGGTGCAGCGGGTGGTAAACGTCGAAGCCCTGTTGGTCAGGGAAAGCCCGGAGCCCCGATGTCTGTGGTGCTGTAGATGCGTTCGGAATGGGCGGTGAGGAGCAGCAAGAGCTTGACTGGCTGGCACTTTCAGTGTGGGAGCAATCGTCCGACGTTCGTGATTTTTCGTTTATTTTTTTCAGTGGGCGCCCAGGTGCAGCTGGTGGTAAACGTCGAAGCCCAGTTGGTCAGGGAAAGCCCGGAGTCCCGATGTCTGTGGTGCTGTAGATGCGCTGCCAATGCCCGGTGAGGAGCAGCAAGAGCTTGACTGGCTGGCACTTTCAATGTGGGAACAATCGTCCGACGTTCGTGATTTTTTGGGTTTTTTTTCCAGTGGGCGCCCAGGTTCAGCTGGTGGTAAACGTCGAAGCCCTGTTGGTCAGGGAAAGCCCGGAGCCCCGATATCTGTGGTGCTGTAGATGCGTTGGGAATGGCCGGTGAGGAGCAGCAAGAGATTGTGTTGCTGGCAATTTCGGTTTGGGTGCAATCGTCCGACGTTCGTGATTTTTCGGGGTTTTTTTCAGTGGGAGCCCAGGTGCAGCGAGTGGTAAACGTCGAAGCCCTGTTGGTCAGGGAAAGCCCGGAGCTCCGATGTCTGTGGTGCTGTAGATGAGCTGCCAGTGGCCGGTGAGGAACTGCAAGAGCTTGACTGGCTGGCACTTTCGGTGTGGGATCAATTGTCCGACGTTTTTGATTTTTCAGGGTTTTTTTTCAGTGACCAACTAGGTGCAGCTGGTGGTAAATGTCGAAGGCCTGTTGGTCAGGGAAAGCCCAGAGCCGCGATGTCTGTGGTTCTGTAGATGCACTGGGAATGGCCGGTGAGGAGCAGCAAGAGCTTGAGTTGCTGGCACTTTCAGTGTGGGACGAATCGTCTGACGTTTTTGATTTTTCAGGGTTTTTTTTCAGTGGGTAACCAGGTGCAGCTGGTGTTAAATGTCGAAGCCCTGTTGGTGAGGGAAAGCCCGGAGCCGCGATGTCTGTGGTGCTGTAGATGCGCTGGGAATGGGCGGTGAGGAGCAGCAAGAGCTTGTGTTGCTGGCACTTTCGGTGTGGGAGCAATCGTCCGATGTTCGTGATTTTTCGGGGTTTTACTTTCAGTGGGCGCCCAGGTGCAGCTGGTGGTAAACGTTGAAGCCCTGTTGGTCAGGGAAAGCCCGGAGCCCCGATGTCTGTGGTGCTGTAGATGCCCTGCCAATGGGCGGTGAGTAGCAGCAAGAGCTTGAGTTGCTCGCAGTTTCGGTGTGGGAGCAATCGTCCGATATTCATGATTTTTCGTTTATTTTTTTCAGTGGGCGCCCAGGTGCAGCTGGTGGTAAACGTCGAAGCCCTGTTGGTCAGGGAAAGCCCGGAGCCCCGATGTCTGTGGTGCTGTAGATGCGCTGCCACTCTCCGGTGAGGAGCAGCAAGAGCTTGAGTTGCTGGCACTTTCGTTGTGGGAGCAATCGTCCGACGTTTGTGATTTTTCGGGGTTTTATTTCAGTGGGCGCCCAGGTGCAGCTGGTGGTAAATGTCGAAGCCCTGATGGTCAGGGAAAGCCCGGAGCCGCGATGTCTGTGGTGCTGTAGATGCGCTGCCAATGGCCGGTGAGGAGCAGCAAGAGCTTGACTGGCTGGCACTTTCAATGTGGGAACAATCGTCCGACGTTCGTGATTTTTCGGGTTTTTTTTCCAGTGGGCGCCCAGGTTCAGCTGGTGGTAAACGTCGAAGCCCTGTTCGTCAGGGAAAGCCCGGAGCCCCGATGTCTGTGGTGCTGTAGATGCGCTGGGAATGGGCGGTGAGGAGCAGCAAGAGCTTGACTGGCTGGCACTTTCGTTGTGGGAGCAATCGTCCGACGTTCGTGATTTTTCGGGCTTTTATTTCAGTGGGCGCCCAGGTTCAGCTGGTGGTAAACTTCTAAGACCTGTTGGTCAGGGAAAGCCCGGAGCCCCGATGTCTGTGGTGATGTAGATGCGCTGGGAATGGCCGGTGTTCAGCAGCTAGAGCTTGACTGTCTGGCACTTTTGGTGTGGGAGCAATCGTCCGACGTTCGTGATTTTTCGGGGTTCTTTTCAGTGGGAGCCCAGGTTCAGCGAGTGGTAAACGTCGAAGGCCTGTTGGTCAGGGAAAGCCCGGAGCCCCAATGTCTGTGGTGCTGTAGATGCACTGCCACTGTCCGGTGAGGAGCAGCAAGAGCTTGACTGGCTGGCTCTTTTGGTGTGGGAGCAATCGTCCGACGTTCGTCATTTTTCAGGGTTTTTTTTCAGTGGGCGCCCAGGTGCAGCTGGTGGTAAATGTCGAAGGCCTGTTGGTCAGGGAAAGCCCGGAGCCACGATGTCTGTGGTGCTGTAGATGCGCTGCCAATGGCCGGTGAGGAGCAGCAAGAGCTTGGCTGGCTGGCACTTTCGTTGTGGGAGCAATCGTCGGACGTTCGTGATTTTTGGGGTTTTTTTTTCAGGGGGCACCCAGGTGCAGCTGGTGGTAAATGTCGAAGCCCTGTTGGTCAGGGAAAGCCCGGAGCCCCGATGTCTGTGGTGCTGTAGATGCGCTGGGAATGGCTGGTGAGGAGCAGCATAGCTTGACAGGCTGGCACTTTCGGTGTGGGAGCAATCGTCCGACGTTCGTGATTTTTCGGGGTTCTTTTCAGTGGGAGCCCAGCTGCAGCGAGTGGTAAACGTCGAAGCCCTGTTGGTCAGGGAAAGCCCGGAGCCCCGATGTCTGTGGTGCTGTAGATGCGCTGGGAATGGCCGGTGAGGAGCAGCAAGAGCTTGACAGGCTGGCACTTTCGGTGTGGGAGCAATCGTCCGATGTTCGTGATTTTTCGTTTATTTTTTTCAGTGGGCGCCCAGGTTCAACTGGTGGTAAACGTCGAAGCCCTGTTCGTCAGGGAAAGCTCAGAGCCCCGATGTCTGTGGTGCTGTAGATGCGCTGGGAATGGCCGGTGAGGAGCAGCAAGAGCTTGTGTTGCTGGCACTTTCAGTGTGGGAGCAATCGTCCGATGTTCGTGATTTTTCGGGGTTTTACTTTCAGTGGGCGCCCAGGTTCAGCTGGTGGTAAACGTCGAAGCCCTGTTGGTCACGGAAAGCCCGGAGCCCCGATATCTGTGATGCTGTAGATGCGCTGGGAATGGGCGGTGAGGAGCAGCAAGAGCTTGACTGTCTGGCACTTTCGGTGTGGGAGCAATCGTCCGATGTTCGTGATTTTTAGTTTATTTTTTTCAGTGGGCGCCCAGGTTCAGCTGGTGGTAAACGTCGAAGCCCTGTTGGTCAGGGAAAGCGCAGAACCCCAATGTATGTGGTGCTGTAGATGCACTGCCAAAGTCTGGTGAGTAGCAGCAAGAGCTTGAGTTGCTGGCACTTTCGTTGTGGGAGCAATCGTCCGACGTTCGTGATTTTTCGGAGTTTTATTTCAGTGGGCGCCCAGGTGCAGCTGGTGGTAAATGTCGAAGCCCTGTTGGTCAGGGAAAGCCCGGAGCCCCGATGTCTGTGGTGCTGTAGATGCGCTGCCAATGGTCGGTGAGGAGCAGCAAGAGGCTGACATGCTGGCACTTTCGGTGTGGGAGCAATCGTCCGACGTTCGTGATTTTTGGGGTTTTTTTCAGTGGGCGCCCAGGTGCAGCTGGTGGTAAACGTTGAAGCCCTGTTGGTCAGGGAAAGCCCAGAGCCCCGATGTCTGTGGTGCTGTAGATGCACTGGGAGTGGCCGGGGAGGAGCAGCAAGAGCTTGACTGGCTGGCACTTTCGTTGTGGGAGCAATCGTCTGACGTTCGTGATTTTTCGGGGTTTTATTTCAGTGGGCGCCCAGGTGCAGCTGGTGGTAAACGTTGAAGCCCTGTTGGTCAGGGAAAGCTCGGAGCCCCGATGTCTGTGGTGCTGTAGATGCCCTGCCAATGGGCGGTGAGTAGCAGCAAGAGCTTGAGTTGCTGGCACTTTCGGTGTGGGAGCAATCGTCCGATGTTCGTGATTTTTCGTTTATTTTTTTCAGTGGGCGCCCAGGTTCAGCTGGTGGTAAACGTCGAAGCCCTGTTGGTCAGGGAAAGCCCGGAGCCCCGATGTCTGTGGTGCTGTAGATGCGCTGCCCAAGTCCGGTGAGGAGCAGCAAGAGCTTGAGTTGCTGGCACTTTCGGTGTGGGAGCAATGGTCTGACGTTCATGATTTTTCGTGGTTTTTTTCCAGTGGGCGCCCAGGTGCAGCTGGTGGTAAACGTCGAAGCCCAGTTGGTCAGGGAAAGCCCGGAGTCCCGATGTCTGTGGTGCTGTAGATGCGCTGCCAATGCCCGGTGAGGAGCAGCAAGAGCTTGACTGGCTGGCACTTTCAATGTGGGAACAATCGTCCGACGTTCGTGATTTTTTGGGTTTTTTTTCCAGTGGGCGCCCAGGTTCAGCTGGTGGTAAACGTCGAAGCCCTGTTGGTCAGGGAAAGCCCGGAGCCCCGATATCTGTGGTGCTGTAGATGCGCTGGGAATGGCCGGTGAGGAGCAGCAAGAGATTGTGTTGCTGGCAATTTCGGTTTGGGTGCAATCGTCCGACGTTCGTGATTTTTCGGGGTTTTTTTCAGTGGGAGCCCAGGTGCAGCGAGTGGTAAACGTCGAAGCCCTGTTGGTCAGGGAAAGCCCGGAGCTCCGATGTCTGTGGTGCTGTAGATGAGCTGCCAGTGGCCGGTGAGGAACTGCAAGAGCTTGACTGGCTGGCACTTTCGGTGTGGGATCAATTGTCCGACGTTTTTGATTTTTCAGGGTTTTTTTTCAGTGACCAACTAGGTGCAGCTGGTGGTAAATGTCGAAGGCCTGTTGGTCAGGGAAAGCCCAGAGCCGCGATGTCTGTGGTTCTGTAGATGCACTGGGAATGGCCGGTGAGGAGCAGCAAGAGCTTGAGTTGCTGGCACTTTCAGTGTGGGACGAATCGTCTGACGTTTTTGATTTTTCAGGGTTTTTTTTCAGTGGGTAACCAGGTGCAGCTGGTGTTAAATGTCGAAGCCCTGTTGGTGAGGGAAAGCCCGGAGCCGCGATGTCTGTGGTGCTGTAGATGCGCTGGGAATGGGCGGTGAGGAGCAGCAAGAGCTTGTGTTGCTGGCACTTTCGGTGTGGGAGCAATCGTCCGATGTTCGTGATTTTTCGGGGTTTTACTTTCAGTGGGCGCCCAGGTGCAGCTGGTGGTAAACGTTGAAGCCCTGTTGGTCAGGGAAAGCCCGGAGCCCCGATGTCTGTGGTGCTGTAGATGCCCTGCCAATGGGCGGTGAGTAGCAGCAAGAGCTTGAGTTGCTCGCAGTTTCGGTGTGGGAGCAATCGTCCGATATTCATGATTTTTCGTTTATTTTTTTCAGTGGGCGCCCAGGTGCAGCTGGTGGTAAACGTCGAAGCCCTGTTGGTCAGGGAAAGCCCGGAGCCCCGATGTCTGTGGTGCTGTAGATGCGCTGCCACTCTCCGGTGAGGAGCAGCAAGAGCTTGAGTTGCTGGCACTTTCGTTGTGGGAGCAATCGTCCGACGTTTGTGATTTTTCGGGGTTTTATTTCAGTGGGCGCCCAGGTGCAGCTGGTGGTAAATGTCGAAGCCCTGATGGTCAGGGAAAGCCCGGAGCCGCGATGTCTGTGGTGCTGTAGATGCGCTGCCAATGGCCGGTGAGGAGCAGCAAGAGCTTGACTGGCTGGCACTTTCAATGTGGGAACAATCGTCCGACGTTCGTGATTTTTCGGGTTTTTTTTCCAGTGGGCGCCCAGGTTCAGCTGGTGGTAAACGTCGAAGCCCTGTTCGTCAGGGAAAGCCCGGAGCCCCGATGTCTGTGGTGCTGTAGATGCGCTGGGAATGGGCGGTGAGGAGCAGCAAGAGCTTGACTGGCTGGCACTTTCGTTGTGGGAGCAATCGTCCGACGTTCGTGATTTTTCGGGCTTTTATTTCAGTGGGCGCCCAGGTTCAGCTGGTGGTAAACTTCTAAGACCTGTTGGTCAGGGAAAGCCCGGAGCCCCGATGTCTGTGGTGATGTAGATGCGCTGGGAATGGCCGGTGTTCAGCAGCTAGAGCTTGACTGTCTGGCACTTTTGGTGTGGGAGCAATCGTCCGACGTTCGTGATTTTTCGGGGTTCTTTTCAGTGGGAGCCCAGGTTCAGCGAGTGGTAAACGTCGAAGGCCTGTTGGTCAGGGAAAGCCCGGAGCCCCAATGTCTGTGGTGCTGTAGATGCACTGCCACTGTCCGGTGAGGAGCAGCAAGAGCTTGACTGGCTGGCACTTTTGGTGTGGGAGCAATCGTCCGACGTTCGTCATTTTTCAGGGTTTTTTTTCAGTGGGCGCCCAGGTGCAGCTGGTGGTAAATGTCGAAGGCCTGTTGGTCAGGGAAAGCCCGGAGCCACGATGTCTGTGGTGCTGTAGATGCGCTGCCAATGGCCGGTGAGGAGCAGCAAGAGCTTGGCTGGCTGGCACTTTCGTTGTGGGAGCAATCGTCGGACGTTCGTGATTTTTGGGGTTTTTTTTTCAGGGGGCACCCAGGTGCAGCTGGTGGTAAATGTCGAAGCCCTGTTGGTCAGGGAAAGCCCGGAGCCCCGATGTCTGTGGTGCTGTAGATGCGCTGGGAATGGCTGGTGAGGAGCAGCATAGCTTGACAGGCTGGCACTTTCGGTGTGGGAGCAATCGTCCGACGTTCGTGATTTTTCGGGGTTCTTTTCAGTGGGAGCCCAGCTGCAGCGAGTGGTAAACGTCGAAGCCCTGTTGGTCAGGGAAAGCCCGGAGCCCCGATGTCTGTGGTGCTGTAGATGCGCTGGGAATGGCCGGTGAGGAGCAGCAAGAGCTTGACAGGCTGGCACTTTCGGTGTGGGAGCAATCGTCCGATGTTCGTGATTTTTCGTTTATTTTTTTCAGTGGGCGCCCAGGTTCAACTGGTGGTAAACGTCGAAGCCCTGTTCGTCAGGGAAAGCTCAGAGCCCCGATGTCTGTGGTGCTGTAGATGCGCTGGGAATGGCCGGTGAGGAGCAGCAAGAGCTTGTGTTGCTGGCACTTTCAGTGTGGGAGCAATCGTCCGATGTTCGTGATTTTTCGGGGTTTTACTTTCAGTGGGCGCCCAGGTTCAGCTGGTGGTAAACGTCGAAGCCCTGTTGGTCACGGAAAGCCCGGAGCCCCGATATCTGTGATGCTGTAGATGCGCTGGGAATGGGCGGTGAGGAGCAGCAAGAGCTTGACTGTCTGGCACTTTCGGTGTGGGAGCAATCGTCCGATGTTCGTGATTTTTAGTTTATTTTTTTCAGTGGGCGCCCAGGTTCAGCTGGTGGTAAACGTCGAAGCCCTGTTGGTCAGGGAAAGCGCAGAACCCCAATGTATGTGGTGCTGTAGATGCACTGCCAAAGTCTGGTGAGTAGCAGCAAGAGCTTGAGTTGCTGGCACTTTCGTTGTGGGAGCAATCGTCCGACGTTCGTGATTTTTCGGAGTTTTATTTCAGTGGGCGCCCAGGTGCAGCTGGTGGTAAATGTCGAAGCCCTGTTGGTCAGGGAAAGCCCGGAGCCCCGATGTCTGTGGTGCTGTAGATGCGCTGCCAATGGTCGGTGAGGAGCAGCAAGAGGCTGACATGCTGGCACTTTCGGTGTGGGAGCAATCGTCCGACGTTCGTGATTTTTGGGGTTTTTTTCAGTGGGCGCCCAGGTGCAGCTGGTGGTAAACGTTGAAGCCCTGTTGGTCAGGGAAAGCCCAGAGCCCCGATGTCTGTGGTGCTGTAGATGCACTGGGAGTGGCCGGGGAGGAGCAGCAAGAGCTTGACTGGCTGGCACTTTCGTTGTGGGAGCAATCGTCTGACGTTCGTGATTTTTCGGGGTTTTATTTCAGTGGGCGCCCAGGTGCAGCTGGTGGTAAACGTTGAAGCCCTGTTGGTCAGGGAAAGCTCGGAGCCCCGATGTCTGTGGTGCTGTAGATGCCCTGCCAATGGGCGGTGAGTAGCAGCAAGAGCTTGAGTTGCTGGCACTTTCGGTGTGGGAGCAATCGTCCGATGTTCGTGATTTTTCGTTTATTTTTTTCAGTGGGCGCCCAGGTTCAGCTGGTGGTAAACGTCGAAGCCCTGTTGGTCAGGGAAAGCCCGGAGCCCCGATGTCTGTGGTGCTGTAGATGCGCTGCCCAAGTCCGGTGAGGAGCAGCAAGAGCTTGAGTTGCTGGCACTTTCGGTGTGGGAGCAATGGTCTGACGTTCATGATTTTTCGTGGTTTTTTTCCAGTGGGCGCCCAGGTGCAGCTGGTGGTAAACGTCGAAGCCCTGTTTGTCAGGGAAAGCCCGGAGCCCCGATGTCTGTGGTGCTGTAGATGCGCTGGGAATGGCCGGTGAGGAACAGCAGGAGCTTGTGTTGCTGGCACTTTCGGTGTGGGTGCAATCGTCCGACGTTCGTGATTTTTCGGGGTTCTTTTCAGTGGGAGCCCAGGTGCAGCGAGTGGTAAACGTCGAAGCCCTGTTGGTCAGGGAAAGCCTGGAGCCCCCATGTCTGTGGTGCTGTAGATGCGCTGGGAATGGCCGGTGAGGAGCAGCAAGAGCTTGACTGGCTGGCACTTTCAGTGTGGGAGCAATAGTCCGACGTTTGTGATTTTTCGGGGTTTTTTTCAGTGGGCACCCAGGTGCAGGTGATGGTAAATGTCGAAGCCCTCTTGGTCAGGGAAAGCGTAGAACCCCGATGTCTGTGGTGCTGTAGATGCACTGCCAAAGTCCGGTGAGTAGCAGCAAGAGCTTGACTGGCTGGCACTTTCGGTGTGGGAGGAATCGTCCGACGTTCGTGATTTTTCAGGGTTTTATTTCAGTGGGCGCCCAGGTGCAGCTGGTGGTAAACATCGAAGCCCTGTTGGTCAGGGAAAGCTCGGAGCCCCGATATTTGTGGTGCTGTAGATGCGCTGCCAATGGCCGGTGAGGAGCAGCAAGAGCTTGACTGTCTGGCACTTTCGGTGTGGGAGCAATCGTCCGACGTTCGTGATTTTTGGAGGTTTTATTTCAGTGGGCGCCCAGGTTCAGTAGGTGGTAAACGTCGAAGCCCTGTTGGTCAGGGAAAGCCCGGAGCCCCGATGTCTGTGGTGCTGTAGATGCGCTGGGAATGGCCGGTGATGAGCAGCAAGAGCTTGACTGGCTGGCACTTTCGGTGTGGGAGCAATCGTGCGATGTTCGTGATTTTTCGTTTATTTTTTTCAGTGGGCGCCCAGTTGCAGCTGGTGGTAAACGTTGAAGCCCTGTTGGTCAGGGAAAGCCCGGAGCCGGGATGTCTGTGGTGCTGTAGATGCACTGCCACTGTCCGGTGAGGAGCAGCAAGAGCTTGACTGGCTGGCACTTTTGGTGTGGGAGCAATCGTCCGACGTTTGTGATTTTTCGTTTATTTTTTTCAGTGGGCGCCCAGGTGCAGCGGGTGGTAAACGTCGAAGCCCTGTTGGTCAGGGAAAGCCCGGAGCCCCGATGTCTGTGGTGCTGTAGATGCGTTCGGAATGGGCGGTGAGGAGCAGCAAGAGCTTGACTGGCTGGCACTTTCAGTGTGGGAGCAATCGTCCGACGTTCGTGATTTTTCGTTTATTTTTTTCAGTGGGCGCCCAGGTGCAGCTGGTGGTAAACGTCGAAGCCCAGTTGGTCAGGGAAAGCCCGGAGTCCCGATGTCTGTGGTGCTGTAGATGCGCTGCCAATGCCCGGTGAGGAGCAGCAAGAGCTTGACTGGCTGGCACTTTCAATGTGGGAACAATCGTCCGACGTTCGTGATTTTTTGGGTTTTTTTTCCAGTGGGCGCCCAGGTTCAGCTGGTGGTAAACGTCGAAGCCCTGTTGGTCAGGGAAAGCCCGGAGCCCCGATGTCTGTGGTGCTGTAGATGCGCTGGGAATGGCCGGTGAGGAGCAGCAAGAGATTGTGTTGCTGGCAATTTCGGTTTGGGTGCAATCGTCCGACGTTCGTGATTTTTCGGGGTTTTTTTCAGTGGGAGCCCAGGTGCAGCAAGTGGTAAACGTCGAAGCCCTGTTGGTCAGGGAAAGCCCGGAGCTCCGATGTCTGTGGTGCTGTAGATGAGCTGCCAGTGGCCGGTGAGGAACTGCAAGAGCTTGACTGGCTGGCACTTTCGGTGTGGGATCAATTGTCCGACGTTTTTGATTTTTCAGGGTTTTTTTTCAGTGACCAACTAGGTGCAGCTGGTGGTAAATGTCGAAGGCCTGTTGGTCAGGGAAAGCCCAGAGCCGCGATGTCTGTGGTTCTGTAGATGCACTGGGAATGGCCGGTGAGGAGCAGCAAGAGCTTGAGTTGCTGGCACTTTCAGTGTGGGACGAATCGTCTGACGTTTTTGATTTTTCAGGGTTTTTTTTCAGTGGGTAACCAGGTGCAGCTGGTGGTAAATGTCGAAGCCCTGTTGGTGAAGGAAAGCCCGGAGCCGCGATGTCTGTGGTGCTGTAGATGCGCTGGGAATGGGCGGTGAGGAGCAGCAAGAGCTTGTGTTGCTGGCACTTTCGGTGTGGGAGCAATCGTCCGATGTTCGTGATTTTTCGGGGTTTTACTTTCAGTGGGCGCCCAGGTGCAGCTGGTGGTAAACGTTGAAGCCCTGTTGGTCAGGGAAAGCCCGGAGCCCCGATGTCTGTGGTGCTGTAGATGCCCTGCCAATGGGCGGTGAGTAGCAGCAAGAGCTTGAGTTGCTCGCAGTTTCGGTGTGGGAGCAATCGTCCGATATTCATGATTTTTCGTTTATTTTTTTCAGTGGGCGCCCAGGTGCAGCTGGTGGTAAACGTCGAAGCCCTGTTGGTCAGGGAAAGCCCGGAGCCCCGATGTCTGTGGTGCTGTAGATGCGCTGCCACTCTCCGGTGAGGAGCAGCAAGAGCTTGAGTTGCTGGCACTTTCGTTGTGGGAGCAATCGTCCGACGTTTGTGATTTTTCGGGGTTTTATTTCAGTGGGCGCCCAGGTGCAGCTGGTGGTAAATGTCGAAGCCCTGATGGTCAGGGAAAGCCCGGAGCCGCGATGTCTGTGGTGCTGTAGATGCGCTGCCAATGGCCGGTGAGGAGCAGCAAGAGCTTGACTGGCTGGCACTTTCAATGTGGGAACAATCGTCCGACGTTCGTGATTTTTCGGGTTTTTTTTCCAGTGGGCGCCCAGGTTCAGCTGGTGGTAAACGTCGAAGCCCTGTTCGTCAGGGAAAGCCCGGAGCCCCGATGTCTGTGGTGCTGTAGATGCGCTGGGAATGGGCGGTGAGGAGCAGCAAGAGCTTGACTGGCTGGCACTTTCGTTGTGGGAGCAATCGTCCGACGTTCGTGATTTTTCGGGCTTTTATTTCAGTGGGCGCCCAGGTTCAGCTGGTGGTAAACTTCTAAGACCTGTTTGTCAGGGAAAGCCCGGAGCCCCGATGTCTGTGGTGATGTAGATGCGCTGGGAATGGCCGGTGTTCAGCAGCTAGAGCTTGACTGTCTGGCACTTTTGGTGTGGGAGCAATCGTCCGACGTTCGTGATTTTTCGGGGTTCTTTTCAGTGGGAGCCCAGGTTCAGCGAGTGGTAAACGTCGAAGGCCTGTTGGTCAGGGAAAGCCCGGAGCCCCAATGTCTGTGGTGCTGTAGATGCACTGCCACTGTCCGGTGAGGAGCAGCAAGAGCTTGACTGGCTGGCACTTTTGGTGTGGGAGCAATCGTCCGACGTTCGTCATTTTTCAGGGTTTTTTTTCAGTGGGCGCCCAGGTGCAGCTGGTGGTAAATGTCGAAGGCCTGTTGGTCAGGGAAAGCCCGGAGCCACGATGTCTGTGGTGCTGTAGATGCGCTGCCAATGGCCGGTGAGGAGCAGCAAGAGCTTGGCTGGCTGGCACTTTCGTTGTGGGAGCAATCGTCCAACGTTCGTGATTTTTCGGGGTTTTACTTTCAGTGGGCGCACAGGTGCAGCTGGTGGTAAATGTCGAAGCCATGTTGGTCAGGGAAAGCCCACAGCCCCGATATCTGTGGTGCTGTAGATGCGTTGGGAATGGCCGGTGAGGAGCAGCAAGAGCATGACAGGCTGGCATTTAAGGTGTGGCAGGAATCGTCCGACGTTCGTGATTTTTGGGGTTTTTTTTTCAGGGGGCACCCAGGTGCAGCTGGTGGTAAATGTCGAAGCCCTGTTGGTCAGGGAAAGCCCGGAGCCCCGATGTCTGTGGTGCTGTAGATGCGCTGGGAATGGCTGGTGAGGAGCAGCATAGCTTGACAGGCTGGCACTTTCGGTGTGGGAGCAATCGTCCGACGTTCGTGATTTTTCGGGGTTCTTTTCAGTGGGAGCCCAGCTGCAGCGAGTGGTAAACGTCGAAGCCCTGTTGGTCAGGGAAAGCCCGGAGCCCCGATGTCTGTGGTGCTGTAGATGCGCTGGGAATGGCCGGTGAGGAGCAGCAAGAGCTTGACAGGCTGGCACTTTCGGTGTGGGAGCAATCGTCCGATGTTCGTGATTTTTCGTTTATTTTTTTCAGTGGGCGCCCAGGTTCAACTGGTGGTAAACGTCGAAGCCCTGTTCGTCAGGGAAAGCTCAGAGCCCCGATGTCTGTGGTGCTGTAGATGCGCTGGGAATGGCCGGTGAGGAGCAGCAAGAGCTTGTGTTGCTGGCACTTTCGGTGTGGGAGCAATCGTCCGATGTTCGTGATTTTTCGGGGTTTTACTTTCAGTGGGAGCCCAGGTTCAGCGAGTGGTAAACGTCGAAGGCCTGTTGGTCAGGGAAAGCCCGGAGCCCCAATGTCTGTGGTGCTGTAGATGCACTGCCACTGTCCGGTGAGGAGCAGCAAGAGCTTGACTGTCTGGCACTTTCGGTGTGGGAGCAATCGTCCGATGTTCGTGATTTTTAGTTTATTTTTTTCAGTGGGCGCCCAGGTTCAGCTGGTGGTAAACGTCGAAGCCCTGTTGGTCAGGGAAAGCGCAGAACCCCAATGTATGTGGTGCTGTAGATGCACTGCCAAAGTCTGGTGAGTAGCAGCAAGAGCTTGAGTTGCTGGCACTTTCGTTGTGGGAGCAATCGTCCGACGTTCGTGATTTTTCGGAGTTTTATTTCAGTGGGCGCCCAGGTGCAGCTGGTGGTAAATGTCGAAGCCCTGTTGGTCAGGGAAAGCCCGGAGCCCCGATGTCTGTGGTGCTGTAGATGCGCTGCCAATGGTCGGTGAGGAGCAGCAAGAGGCTCACATGCTGGCACTTTCGGTGTGGGAGCAATCGTCCGACGTTCGTGATTTTTGGGGTTTTTTTTCAGTGGGCGCCCAGGTGCAGCTGGTGGTAAACGTTGAAGCCCTGTTGGTCAGGGAAAGCCCAGAGCCCCGATGTCTGTGGTGCTGTAGATGCACTGGGAGTGGCCGGGGAGGAGCAGCAAGAGCTTGACTGGCTGGCACTTTCGTTGTGGGAGCAATCGTCTGACGTTCGTGATTTTTCGGGGTTTTACTTTCAGTGGGCGCCCAGGTGCAGCTGGTGGTAAACGTTGAAGCCCTGTTGGTCAGGGAAAGCTCGGAGCCCCGATGTCTGTGGTGCTGTAGATGCCCTGCCAATGGGCGGTGAGTAGCAGCAAGAGCTTGAGTTGCTGGCACTTTCGGTGTGGGAGCAATCGTCCGATGTTCGTGATTTTTCGTTTATTTTTTTCAGTGGGCGCCCAGGTTCAGCTGGTGGTAAACGTCGAAGCCCTGTTGGTCAGGGAAAGCCCGGAGCCCCGATGTCTGTGGTGCTGTAGATGCGCTGCCCAAGTCCGGTGAGGAGCAGCAAGAGCTTGAGTTGCTGGCACTTTCGGTGTGGGAGCAATCGTCTGACGTTCGTGATTTTTCGTGTTTTTTTTCCAGTGGGCGCCCAGGTGCAGCTGGTGGTAAACGTCGAAGCCCTGTTTGTCAGGGAAAGCCCGGAGCCCCGATGTCTGTGGTGCTGTAGATGCGCTGGGAATGGCCGGTGAGGAACAGCAGGAGCTTGTGTTGCTGGCACTTTCGGTGTGGGTGCAATCGTCCGACGTTCGTGATTTTTCGGGGTTCTTTTCAGTGGGAGCCCAGGTGCAGCGAGTGGTAAACGTCGAAGCCCTGTTGGTCAGAGAAAGCCCAGAGCCCCGATGTCTGTGGTGCTGTAGATGCACTGGGAGTGGCCGGGGAGGAGCAGCAAGAGCTTGACTGGCTGGCACTTTCAGTGTGGGAGCAATAGTCCGACGTTTGTGATTTTTCGGGGTTTTTTTCAGTGGGCACCCAGGTGCAGGTGATGGTAAATGTCGAAGCCCTCTTGGTCAGGGAAAGCGTAGAACCCCGATGTCTGTGGTGCTGTAGATGCACTGCCAAAGTCCGGTGAGTAGCAGCAAGAGCTTGACTGGCTGGCACTTTCGGTGTGGGAGGAATCGTCCGACGTTCGTGATTTTTCAGGGTTTTATTTCAGTGGGCGCCCAGGTGCAGCTGGTGGTAAACATCGAAGCCCTGTTGGTCAGGGAAAGCTCGGAGCCCCGATATTTGTGGTGCTGTAGATGCGCTGCCAATGGCCGGTGAGGAGCAGCAAGAGCTTGACTGTCTGGCACTTTCGGTGTGGGAGCAATCGTCCGACGTTCGTGATTTTTGGAGGTTTTATTTCAGTGGGCGCCCAGGTTCAGTAGGTGGTAAACGTCGAAGCCCTGTTGGTCAGGGAAAGCCCGGAGCCCCGATGTCTGTGGTGCTGTAGATGCGCTGGGAATGGCCGGTGATGAGCAGCAAGAGCTTGACTGGCTGGCACTTTCGGTGTGGGAGCAATCGTGCGATGTTCGTGATTTTTCGTTTATTTTTTTCAGTGGGCGCCCAGTTGCAGCTGGTGGTAAACGTTGAAGCCCTGTTGGTCAGGGAAAGCCCGGAGCCGGGATGTCTGTGGTGCTGTAGATGCACTGCCACTGTCCGGTGAGGAGCAGCAAGAGCTTGACTGGCTGGCACTTTTGGTGTGGGAGCAATCGTCCGACGTTTGTGATTTTTCGTTTATTTTTTTCAGTGGGCGCCCAGGTGCAGCGGGTGGTAAACGTCGAAGCCCTGTTGGTCAGGGAAAGCCCGGAGCCCCGATGTCTGTGGTGCTGTAGATGCGTTCGGAATGGGCGGTGAGGAGCAGCAAGAGCTTGACTGGCTGGCACTTTCAGTGTGGGAGCAATCGTCCGACGTTCGTGATTTTTCGTTTATTTTTTTCAGTGGGCGCCCAGGTGCAGCTGGTGGTAAACGTCGAAGCCCAGTTGGTCAGGGAAAGCCCGGAGTCCCGATGTCTGTGGTGCTGTAGATGCGCTGCCAATGCCCGGTGAGGAGCAGCAAGAGCTTGACTGGCTGGCACTTTCAATGTGGGAACAATCGTCCGACGTTCGTGATTTTTTGGGTTTTTTTTCCAGTGGGCGCCCAGGTTCAGCTGGTGGTAAACGTCGAAGCCCTGTTGGTCAGGGAAAGCCCGGAGCCCCGATGTCTGTGGTGCTGTAGATGCGCTGGGAATGGCCGGTGAGGAGCAGCAAGAGATTGTGTTGCTGGCAATTTCGGTTTGGGTGCAATCGTCCGACGTTCGTGATTTTTCGGGGTTTTTTTCAGTGGGAGCCCAGGTGCAGCAAGTGGTAAACGTCGAAGCCCTGTTGGTCAGGGAAAGCCCGGAGCTCCGATGTCTGTGGTGCTGTAGATGAGCTGCCAGTGGCCGGTGAGGAACTGCAAGAGCTTGACTGGCTGGCACTTTCGGTGTGGGATCAATTGTCCGACGTTTTTGATTTTTCAGGGTTTTTTTTCAGTGACCAACTAGGTGCAGCTGGTGGTAAATGTCGAAGGCCTGTTGGTCAGGGAAAGCCCAGAGCCGCGATGTCTGTGGTTCTGTAGATGCACTGGGAATGGCCGGTGAGGAGCAGCAAGAGCTTGAGTTGCTGGCACTTTCAGTGTGGGACGAATCGTCTGACGTTTTTGATTTTTCAGGGTTTTTTTTCAGTGGGTAACCAGGTGCAGCTGGTGGTAAATGTCGAAGCCCTGTTGGTGAAGGAAAGCCCGGAGCCGCGATGTCTGTGGTGCTGTAGATGCGCTGGGAATGGGCGGTGAGGAGCAGCAAGAGCTTGTGTTGCTGGCACTTTCGGTGTGGGAGCAATCGTCCGATGTTCGTGATTTTTCGGGGTTTTACTTTCAGTGGGCGCCCAGGTGCAGCTGGTGGTAAACGTTGAAGCCCTGTTGGTCAGGGAAAGCCCGGAGCCCCGATGTCTGTGGTGCTGTAGATGCCCTGCCAATGGGCGGTGAGTAGCAGCAAGAGCTTGAGTTGCTCGCAGTTTCGGTGTGGGAGCAATCGTCCGATATTCATGATTTTTCGTTTATTTTTTTCAGTGGGCGCCCAGGTGCAGCTGGTGGTAAACGTCGAAGCCCTGTTGGTCAGGGAAAGCCCGGAGCCCCGATGTCTGTGGTGCTGTAGATGCGCTGCCACTCTCCGGTGAGGAGCAGCAAGAGCTTGAGTTGCTGGCACTTTCGTTGTGGGAGCAATCGTCCGACGTTTGTGATTTTTCGGGGTTTTATTTCAGTGGGCGCCCAGGTGCAGCTGGTGGTAAATGTCGAAGCCCTGATGGTCAGGGAAAGCCCGGAGCCGCGATGTCTGTGGTGCTGTAGATGCGCTGCCAATGGCCGGTGAGGAGCAGCAAGAGCTTGACTGGCTGGCACTTTCAATGTGGGAACAATCGTCCGACGTTCGTGATTTTTCGGGTTTTTTTTCCAGTGGGCGCCCAGGTTCAGCTGGTGGTAAACGTCGAAGCCCTGTTCGTCAGGGAAAGCCCGGAGCCCCGATGTCTGTGGTGCTGTAGATGCGCTGGGAATGGGCGGTGAGGAGCAGCAAGAGCTTGACTGGCTGGCACTTTCGTTGTGGGAGCAATCGTCCGACGTTCGTGATTTTTCGGGCTTTTATTTCAGTGGGCGCCCAGGTTCAGCTGGTGGTAAACTTCTAAGACCTGTTTGTCAGGGAAAGCCCGGAGCCCCGATGTCTGTGGTGATGTAGATGCGCTGGGAATGGCCGGTGTTCAGCAGCTAGAGCTTGACTGTCTGGCACTTTTGGTGTGGGAGCAATCGTCCGACGTTCGTGATTTTTCGGGGTTCTTTTCAGTGGGAGCCCAGGTTCAGCGAGTGGTAAACGTCGAAGGCCTGTTGGTCAGGGAAAGCCCGGAGCCCCAATGTCTGTGGTGCTGTAGATGCACTGCCACTGTCCGGTGAGGAGCAGCAAGAGCTTGACTGGCTGGCACTTTTGGTGTGGGAGCAATCGTCCGACGTTCGTCATTTTTCAGGGTTTTTTTTCAGTGGGCGCCCAGGTGCAGCTGGTGGTAAATGTCGAAGGCCTGTTGGTCAGGGAAAGCCCGGAGCCACGATGTCTGTGGTGCTGTAGATGCGCTGCCAATGGCCGGTGAGGAGCAGCAAGAGCTTGGCTGCCTGGCACTTTCGTTGTGGGAGCAATCGTCCAACGTTCGTGATTTTTCGGGGTTTTACTTTCAGTGGGCGCACAGGTGCAGCTGGTGGTAAATGTCGAAGCCATGTTGGTCAGGGAAAGCCCACAGCCCCGATATCTGTGGTGCTGTAGATGCGTTGGGAATGGCCGGTGAGGAGCAGCAAGAGCATGACAGGCTGGCATTTAAGGTGTGGCAGGAATCGTCCGACGTTCGTGATTTTTGGGGTTTTTTTTTCAGGGGGCACCCAGGTGCAGCTGGTGGTAAATGTCGAAGCCCTGTTGGTCAGGGAAAGCCCGGAGCCCCGATGTCTGTGGTGCTGTAGATGCGCTGGGAATGGCTGGTGAGGAGCAGCATAGCTTGACAGGCTGGCACTTTCGGTGTGGGAGCAATCGTCCGACGTTCGTGATTTTTCGGGGTTCTTTTCAGTGGGAGCCCAGCTGCAGCGAGTGGTAAACGTCGAAGCCCTGTTGGTCAGGGAAAGCCCGGAGCCCCGATGTCTGTGGTGCTGTAGATGCGCTGGGAATGGCCGGTGAGGAGCAGCAAGAGCTTGACAGGCTGGCACTTTCGGTGTGGGAGCAATCGTCCGATGTTCGTGATTTTTCGTTTATTTTTTTCAGTGGGCGCCCAGGTTCAACTGGTGGTAAACGTCGAAGCCCTGTTCGTCAGGGAAAGCTCAGAGCCCCGATGTCTGTGGTGCTGTAGATGCGCTGGGAATGGCCGGTGAGGAGCAGCAAGAGCTTGTGTTGCTGGCACTTTCGGTGTGGGAGCAATCGTCCGATGTTCGTGATTTTTCGGGGTTTTACTTTCAGTGGGAGCCCAGGTTCAGCGAGTGGTAAACGTCGAAGGCCTGTTGGTCAGGGAAAGCCCGGAGCCCCAATGTCTGTGGTGCTGTAGATGCACTGCCACTGTCCGGTGAGGAGCAGCAAGAGCTTGACTGTCTGGCACTTTCGGTGTGGGAGCAATCGTCCGATGTTCGTGATTTTTAGTTTATTTTTTTCAGTGGGCGCCCAGGTTCAGCTGGTGGTAAACGTCGAAGCCCTGTTGGTCAGGGAAAGCGCAGAACCCCAATGTATGTGGTGCTGTAGATGCACTGCCAAAGTCTGGTGAGTAGCAGCAAGAGCTTGAGTTGCTGGCACTTTCGTTGTGGGAGCAATCGTCCGACGTTCGTGATTTTTCGGAGTTTTATTTCAGTGGGCGCCCAGGTGCAGCTGGTGGTAAATGTCGAAGCCCTGTTGGTCAGGGAAAGCCCGGAGCCCCGATGTCTGTGGTGCTGTAGATGCGCTGCCAATGGTCGGTGAGGAGCAGCAAGAGGCTCACATGCTGGCACTTTCGGTGTGGGAGCAATCGTCCGACGTTCGTGATTTTTGGGGTTTTTTTTCAGTGGGCGCCCAGGTGCAGCTGGTGGTAAACGTTGAAGCCCTGTTGGTCAGGGAAAGCCCAGAGCCCCGATGTCTGTGGTGCTGTAGATGCACTGGGAGTGGCCGGGGAGGAGCAGCAAGAGCTTGACTGGCTGGCACTTTCGTTGTGGGAGCAATCGTCTGACGTTCGTGATTTTTCGGGGTTTTACTTTCAGTGGGCGCCCAGGTGCAGCTGGTGGTAAACGTTGAAGCCCTGTTGGTCAGGGAAAGCTCGGAGCCCCGATGTCTGTGGTGCTGTAGATGCCCTGCCAATGGGCGGTGAGTAGCAGCAAGAGCTTGAGTTGCTGGCACTTTCGGTGTGGGAGCAATCGTCCGATGTTCGTGATTTTTCGTTTATTTTTTTCAGTGGGCGCCCAGGTTCAGCTGGTGGTAAACGTCGAAGCCCTGTTGGTCAGGGAAAGCCCGGAGCCCCGATGTCTGTGGTGCTGTAGATGCGCTGCCCAAGTCCGGTGAGGAGCAGCAAGAGCTTGAGTTGCTGGCACTTTCGGTGTGGGAGCAATCGTCTGACGTTTGTGATTTTTCGTGTTTTTTTTCCAGTGGGCGCCCAGGTGCAGCTGGTGGTAAACGTCGAAGCCCTGTTTGTCAGGGAAAGCCCGGAGCCCCGATGTCTGTGGTGCTGTAGATGCGCTGGGAATGGCCGGTGAGGAACAGCAGGAGCTTGTGTTGCTGGCACTTTCGGTGTGGGTGCAATCGTCCGACGTTCGTGATTTTTCGGGGTTCTTTTCAGTGGGAGCCCAGGTGCAGCGAGTGGTAAACGTCGAAGCCCTGTTGGTCAGGGAAAGCCTGGAGCCCCCATGTCTGTGGTGCTGTAGATGCGCTGGGAATGGCCGGTGAGGAGCAGCAAGAGCTTGACTGGCTGGCACTTTCAGTGTGGGAGCAATAGTCCGACGTTTGTGATTTTTCGGGGTTTTTTTCAGTGGGCACCCAGGTGCAGGTGATGGTAAATGTCGAAGCCCTCTTGGTCAGGGAAAGCGTAGAACCCCGATGTCTGTGGTGCTGTAGATGCACTGCCAAAGTCCGGTGAGTAGCAGCAAGAGCTTGACTGGCTGGCACTTTCGGTGTGGGAGGAATCGTCCGACGTTCGTGATTTTTCAGGGTTTTATTTCAGTGGGCGCCCAGGTGCAGCTGGTGGTAAACATCGAAGCCCTGTTGGTCAGGGAAAGCTCGGAGCCCCGATATTTGTGGTGCTGTAGATGCGCTGCCAATGGCCGGTGAGGAGCAGCAAGAGCTTGACTGTCTGGCACTTTCGGTGTGGGAGCAATCGTCCGACGTTCGTGATTTTTGGAGGTTTTATTTCAGTGGGCGCCCAGGTTCAGCTGGTGGTAAACGTTGAAGCCCAGTTGGTCAGGGAAAGCCCGGAGCCCCGATGTCTGTGGTGCTGTAGATGCGCTGGGAATGGCCGGTGAGGAGCAGCAAGAGCTTGTGTTGCTGGCACTTTCGGTGTGGGTGCAATCGTCCGACGTTCGTGATATTTCGGGGTTCTTTTCAGTGGGAGCCTAGGTGCAGCGAGTGGTAAACGTCGAAGCCCTGTTGGTCAGGGAAAGCCCGGAGCTCCGATGTCTGTAGTGCTGTACATGAGCTGCCAGTGGCCGGTGAGGAACTGCAAGAGCTTGACTGGCTGGCACTTTGGGTGTTGGATCAATTGTCCGACGTTTTCGATTTTTCAGGGTTTTTTTTCAGTGGCCAACTAGGTGCAGCTGGTGGTAAATGTCGAAGGCCTGTTGGTCAGGGAAAGCCCAGAGCCGCGATGTCTGTGGTGCTGTAGATGCGCTGCCAATGGCCGGTGAGGAGCAGCAAGAGCTTGACTGGCTGGCACTTTCAGTGTGGGAGCAATAGTCCGACGTTTGTGATTTTTCGCGGTTTTTTTCAGTGGGCACCCAGGTGCAGCTGGTGGTAAACGTCGAAGCCCTGTTGTTCAGGGAAAGCGCAGAACCCCGATGTCTGTGGTGCTGTAGATGCACTGCCAAAGTCCGGTGTGTAGCAGCAAGAGCTTGACTGTCTGGCACTTTTGGTGTGGGAGCAATCGTCCGACGTTTGTGATTTTTCGGGGTTTTATTTCAGTGGGCACCCAGGTTCAGCTGGTGGTAAACATCGAAGCCCTGTTTTTCAGGGAAAGCCCAGAGCCCCGATGTCTGTGGTGCTGTAGATGCGCTGCCAGTGGCCGGTTAGGAGCAGCAAGAGCTTGAGTTGCTGGAACTTTCGGTGTGGGAGCAATTGTCCGATGTTCGTGATTTTTCGGGGTTCTTTTCAGTGGGAGCCCAGGTTCAGCGAGTGGTAAACGTCGAAGCCCTGTTGGTCAGGGAAAGCCCGGAGCCCCGATGTCTGTGGTGCTGTAGATGCGCTGCCAAAGTCCGGTGAGGAGCAGCAAGAGCTTGAGTTGCTGGCACTTTCGGTGTGGGAGCAATCGTCCGATGTTCGTGATTTTTCGGGGTTCTTTTCAGTTGGCGCCCAGGCTCAGCTGGTGGTAAACGTCGAAGCCCTGTTGGTCCGGGAAAGCCCAGAGCCCCGATGTCTGTGGTGCTGTAGATGCGCTGCCAATGGCCGGTGAGGAACAGCAAGAGCTTGACAGGCTGGCACTTTCGGTGTGGGATCAATCGTCTGACGTTTTTGATTTTTCAGGGTTTTTTTTTCAGTGGGCAACCAGGTGCAGCTGGTGGTAAACGTCGAAGCCCTGTTGGTCAGGGAAAGCCCGGAGCCGCGATGTCTGTGGTGCTGTAGATGCGCTGGGAATGGCTGGTGAGGAGCAGCAAGAGCTTGACTGGCTGGCACTTTTGGTGTGGGAGCAATCGTCCGACGTTCGTGATTTTTCTTTTATTTTTTTCAGCGGGCGCCCAGGTGCAGCGGGTGGTAAACGTCGAAGCCCTGTTTGTCAGGGAAAGCCCAGAGCCCCGATGTCTGTGGTGCTGTAGATGCGCTGGGAATGGGAGGTGAGGAGCAGCAAGAGCTTGAGTTGCTGGCACTTTTGGTGTGGGAGCAATCGTCCGACGTTCGTGATTTTTCGGGGTTTTATTTCAGTGGGTGCCCAGGTTCAGCTGGTGGTAAACGTCGAAGCCCTGTTGGTCAGGGAAAGCCCGGAGCCCCGATGTCTGTGGTGCTGTACATGCGCTGCCAATGGCCGGGGAGGAGCAGCAAAAGCTTGACTGGCTGGCACTTTTGGTGTGGGAGCAATCGTCCGACGTTCGTCATTTTTCAGGGTTTTTTTTCAGTGGGCGCCCATGTGCAGCGGGTGGTAAACGTCGAAGCCCTGTTGGTCAGGGAAAGCCCGGAGCCCCGATGTCTGTGGTGCTGTAGATGCGCTGGGAATGGCCGGTGTTCAGCAGCTAGAGCTTGACTGTCTGGCACTTTTGGTGTGGGAGCAATCGTCGGACGTTCGTGATTTTTCGGGGTTCTTTTCAGTGGGAGCCCAGGTGCAGCTAGTGGTAAATGTCGAAGCCCTGATGGTCAGGGAAAGCCCGGAGCCCCGATGTCTGTGGTGCTGTAGATGCACTGCCACTGTCCGGTGAGGAGCAGCAAGAGCTTGACTGGCTGGCACTTTTGGTGTGGGAGCAATCGTCCGACGTTCGTCATTTTTCAGGGTTTTTTTTCAGGGGGCGCCCAGGTTCAGCTAGTGGTAAACGTCAAAGCCCTGTTGGTCAGGGAAAGCGCAGAACCCCGATGTCTGTGGTGCTGTAGATGCGCTGCCAAAGTCCGGTGAGGAGCAGCAAGAGCTTGACTGGCTGGCACTTTCGGTGTGGGAGCAATCATCCGACGTTCGTGATTTTTCGGGCTTTTATTTCAGTGGGCGCCCAGGTTCAGCTGGTGGTAAACGTCGAAGCCCTGTTGGTCAGGGAACGCCCGGAGCCCCGGTGTCGGTGGTGCTGTAGATGCGCTGGGAATGGCCGGTGAGGAGCAGCAAGAGCTTGACTGGCTGGCACTTTTGGTGTGGGAGCAATCGTCCGACGTTCGTGATTTTTCATTTATTTTTTTCAGTGGGCGCCCAGGTGCAGCTGGTGGTAAACGTCGAAGCCCTGTTGGTCAGGGAAAGCGGAGAACCCCGATGTCTGTGGTGCTGTAGATGCACTGCCAAAGTCCGGTGAGTAGCAGCAAGAGCTTGAGTTGCTGGCACTTTCGGTGTGGGAGCAATCGTCCGACGTTCGTGATTTTTCGGGGTTTTATTTCAGTGGGCGCCCAGGTTCAGCTGGTGGTAAACGTCGAAGCCCTGTTGGTCAGGGAAAGCGTAGAGCCCCGATGTCTGTGGTGCTGTAGATGCGCTGGGAATGGCCGCTGAGGAGCAGCAAGAGCTTGTGTTGCTGGCACTTTTGGTGTGGGAGCAATTGTCCGACGTTCGTGATTTTTCGGGGTTTTATTTCAGTGGGCACCCAGGTGCAGCTGGTGGTAAACGTCGAAGCCCTGTTGTTCAGGGAAAGCGCAGAACCCCGATGTCTGTGGTGCTGTAGATGCACTGCCAAAGTCCGGTGTGTAGCAGCAAGAGCTTGAGTTGCTGGCACTTTCGGTGTGGGAGGAATCGTCCGACGTTCGTGATTTTTCGGGGTTTTATTTCAGTTGGCGCCCAGTTGCAGCTGGTGGTAAACGTCGAAGCCCTGTTGGTCAGGGAAAGCCCGGAGCCCCGATGTCTGTGGTGCTGTAGATGCGCTGGGAATGGCCGGTGAGAAGCAGCAAGAACTTGTGTTGCTGGCACTTTCGGTGTGTGAGCAATCGACCGATGTTCGTGATTTTTTGGGGGTTCTTTTCAGTGGGCGCCCAGGTGCAGCTGGTGGTAAACGTCGAAGCCCTGTTCGTCAAGGAAAGTCCAGAGCCCCGATGTCAGTGGTGCTGTAGATGCGCTGGCAATGGCTGGTGAGGAGCAGCAAGAGGCTGACATGCTGGCACTTTCGGTGTGGGAGGAATCGTCCGACGTTCGTGAGTTTTCGGGGTTTTTTTCAGTGGGCGCCCAGGTGCAGCTGGTGGTAAACGTCGAAGCCCTGTTGGTCAGGGAAAGCCCGGAGCCCCGATGTCTGTGGTGCTGTAGATGCGCTGCCAATGGCCGGTGAGGTGCAGCAAGAGGCTGACATGCTGGCACTTTCGGTGTGGGAGGAATCGTCCGACGTTCGTGAGTTTTCGGGGTTTTTTTCAGTGGGCGCCCAGGTGCAGCTGGTGGTAAACGTCGAAGCCCTGTTGTTCAGGGAAAGCCCGGAGCCCCGATGTCTGTGGTGCTGTAGATGCGCTGCCAATGGGCGGTGAGTAGCAGCAAGAGCTTGAGTTCCTGGCACTTCGTTGTGGGAGCAATCGTCCGACGTTCGTGATTTTTCGGGGTTTTATTTCAGTGTGCGCCCAGGTGCAGCTGGTGGTAAATGTCGAAGCCCTGTTGGTCAGGGAAAGCCCGGAGCCCCGATGTCTGTGGTGCTGTAGATGCGCTGGGAATGGGCGGTGAGGAGCAGCAAGAGCTTGACTGGCTGGCACTTTCGTTGTGGGATCAATCGTCTGATCTTCGTGATTTTTCGTTTATTTTTTTCAGTGGGCGCCCAGGTTCAGCTGGTGGTAAACGTCGAAGCCCTGTTGGTCAGGGAAAGCCCGGAGCCCCGATGTCTGTGGTGCTGTAGATGTGCTGGGAACGGCCGGTGAGGAGCAGCAAGAGCTTGTGTTGCTGGCACTTTCGGTGTGGGAGCAATCGTCCGATGTTCGTGATTTTTCGGGGGTTCTTTTCAGTGGGAGCCCAGGTGCAGCTGGTGGTAAATGTCGAAGCCTGGTTCGTCATGGAAAGCCCGGAGCTCCGATGTCTGTGGTGCTGTAGATGCGCTGCCAATGGGCGGTGAGGAGCAGCAAGAGCTTGACTGGCTGGCACTTTCGGTGTGGGAGCAATCGTCCGACGTTTGTGATTTTTCGGTGTTCTTTTCAGTGGGAGCCCAGGTGCAGCGGGTGGTAAACGTCGAAGCCCTGTTGGTCAGGGAAAGCCCGGAGCCCCGATGTCTGTGGTGCTGTAGATGCGCTGCCAATGGCCGGTGAATAGCAGCAAGAGCTTGACTGGCTGGCACTTTCAATGTGGGAACAATCGTCCGACGTTCGTGATTTTTCGGGTTTTTTTTCCAGTGCGCGCCCAGGTTCAGCTGGTGGTAAACGTTGAAGCCCTGTTCGTCAGGGAAAGCCCGGAGCCCCGATGTCTGTGGTGCTGTAGATGCGCTGGGAATGGGAGGTGAGTAGCAGCAAGAGCTTGAGTTGCTGGCACTTTCGGTGTGGGAGCAATCGTGCGATGTTCGTGATTTTTCGTTTATTTTTTTCAGTGGGCGCCCAGGTGCAGCTGGTGGTAAACGTTGAAGCCCTGTTGGTCAGGGAAAGCCCGGAGCCCCGATGTCTGTGGTGCTGTAGATGCGCCTCCAATGGCGGGTGAGGAGCAGCAAGAGCTTGACAGGCTGGCATTTAAGGTGTGGCAGGAATCGTCCGACATTTGTGATTTTTGGGGTTTTTTTTTTCAGGGGGCACCCAGGTGCAGCTGGTGGTAAATGTCGAAGCCCGGTTGGTCAGGGAAAGCCCGGAGCCCCGATGTCTGTGGTGCTGTAGATGCGCTGCCCATGGCCGGTGAGGAGCAGCAAGAGCTTGACTGGCTGGCACTTTCGGTGTGGGAGCAATCGTGCGATGTTCGTGATTTTTCGTTTACTTTTTTCAGTGGGCGCCCAGGTGCAGCTGGTGGTAAACGTTGAAGCCCTGTTGTTCAGGGAAAGCGCAGAACCCCGATGTCTGTGGTGCTGTAGATGCACTGCCAAAGTCCGGTGAGTAGCAGTAAGAGCTTGAGTTGCTGGCACTTTCGGTGTGGGAGCAATCGTCCGACGTTTGTGATTTTTCGGGGTTTTTTTCAGCGGGCGCCCAGGTGCAGCTGGTGGTAAACGTTGAAGCCCTGTTGTTCAGGGAAAGCGCAGGACCCCGATGTCTGTGGTGCTGTAGATGCACTGCCAAAGTCCGGTGAGTAGCAGCAAGAGCTTGAGTTGCTGGCACTTTCGGTGTGGGAGCAATCGTCCGACGTTTGTGATTTTTCGGGGTTTTTTTCAGCGGGCTCCGAGGTGCAGCTGGTGGTAAACGTCGAAGCCCTGTTGGTCAGGGAAAGCCCGGAGCCCCGATGTCTGTGGTGCTGTAGATGCGCTGCCAATGGCCGGTGAGGAGCAGCAAGAGCTTGACTGGCAGGCACTTCAGGTGTGGGAGCAATCGTCCGACGTTTGTGATTTTTCGTTTATTTATTTCAGTGGGCGCCCAGGTGCAGCTGGTGGTAAATGTCGAAGCCCTGTTCGTCAGGGAAAGCCCGGAGCCGGGATGTCTGTGGTGCTGTAGATTCACTGCCCATGGCCGGTGAGGAGCAGCAAGAGCTTGACTGGCTGGCACTTTTGGTGTGGGAGCAATCGTCCGACGTTTTTTATTTTTCAGGGTTTTTTTTCAGTGGGTAACCAGGTGCAGCTGGTGGTAAATGTCGAAGCCCTGTTGGTCAGGGAAAGCCCGGAGCCCTGATGTCTGTGGTGCTGTAGATGCGGTGCCAATGGCCGGTGAGGAGCAGCAAGAGCTTGACTGGCTGGCACTTTCGGTGTGGGAGCAATCGTCCGACGTTCGTGATTTTTCGGAGTTTTATTTCAGTGGGCGCCCATGTGCAGCTGGTGGTAAATGTCGAAGCCCTGTTGGTCAGGGAAAGCCCAGAGCCCCGATGTCTGTGGTGCTGTAGATGCACTGGGAGTGGCCGGGGAGGAGCAGCAAGAGCTTGACTGGCTGGCACTTTCGTTGTGGGAGCAATCGTCTGACGTTCGTGATTTTTCGGGGTTTTATTTCAGTGGGCGCCCAGGTGCAGCTGGTGGTAAACGTTGAAGCCCTGTTGGTCAGGGAAAGCTCGGAGCCCCGATGTCTGTGGTGCTGTAGATGCCCTGCCAATGGGCGGTGAGTAGCAGCAAGAGCTTGAGTTGCTGGCACTTTCGGTGTGGGAGCAATCGTCCGATGTTCGTGATTTTTCGTTTATTTTTTTCAGTGGGCGCCCAGGTTCAGCTGGTGGTAAACGTCGAAGCCCTGTTTGTCAGGGAAAGCCCGGAGCCCCGATGTCTGTGGTGCTGTAGATGCGCTGGGAATGGCCGGTGAGGAACAGCAGGAGCTTGTGTTGCTGGCACTTTCGGTGTGGGTGCAATCGTCCGACGTTCGTGATTTTTCGGGGTTCTTTTCAGTGGGAGCCCAGGTGCAGCGAGTGGTAAACGTCGAAGCCCTGTTGGTCAGGGAAAGCCTGGAGCCCCCATGTCTGTGGTGCTGTAGATGCGCTGGGAATGGCCGGTGAGGAGCAGCAAGAGCTTGACTGGCTGGCACTTTCAGTGTGGGAGCAATAGTCCGACGTTTGTGATTTTTCGGGGTTTTTTTCAGTGGGCACCCAGGTGCAGGTGATGGTAAATGTCGAAGCCCTCTTGGTCAGGGAAAGCGTAGAACCCCGATGTCTGTGGTGCTGTAGATGCACTGCCAAAGTCCGGTGAGTAGCAGCAAGAGCTTGACTGGCTGGCACTTTCGGTGTGGGAGGAATCGTCCGACGTTCGTGATTTTTCAGGGTTTTATTTCAGTGGGCGCCCAGGTGCAGCTGGTGGTAAACATCGAAGCCCTGTTGGTCAGGGAAAGCTCGGAGCCCCGATATTTGTGGTGCTGTAGATGCGCTGCCAATGGCCGGTGAGGAGCAGCAAGAGCTTGACTGTCTGGCACTTTCGGTGTGGGAGCAATCGTCCGACGTTCGTGATTTTTGGAGGTTTTATTTCAGTGGGCGCCCAGGTTCAGCTGGTGGTAAACGTTGAAGCCCAGTTGGTCAGGGAAAGCCCGGAGCCCCGATGTCTGTGGTGCTGTAGATGCGCTGGGAATGGCCGGTGAGGAGCAGCAAGAGCTTGTGTTGCTGGCACTTTCGGTGTGGGTGCAATCGTCCGACGTTCGTGATATTTCGGGGTTCTTTTCAGTGGGAGCCTAGGTGCAGCGAGTGGTAAACGTCGAAGCCCTGTTGGTCAGGGAAAGCCCGGAGCTCCGATGTCTGTAGTGCTGTACATGAGCTGCCAGTGGCCGGTGAGGAACTGCAAGAGCTTGACTGGCTGGCACTTTGGGTGTGGGATCAATTGTCCGACGTTTTCGATTTTTCAGGGTTTTTTTTCAGTGGCCAACTAGGTGCAGCTGGTGGTAAATGTCGAAGGCCTGTTGGTCAGGGAAAGCCCAGAGCCGCGATGTCTGTGGTGCTGTAGATGCGCTGCCAATGGCCGGTGAGGAGCAGCAAGAGCTTGACTGGCTGGCACTTTCAGTGTGGGAGCAATAGTCCGACGTTTGTGATTTTTCGCGGTTTTTTTCAGTGGGCACCCAGGTGCAGCTGGTGGTAAACGTCGAAGCCCTGTTGTTCAGGGAAAGCGCAGAACCCCGATGTCTGTGGTGCTGTAGATGCACTGCCAAAGTCCGGTGTGTAGCAGCAAGAGCTTGAGTTGCTGGCACTTTCTGTGTGGGAGGAATCGTCCGACGTTTGTGATTTTTCGGGGTTTTATTTCAGTGGGCGCCCAGGTTCAGCTGGTGGTAAACATCGAAGCCCTGTTTTTCAGGGAAAGCCCAGAGCCCCGATGTCTGTGGTGCTGTAGATGCGCTGCCAGTGGCCGGTTAGGAGCAGCAAGAGCTTGAGTTGCTGGAACTTTCGGTGTGGGAGCAATTGTCCGATGTTCGTGATTTTTCGGGGTTCTTTTCAGTGGGAGCCCAGGTTCAGCGAGTGGTAAACGTCGAAGCCCTGTTGGTCAGGGAAAGCCCGGAGCCCCGATGTCTGTGGTGCTGTAGATGCGCTGCCAAAGTCCGGTGAGTAGCAGCAAGAGCTTGAGTTGCTGGCACTTTCGGTGTGGGAGCAATCGTCCGATGTTCGTGATTTTTCGGGGTTCTTTTCAGTTGGCGCCCAGGCTCAGCTGGTGGTAAACGTCGAAGCCCTGTTGGTCCGGGAAAGCCCAGAGCCCCGATGTCTGTGGTGCTGTAGATGCGCTGCCAATGGCCGGTGAGGAACAGCAAGAGCTTGACAGGCTGGCACTTTCGGTGTGGGATCAATCGTCCGACGTTTTTGATTTTTCAGGTTTTTTTTTTCAGTGGGCAACCAGGTGCAGCTGGTGGTAAACGTCGAAGCCCTGTTGGTCAGGGAAAGCCCGGAGCCGCGATGTCTGTGGTGCTGTAGATGCGCTGGGAATGGCTGGTGAGGAGCAGCAAGAGCTTGACTGGCTGGCACTTTTGGTGTGGGAGCAATCGTCCGACGTTCGTGATTTTTCTTTTATTTTTTTCAGCGGGCGCCCAGGTGCAGCTGGTGGTAAACGTCGAAGCCCTGTTTGTCAGGGAAAGCCCAGAGCCCCGATGTCTGTGGTGCTGTAGATGCGCTGGGAATGGGAGGTGAGGAGCAGCAAGAGCTTGAGTTGCTGGCACTTTTGGTGTGGGAGCAATCGTCCGACGTTCGTGATTTTTCGGGGTTTTATTTCAGTGGGTGCCCAGGTGCAGCTGGTGGTAAATGTCGAAGCCCTGTTCGTCAGGGAAAGCCCGGAGCCCCGATGTCTGTGGTGCTGTACATGCGCTGCCAATGGCCGGGGAGGAGCAGCAAAAGCTTGACTGGCTGGCACTTTTGGTGTGGGAGCAATCGTCCGACGTTCGTCATTTTTCAGGGTTTTTTTTCAGTGGGCGCCCATGTGCAGCGGGTGGTAAACGTCGAAGCCCTGTTGGTCAGGGAAAGCCCGGAGCCCCGATGTCTGTGGTGCTGTAGATGCGCTGGGAATGGCCGGTGTTCAGCAGCTAGAGCTTGACTGTCTGGCACTTTTGGTGTGGGAGCAATCGTCGGACGTTCGTGATTTTTCGGGGTTCTTTTCAGTGGGAGCCCAGGTGCAGCTGGTGGTAAATGTCGAAGCCCTGATGGTCAGGGAAAGCCCGGAGCCCCGATGTCTGTGGTGCTGTAGATGCACTGCCACTGTCCGGTGAGGAGCAGCAAGAGCTTGACTGGCTGGCACTTTTGGTGTGGGAGCAATCGTCCGACGTTCGTCATTTTTCAGGGTTTTTTTTCAGGGGGCGCCCAGGTTCAGCTAGTGGTAAACGTCAAAGCCCTGTTGGTCAGGGAAAGCGCAGAACCCCGATGTCTGTGGTGCTGTAGATGCGCTGCCAAAGTCCGGTGAGGAGCAGCAAGAGCTTGACTGGCTGGCACTTTCGGTGTGGGAGCAATCGTCCGACGTTCGTGATTTTTCGGGCTTTTATTTCAGTGGGCGCCCAGGTTCAGCTGGTGGTAAACGTCGAAGCCCTGTTGGTCAGGGAACGCCCGGAGCCCCGGTGTCGGTGGTGCTGTAGATGCGCTGGGAATGGCCGGTGAGGAGCAGCAAGAGCTTGACTGGCTGGCACTTTTGGTGTGGGAGCAATCGTCCGACGTTCGTGATTTTTCATTTATTTTTTTCAGTGGGCGCCCAGGTGCAGCTGGTGGTAAACGTCGAAGCCCTGTTGGTCAGGGAAAGCGGAGAACCCCGATGTCTGTGGTGCTGTAGATGCACTGCCAAAGTCCGGTGAGTAGCAGCAAGAGCTTGAGTTGCTGGCACTTTCGGTGTGGGAGCAATCGTCCGACGTTCGTGATTTTTCGGGGTTTTATTTCAGTGGGCGCCCAGGTTCAGCTGGTGGTAAACGTCGAAGCCCTGTTGGTCAGGGAAAGCGTAGAGCCCCGATGTCTGTGGTGCTGTAGATGCGCTGGGAATGGCCGCTGAGGAGCAGCAAGAGCTTGTGTTGCTGGCACTTTTGGTGTGGGAGCAATTGTCCGACGTTCGTGATTTTTCGCGGTTTTTTTCAGTGGGCACCCAGGTGCAGCTGGTGGTAAACGTCGAAGCCCTGTTGTTCAGGGAAAGCGCAGAACCCCGATGTCTGTGGTGCTGTAGATGCACTGCCAAAGTCCGGTGTGTAGCAGCAAGAGCTTGAGTTGCTGGCACTTTCGGTGTGGGAGGAATCGTCCGACGTTCGTGATTTTTCGGGGTTTTATTTCAGTTGGCGCCCAGTTGCAGCTGGTGGTAAACGTCGAAGCCCTGTTGGTCAGGGAAAGCCCGGAGCCCCGATGTCTGTGGTGCTGTAGATGCGCTGGGAATGGCCGGTGAGAAGCAGCAAGAACTTGTGTTGCTGGCACTTTCGGTGTGTGAGCAATCGACCGATGTTCGTGATTTTTTGGGGGTTCTTTTCAGTGGGCGCCCAGGTGCAGCTGGTGGTAAACGTCGAAGCCCTGTTCGTCAAGGAAAGTCCAGAGCCCCGATGTCAGTGGTGCTGTAGATGCGCTGGCAATGGCTGGTGAGGAGTAGCTACAGCTTGACAGGCTGGCACTTTCGGTGTTGGAGCAATCGTCCGACGTTCGTGATTTTTCGGGGTTTTTTTTCAGTGGGCGCCCAGGTTCAGCTGGTGGTAAACGTCGAAGCCCTGTTTGTCAGGGAAAGCCCGGAGCCCCGATGTCTCTGGTGCTGTAGATGCACTGCCAATGGCCGGTGAGGAGCAGCAAGAGGCTGACATGCTGGCACTTTCGGTGTGGGAGGAATCGTCCGACGTTCGTGAGTTTTCGGGGTTTTTTTCAGTGGGCGCCCAGGTGCAGCTGGTGGTAAACGTCGAAGCCCTGTTGTTCAGGGAAAGCCCGGAGCCCCGATGTCTGTGGTGCTGTAGATGCGCTGCCAATGGGCGGTGAGTAGCAGCAAGAGCTTGAGTTCCTGGCACTTCGTTGTGGGAGCAATCGTCCGACGTTCGTGATTTTTCGGGGTTTTATTTCAGTGTGCGCCCAGGTGCAGCTGGTGGTAAATGTCGAAGCCCTGTTGTTCAGGGAAAGCCCGGAGCCCCGATGTCTGTGGTGCTGTAGATGCGCTGGGAATGGGCGGTGAGGAGCAGCAAGAGCTTGACTGGCTGGCACTTTCGTTGTGGGATCAATCGTCTGATCTTCGTGATTTTTCGTTTATTTTTTTCAGTGGGCGCCCAGGTTCAGCTGGTGGTAAACGTCGAAGCCCTGTTGGTCAGGGAAAGCCCGGAGCCCCGATGTCTGTGGTGCTGTAGATGTGCTGGGAACGGCCGGTGAGGAGCAGCAAGAGCTTGTGTTGCTGGCACTTTCGGTGTGGGAGCAATCGTCCGATGTTCGTGATTTTTCGGGGGTTCTTTTCAGTGGGCGCCCAGGTTCAGCTGGTGGTAAACATCGAAGCCCTGTTTTTCAGGGAAAGCCCAGAGCCCCGATGTCTGTGGTGCTGTAGATGCGCTGCCAGTGGCCGGTTAGGAGCAGCAAGAGCTTGAGTTGCTGGAACTTTCGGTGTGGGAGCAATTGTCCGATGTTCGTGATTTTTCGGGGTTCTTTTCAGTGGGAGCCCAGGTTCAGCGAGTGGTAAACGTCGAAGCCCTGTTGGTCAGGGAAAGCCCGGAGCCCCGATGTCTGTGGTGCTGTAGATGCGCTGCCAAAGTCCGGTGAGGAGCAGCAAGAGCTTGAGTTGCTGGCACTTTCGGTGTGGGAGCAATCGTCCGATGTTCGTGATTTTTCGGGGTTCTTTTCAGTTGGCGCCCAGGCTCAGCTGGTGGTAAACGTCGAAGCCCTGTTGGTCCGGGAAAGCCCAGAGCCCCGATGTCTGTGGTGCTGTAGATGCGCTGCCAATGGCCGGTGAGGAACAGCAAGAGCTTGACAGGCTGGCACTTTCGGTGTGGGATCAATCGTCCGACGTTCGTCATTTTTCAGGGTTTTTTTTTCAGTGGGCAACCAGGTGCAGCTGGTGGTAAACGTCGAAGCCCTGTTGGTCAGGGAAAGCCCGGAGCCGCGATGTCTGTGGTGCTGTAGATGCGCTGGGAATGGCTGGTGAGGAGCAGCAAGAGCTTGACTGGCTGGCACTTTTGGTGTGGGAGCAATCGTCCGACGTTCGTGATTTTTCTTTTATTTTTTTCAGCGGGCGCCCAGGTGCAGCTGGTGGTAAACGTCGAAGCCCTGTTTGTCAGGGAAAGCCCAGAGCCCCGATGTCTGTGGTGCTGTAGATGCGCTGGGAATGGGAGGTGAGGAGCAGCAAGAGCTTGAGTTGCTGGCACTTTTGGTGTGGGAGCAATCGTCCGACGTTCGTGATTTTTCGGGGTTTTATTTCAGTGGGTGCCCAGGTGCAGCTGGTGGTAAATGTCGAAGCCCTGTTCGTCAGGGAAAGCCCGGAGCCCCGATGTCTGTGGTGCTGTACATGCGCTGCCAATGGCCGGGGAGGAGCAGCAAAAGCTTGACTGGCTGGCACTTTTGGTGTGGGAGCAATCGTCCGACGTTCGTCATTTTTCAGGGTTTTTTTTCAGTGGGCGCCCATGTGCAGCGGGTGGTAAACGTCGAAGCCCTGTTGGTCAGGGAAAGCCCGGAGCCCCGATGTCTGTGGTGCTGTAGATGCGCTGGGAATGGCCGGTGTTCAGCAGCTAGAGCTTGACTGTCTGGCACTTTTGGTGTGGGAGCAATCGTCGGACGTTCGTGATTTTTCGGGGTTCTTTTCAGTGGGAGCCCAGGTGCAGCTGGTGGTAAATGTCGAAGCCCTGATGGTCAGGGAAAGCCCGGAGCCCCGATGTCTGTGGTGCTGTAGATGCACTGCCACTGTCCGGTGAGGAGCAGCAAGAGCTTGACTGGCTGGCACTTTTGGTGTGGGAGCAATCGTCCGACGTTCGTCATTTTTCAGGGTTTTTTTTCAGGGGGCGCCCAGGTTCAGCTAGTGGTAAACGTCAAAGCCCTGTTGGTCAGGGAAAGCGCAGAACCCCGATGTCTGTGGTGCTGTAGATGCGCTGCCAAAGTCCGGTGAGGAGCAGCAAGAGCTTGACTGGCTGGCACTTTCGGTGTGGGAGCAATCGTCCGACGTTCGTGATTTTTCGGGCTTTTATTTCAGTGGGCGCCCAGGTTCAGCTGGTGGTAAACGTCGAAGCCCTGTTGGTCAGGGAACGCCCGGAGCCCCGGTGTCGGTGGTGCTGTAGATGCGCTGGGAATGGCCGGTGAGGAGCAGCAAGAGCTTGACTGGCTGGCACTTTTGGTGTGGGAGCAATCGTCCGACGTTCGTGATTTTTCATTTATTTTTTTCAGTGGGCGCCCAGGTGCAGCTGGTGGTAAACGTCGAAGCCCTGTTGGTCAGGGAAAGCGGAGAACCCCGATGTCTGTGGTGCTGTAGATGCACTGCCAAAGTCCGGTGAGTAGCAGCAAGAGCTTGAGTTGCTGGCACTTTCGGTGTGGGAGCAATCGTCCGACGTTCGTGATTTTTCGGGGTTTTATTTCAGTGGGCGCCCAGGTTCAGCTGGTGGTAAACGTCGAAGCCCTGTTGGTCAGGGAAAGCGTAGAGCCCCGATGTCTGTGGTGCTGTAGATGCGCTGGGAATGGCCGCTGAGGAGCAGCAAGAGCTTGTGTTGCTGGCACTTTTGGTGTGGGAGCAATTGTCCGACGTTCGTGATTTTTCGCGGTTTTTTTCAGTGGGCACCCAGGTGCAGCTGGTGGTAAACGTCGAAGCCCTGTTGTTCAGGGAAAGCGCAGAACCCCGATGTCTGTGGTGCTGTAGATGCACTGCCAAAGTCCGGTGTGTAGCAGCAAGAGCTTGAGTTGCTGGCACTTTCGGTGTGGGAGGAATCGTCCGACGTTCGTGATTTTTCGGGGTTTTATTTCAGTTGGCGCCCAGTTGCAGCTGGTGGTAAACGTCGAAGCCCTGTTGGTCAGGGAAAGCCCGGAGCCCCGATGTCTGTGGTGCTGTAGATGCGCTGGGAATGGCCGGTGAGAAGCAGCAAGAACTTGTGTTGCTGGCACTTTCGGTGTGTGAGCAATCGACCGATGTTCGTGATTTTTTGGGGGTTCTTTTCAGTGGGCGCCCAGGTGCAGCTGGTGGTAAACGTCGAAGCCCTGTTCGTCAAGGAAAGTCCAGAGCCCTGATGTCAGTGGTGCTGTAGATGCGCTGGCAATGGCTGGTGAGGAGTAGCTACAGCTTGACAGGCTGGCACTTTCGGTGTTGGAGCAATCGTCCGACGTTCGTGATTTTTCGGGGTTTTTTTTCAGTGGGCGCCCAGGTTCAGCTGGTGGTAAACGTCGAAGCCCTGTTGGTCAGGGAAAGCCCGGAGCCCCGATGTCTGTGGTGCTGTAGATGCGCTGCCAATGGCCGGTGAGGAGCAGCAAGAGGCTGACATGCTGGCACTTTCGGTGTGGGAGGAATCGTCCGACGTTCGTGAGTTTTCGGGGTTTTTTTCAGTGGGCGCCCAGGTGCAGCTGGTGGTAAACGTCGAAGCCCTGTTGTTCAGGGAAAGCCCGGAGCCCCGATGTCTGTGGTGCTGTAGATGCGCTGCCAATGGGCGGTGAGTAGCAGCAAGAGCTTGAGTTCCTGGCACTTCGTTGTGGGAGCAATCGTCCGACGTTCGTGATTTTTCGGGGTTTTATTTCAGTGTGCGCCCAGGTGCAGCTGGTGGTAAATGTCGAAGCCCTGTTGGTCAGGGAAAGCCCGGAGCCCCGATGTCTGTGGTGCTGTAGATGCGCTGGGAATGGGCGGTGAGGAGCAGCAAGAGCTTGACTGGCTGGCACTTTCGTTGTGGGATCAATCGTCTGATCTTCGTGATTTTTCGTTTATTTTTTTCAGTGGGCGCCCAGGTTCAGCTGGTGGTAAACGTCGAAGCCCTGTTGGTCAGGGAAAGCCCGGAGCCCCGATGTCTGTGGTGCTGTAGATGTGCTGGGAACGGCCGGTGAGGAGCAGCAAGAGCTTGTGTTGCTGGCACTTTCGGTGTGGGAGCAATCGTCCGATGTTCGTGATTTTTCGGGGGTTCTTTTCAGTGGGAGCCCAGGTGCAGCTGGTGGTAAATGTCGAAGCCTGGTTCGTCATGGAAAGCCCGGAGCTCCGATGTCTGTGGTGCTGTAGATGCGCTGCCAATGGGCGGTGAGGAGCAGCAAGAGCTTGACTGGCTGGCACTTTCGGTGTGGGAGCAATCGTCCGACGTTTGTGATTTTTCGGTGTTCTTTTCAGTGGGAGCCCAGGTGCAGCGGGTGGTAAACGTCGAAGCCCTGTTGGTCAGGGAAAGCCCGGAGCCCCGATGTCTGTGGTGCTGTAGATGCGCTGCCAATGGCCGGTGAATAGCAGCAAGAGCTTGACGGGCTGGCACTTTCAATGTGGGAACAATCGTCCGACGTTCGTGATTTTTCGGGTTTTTTTTCCAGTGCGCGCCCAGGTTCAGCTGGTGGTAAACGTTGAAGCCCTGTTCGTCAGGGAAAGCCCGGAGCCCCGATGTCTGTGGTGCTGTAGATGCGCTGGGAATGGGAGGTGAGTAGCAGCAAGAGCTTGAGTTGCTGGCACTTTCGGTGTGGGAGCAATCGTGCGATGTTCGTGATTTTTCGTTTATTTTTTTCAGTGGGCGCCCAGGTGCAGCTGGTGGTAAACGTTGAAGCCCTGTTGGTCAGGGAAAGCCCGGAGCCCCGATGTCTGTGGTGCTGTAGATGCGCCTCCAATGGCGGGTGAGGAGCAGCAAGAGCTTGACAGGCTGGCATTTAAGGTGTGGCAGGAATCGTCCGACATTTGTGATTTTTGGGGTTTTTTTTTCAGGGGGCACCCAGGTGCAGCTGGTGGTAAATGTCGAAGCCCTGTTGGTCAGGGAAAGCCCGGAGCCACGATATCTGTGGTGCTGTAGATGCGCTGCCCATGGCCCGTGAGTAGCAGCAAGAGCTTGACTGACTGGGACTTTTGGTGTGGGAGCAATCGTCCGACGTTCGTGATTTTTCGTGGTTTTAATTTCAGTGGGCGCCCAGGTGCAGCTGGTGGTAAATGTCGAAGCCCTGTTGGTCTGGGAAAGCCCGGAGCCCCGATGTCTGTGGTGCTTTAGATGCGCTGCCAATGGCCGGTAAGGAGCAGCAAGAGCTTGACAGGCTGGCATTTAAGGTGTGGCAGAAATCGTCCGATATTTGTGATTTTTGGGGTTTTTTTTTTCAGGGGGCACCCAGGTGCAGCTGGTGGTAAATGTCGAAGCCCGGTTGGTCAGGGAAAGCCCGGAGCCCCGATGTCTGTGGTGCTGTAGATGCGCTGCCCATGGCCGGTGAGGAGCAGCAAGAGCTTGAGTTGCTGGCACTTTCGGTGTGGGAGCAATCGTGCGATGTTCGTGATTTTTCGTTTACTTTTTTCAGTGGGCGCCCAGGTGCAGCTGGTGGTAAACGTTGAAGCCCTGTTGTTCAGGGAAAGCGCAGAACCCCGATGTCTGTGGTGCTGTAGATGCACTGCCAAAGTCCGGTGAGTAGCAGTAAGAGCTTGAGTTGCTGGCACTTTCGGTGTGGGAGCAATCGTCCGACGTTTGTGATTTTTCGGGTTTTTTTCAGTGGGCGCCCAGGTGCAGCTGGTGGTAAACATCGAAGCCCTGTTGGTCAGGGAAAGCTCGGAGCCCCGATATTTGTGGTGCTGTAGATGCGCTGCCAATGGCCGGTGAGGAGCAGCAAGAGCTTGACTGTCTGGCACTTTCGGTGTGGGAGCAATCGTCCGACGTTCGTGATTTTTGGAGGTTTTATTTCAGTGGGCGCCCAGGTTCAGCTGGTGGTAAACGTTGAAGCCCAGTTGGTCAGGGAAAGCCCGGAGCCCCGATGTCTGTGGTGCTGTAGATGCGCTGGGAATGGCCGGTGAGGAGCAGCAAGAGCTTGTGTTGCTGGCACTTTCGGTGTGGGTGCAATCGTCCGACGTTCGTGATATTTCGGGGTTCTTTTCAGTGGGAGCCTAGGTGCATCGAGTGGTAAACGTCGAAGCCCTGTTGGTCAGGGAAAGCCCGGAGCTCCGATGTCTGTAGTGCTGTACATGAGCTGCCAGTGGCCGGTGAGGAACTGCAAGAGCTTGACTGGCTGGCACTTTGGGTGTGGGATCAATTGTCCGACGTTTTCGATTTTTCAGGGTTTTTTTTCAGTGGCCAACTAGGTGCAGCTGGTGGTAAATGTCGAAGGCCTGTTGGTCAGGGAAAGCCCAGAGCCGCGATGTCTGTGGTGCTGTAGATGCGCTGCCAATGGCCGGTGAGGAGCAGCAAGAGCTTGACTGGCTGGCACTTTCAGTGTGGGAGCAATAGTCCGACGTTTGTGATTTTTCGCGGTTTTTTTCAGTGGGCACCCAGGTGCAGCTGGTGGTAAACGTCGAAGCCCTGTTGTTCAGGGAAAGCGCAGAACCCCGATGTCTGTGGTGCTGTAGATGCACTGCCACAGTCCGGTGTGTAGCAGCAAGAGCTTGAGTTGCTGGCACTTTCTGTGTGGGAGGAATCGTCCGACGTTTGTGATTTTTCGGGGTTTTATTTCAGTGGGCGCCCAGGTTCAGCTGGTGGTAAACATCGAAGCCCTGTTTTTCAGGGAAAGCCCAGAGCCCCGATGTCTGTGGTGCTGTAGATGCGCTGCCAGTGGCCGGTTAGGAGCAGCAAGAGCTTGAGTTGCTGGAACTTTCGGTGTGGGAGCAATTGTCCGATGTTCGTGATTTTTCGGGGTTCTTTTCAGTGGGAGCCCAGGTTCAGCGAGTGGTAAACGTCGAAGCCCTGTTGGTCAGGGAAAGCCCGGAGCCCCGATGTCTGTGGTGCTGTAGATGCGCTGCCAAAGTCCGGTGAGGAGCAGCAAGAGCTTGAGTTGCTGGCACTTTCGGTGTGGGAGCAATCGTCCGATGTTCGTGATTTTTCGGGGTTCTTTTCAGTTGGCGCCCAGGCTCAGCTGGTGGTAAACGTCGAAGCCCTGTTGGTCCGGGAAAGCCCAGAGCCCCGATGTCTGTGGTGCTGTAGATGCGCTGCCAATGGCCGGTGAGGAACAGCAAGAGCTTGACAGGCTGGCACTTTCGGTGTGGGATCAATCGTCCGACGTTTTTGATTTTTCAGGGTTTTTTTTTCAGTGGGCAACCAGGTGCAGCTGGTGGTAAACGTCGAAGCCCTGTTGGTCAGGGAAAGCCCGGAGCCGCGATGTCTGTGGTGCTGTAGATGCGCTGGGAATGGCTGGTGAGGAGCAGCAAGAGCTTGACTGGCTGGCACTTTTGGTGTGGGAGCAATCGTCCGACGTTCGTGATTTTTCTTTTATTTTTTTCAGCGGGCGCCCAGGTGCAGCTGGTGGTAAACGTCGAAGCCCTGTTTGTCAGGGAAAGCCCAGAGCCCCGATGTCTGTGGTGCTGTAGATGCGCTGGGAATGGGAGGTGAGGAGCAGCAAGAGCTTGAGTTGCTGGCACTTTTGGTGTGGGAGCAATCGTCCGACGTTCGTGATTTTTCGGGGTTTTATTTCAGTGGGTGCCCAGGTGCACCTGGTGGTAAATGTCGAAGCCCTGTTCGTCAGGGAAAGCCCGGAGCCCCGATGTCTGTGGTGCTGTACATGCGCTGCCAATGGCCGGGGAGGAGCAGCAAAAGCTTGACTGGCTGGCACTTTTGGTGTGGGAGCAATCGTCCGACGTTCGTCATTTTTCAGGGTTTTTTTTCAGTGGGCGCCCATGTGCAGCGGGTGGTAAACGTCGAAGCCCTGTTGGTCAGGGAAAGCCCGGAGCCCCGATGTCTGTGGTGCTGTAGATGCGCTGGGAATGGCCGGTGTTCAGCAGCTAGAGCTTGACTGTCTGGCACTTTTGGTGTGGGAGCAATCGTCGGACGTTCGTGATTTTTCGGGGTTCTTTTCAGTGGGAGCCCAGGTGCAGCTGGTGGTAAATGTCGAAGCCCTGATGGTCAGGGAAAGCCCGGAGCCCCGATGTCTGTGGTGCTGTAGATGCACTGCCACTGTCCGGTGAGGAGCAGCAAGAGCTTGACTGGCTGGCACTTTTGGTGTGGGAGCAATCGTCCGACGTTCGTCATTTTTCAGGGTTTTTTTTCAGGGGGCGCCCAGGTTCAGCTAGTGGTAAACGTCAAAGCCCTGTTGGTCAGGGAAAGCGCAGAACCCCGATGTCTGTGGTGCTGTAGATGCGCTGCCAAAGTCCGGTGAGGAGCAGCAAGAGCTTGACTGGCTGGCACTTTCGGTGTGGGAGCAATCGTCCGACGTTCGTGATTTTTCGGGCTTTTATTTCAGTGGGCGCCCAGGTTCAGCTGGTGGTAAACGTCGAAGCCCTGTTGGTCAGGGAACGCCCGGAGCCCCGGTGTCGGTGGTGCTGTAGATGCGCTGGGAATGGCCGGTGAGGAGCAGCAAGAGCTTGACTGGCTGGCACTTTTGATGTGGGAGCAATCGTCCGACGTTCGTGATTTTTCATTTATTTTTTTCAGTGGGCGCCCAGGTGCAGCTGGTGGTAAACGTCGAAGCCCTGTTGGTCAGGGAAAGCGGAGAACCCCGATGTCTGTGGTGCTGTAGATGCACTGCCAAAGTCCGGTGAGTAGCAGCAAGAGCTTGAGTTGCTGGCACTTTCGGTGTGGGAGCAATCGTCCGACGTTCGTGATTTTTCGGGGTTTTATTTCAGTGGGCGCCCAGGTTCAGCTGGTGGTAAACGTCGAAGCCCTGTTGGTCAGGGAAAGCGTAGAGCCCCGATGTCTGTGGTGCTGTAGATGCGCTGGGAATGGCCGCTGAGGAGCAGCAAGAGCTTGTGTTGCTGGCACTTTTGGTGTGGGAGCAATTGTCCGACGTTCGTGATTTTTCGCGGTTTTTTTCAGTGGGCACCCAGGTGCAGCTGGTGGTAAACGTCGAAGCCCTGTTGTTCAGGGAAAGCGCAGAACCCCGATGTCTGTGGTGCTGTAGATGCACTGCCAAAGTCCGGTGTGTAGCAGCAAGAGCTTGAGTTGCTGGCACTTTCGGTGTGGGAGGAATCGTCCGACGTTCGTGATTTTTCGGGGTTTTATTTCAGTTGGCGCCCAGTTGCAGCTGGTGGTAAACGTCGAAGCCCTGTTGGTCAGGGAAAGCCCGGAGCCCCGATGTCTGTGGTGCTGTAGATGCGCTGGGAATGGCCGGTGAGAAGCAGCAAGAACTTGTGTTGCTGGCACTTTCGGTGTGTGAGCAATCGACCGATGTTCGTGATTTTTTGGGGGTTCTTTTCAGTGGGCGCCCAGGTGCAGCTGGTGGTAAACGTCGAAGCCCTGTTCGTCAAGGAAAGTCCAGAGCCCCGATGTCAGTGGTGCTGTAGATGCGCTGGCAATGGCTGGTGAGGAGTAGCTACAGCTTGACAGGCTGGCACTTTCGGTGTTGGAGCAATCGTCCGACGTTCGTGATTTTTCGGGGTTTTTTTTCAGTGGGCGCCCAGGTTCAGCTGGTGGTAAACGTCGAAGCCCTGTTGGTCAGGGAAAGCCCGGAGCCCCGATGTCTGTGGTGCTGTAGATGCGCTGCCAATGGCCGGTGAGGAGCAGCAAGAGGCTGACATGCTGGCACTTTCGGTGTGGGAGGAATCGTCCGACGTTCGTGAGTTTTCGGGGTTTTTTTCAGTGGGCGCCCAGGTGCAGCTGGTGGTAAACGTCGAAGCCCTGTTGTTCAGGGAAAGCCCGGAGCCCCGATGTCTGTGGTGCTGTAGATGCGCTGCCAATGGGCGGTGAGTAGCAGCAAGAGCTTGAGTTCCTGGCACTTCGTTGTGGGAGCAATCGTCCGACGTTCGTGATTTTTCGGGGTTTTATTTCAGTGTGCGCCCAGGTGCAGCTGGTGGTAAATGTCGAAGCCCTGTTGGTCAGGGAAAGCCCGGAGCCCCGATGTCTGTGGTGCTGTAGATGCGCTGGGAATGGGCGGTGAGGAGCAGCAAGAGCTTGACTGGCTGGCACTTTCGTTGTGGGATCAATCGTCTGATCTTCGTGATTTTTCGTTTATTTTTTTCAGTGGGCGCCCAGGTTCAGCTGGTGGTAAACGTCGAAGCCCTGTTGGTCAGGGAAAGCCCGGAGCCCCGATGTCTGTGGTGCTGTAGATGTGCTGGGAACGGCCGGTGAGGAGCAGCAAGAGCTTGTGTTGCTGGCACTTTCGGTGTGGGAGCAATCGTCCGATGTTCGTGATTTTTCGGGGGTTCTTTTCAGTGGGAGCCCAGGTGCAGCTGGTGGTAAATGTCGAAGCCTGGTTCGTCATGGAAAGCCCGGAGCTCCGATGTCTGTGGTGCTGTAGATGCGCTGCCAATGGGCGGTGAGGAGCAGCAAGAGCTTGACTGGCTGGCACTTTCGGTGTGGGAGCAATCGTCCGACGTTTGTGATTTTTCGGTGTTCTTTTCAGTGGGAGCCCAGGTGCAGCGGGTGGTAAACGTCGAAGCCCTGTTGGTCAGGGAAAGCCCGGAGCCCCGATGTCTGTGGTGCTGTAGATGCGCTGCCAATGGCCGGTGAATAGCAGCAAGAGCTTGACTGGCTGGCACTTTCAATGTGGGAACAATCGTCCGACGTTCGTGATTTTTCGGGTTTTTTTTCCAGTGCGCGCCCAGGTTCAGCTGGTGGTAAACGTTGAAGCCCTGTTCGTCAGGGAAAGCCCGGAGCCCCGATGTCTGTGGTGCTGTAGATGCGCTGGGAATGGGAGGTGAGTAGCAGCAAGAGCTTGAGTTGCTGCCACTTTCGGTGTGGGAGCAATCGTGCGATGTTCGTGATTTTTCGTTTATTTTTTTCAGTGGGCGCCCAGGTGCAGCTGGTGGTAAACGTTGAAGCCCTGTTGGTCAGGGAAAGCCCGGAGCCCCGATGTCTGTGGTGCTGTAGATGCGCCTCCAATGGCGGGTGAGGAGCAGCAAGAGCTTGACAGGCTGGCATTTAAGGTGTGGCAGGAATCGTCCGACATTTGTGATTTTTGGGGTTTTTTTTTCAGGGGGCACCCAGGTGCAGCTGGTGGTAAATGTCGAAGCCCTGTTGGTCAGGGAAAGCCCGGAGCCACGATGTCTGTGGTGCTGTAGATGCGCTGCCCATGGCCCGTGAGTAGCAGCAAGAGCTTGACTGACTGGGACTTTTGGTGTGGGAGCAATCGTCCGACGTTCGTGATTTTTCGTGGTTTTAATTTCAGTGGGCGCCCAGGTGCAGCTGGTGGTAAATGTCGAAGCCCTGTTGGTCTGGGAAAGCCCGGAGCCCCGATGTCTGTGGTGCTTTAGATGCGCTGCCAATGGCCGGTGAGGAGCAGCAAGAGCTTGACAGGCTGGCATTTAAGGTGTGGCAGAAATCGTCCGATATTTGTGATTTTTGGGGTTTTTTTTTTCAGGGGGCACCCAGGTGCAGCTGGTGGTAAATGTCGAAGCCCGGTTGGTCAGGGAAAGCCCGGAGCCCCGATGTCTGTGGTGCTGTAGATGCGCTGCCCATGGCCGGTGAGGAGCAGCAAGAGCTTGACTGGCTGGCACTTTCGGTGTGGGAGCAATCGTGCGATGTTCGTGATTTTTCGTTTACTTTTTTCAGTGGGCGCCCAGGTGCAGCTGGTGTTAAACGTTGAAGCCCTGTTGTTCAGGGAAAGAGCAGAACCCCGATGTCTGTGGTGCTGTAGATGCACTGCCAAAGTCCGGTGAGTAGCAGTAAGAGCTTGAGTTGCTGGCACTTTCGGTGTGGGAGCAATCGTCCGACGTTTGTGATTTTTCGGGGTTTTTTTCAGCGGGCGCCCAGGTGCAGCTGGTGGTAAACGTTGAAGCCCTGTTGTTCAGGGAAAGCGCAGGACCCCGATGTCTGTGGTGCTGTAGATGCACTGCCAAAGTCCGGTGAGTAGCAGCAAGAGCTTGAGTTGCTGGCACTTTCGGTGTGGGAGCAATCGTCCGACGTTTGTGATTTTTCGGGGTTTTTTTCAGCGGCCTCCGAGGTGCAGCTGGTGGTAAACGTCGAAGCCCTGTTGGTCAGGGAAAGCCCGGAGCCCCGATGTCTGTGGTGCTGTAGATGCGCTGCCAATGGCCGGTGAGGAGCAGCAAGAGCTTGACTGGCAGGCACTTCAGGTGTGGGAGCAATCGTCCGACGTTTGTGATTTTTCGTTTATTTATTTCAGTGGGCGCCCAGGTGCAGCTGGTGGTAAATGTCTAAGCCCTGTTCGTCAGGGAAAGCCCGGAGCCGGGATGTCTGTGGTGCTGTAGATTCACTGCCCATGGCCGGTGAGGAGCAGCAAGAGCTTGACTGGCTGGCACTTTTGGTGTGGGAGCAATCGTCCGACGTTTTTTATTTTTCAGGGTTTTTTTTCAGTGGGTAACCAGGTGCAGCTGGTGGTAAATGTCGAAGCCCTGTTGGTCAGGGAAAGCCCGGAGCCCTGATGTCTGTGGTGCTGTAGATGCGGTGCCAATGGCCGGTGAGGAGCAGCAAGAGCTTGACTGGCTGGCACTTTCGGTGTGGGAGCAATCGTCCGACGTTTGTGATATTTGGGGATTTTTTTTCCAGTGGGCGCCCAAGTTCAGCTGGTAGTAAACTTCTAAGCCCTGTTGGTCAGGGAAAGCCCGGAGCCCCGATGTCTGTGGTGCTGTAGATGCGCTGGGAATGGCCGGTGAGGAGCAGCAAGAGCTTGACTGGCTGGCACTTTCGGTGTGGGAGCAATCGTCCGACGTTCGTGATTCTTCGGGGTTTTACTTTCAGTGGGCGCCCAGGTTCAGCTGGTGGTAAACGTCGAAGCCCTGTTGGTCAGGGAAAGCCCGGAGCCCCGATGTCTGTGGTGCTGTAGATGCGCTGCCAATTGGCGGTGAGGAGCAGCAAGAGCTTGTGTTGCTGGCACTTTTGGTGTGGGAGCAATCGTCGGACGTTTGTGATTTTTGGGGATTTTTATTCACTGGGCGCCCAGGTTCAGCTGGTGGTAAACGTCTAAGCGCTGTTGGTCAGGGAAAGCCCGGAGCCCCGATGTCTGTGGTGCTGTAGATGCGCTGGGAACGGCCGGTGAGGAGCAGCAAGAGCTTGTGTTGCTGGCACTTTCGGTGTGGGAGCAATCGACCGATGTTCGTGATTTTTCGGGGGTTCTTTTCAGTGGGAGCCCAGGTGCAGCTGGTGGTAAACGTCGAAGCCCTGTTGGTCAGGGAAAGCCCGGAGCCCCGATGTCTGTGGTGCTGTAGATGCGCTGGGAATGGGCGGTGAGGGTCAGCCAGAGCTTGACAGGCTGGCATTTAAGGTGTGGCAGGAATCGTCCGACATTTGTGATTTTTGGGTTTTCTTTTTCAGTGGGCGCCCAGTTGCAGCTGGTGGTAAACGTCGAAGCCCTGTTGGTCAGGGAATGCCAGGAGGCCAAATGTCTGTGGTGCTGTAGATGCACTGCCAAAGTCCAGTGAGGAGCAGCAAGAGCTTGACTGGCTGGCACTTTCGGTGTGGGAGCAATCGTCCGACGTTTGTGATTTTTCGTTTATTTTTTTCAGTGGGCGCCCAGGTTCAGCTGGTGGTAAATGTCGAAGCCCTGTTGGTCAGGGAAAGCGCAGAATCCCGACGTCTGTGGAGCTGTAGATGCACTGCCAAAGTCCGGTGAGTAGCAGCAGGAGCTTGAGTTGCTGGCACTTTCGGTGTGGGAGCAATCGTCCGACGTTCGTGATTTTTTGGGGTTTTACTTTCAGTGGGCGCCCAGGTTCAGCTGGTGGTAAACGTCGAAGCCTTGTTGGTCAGGGAAAGCCCGGAGCCCCGATGTCTGTGGTACTGTAGATGCGCTGCCAATGACCGGTGAGGAGCAGCAAGAGCTTGACTGGCTGGCACTTTCGGTGTGGGAGCAATCGTCCGATGTTCTTGATTCTTCGTTTATTTTTTTCAGGGGGCACCCAGGTGCAGCTGGTGGTAAACGTCGAAGCCTGGTTCGTCAGGGAAAGCCCGGAGCCCCGATGTCTGTGGTGCTGTAGATGCGCTGCCAATGGCCGGTGAGGAGCAGTAAGAGCTTGACTGACTGGCACTTTTGGTGTTGGAGCAATCGTCCGACGTTCGTGATTTTTCGGGGTTCTTTTCAGTGGGAGCCCAGGTGCAGCTGGTGGTAAATGTCGAAGCCCTGTTTGTCTGGGAAAGCCCAGAGCCCCGATGTCTGTGGTGCTGTAGATGCGCTGGGAATGGGAGTTGAGGAGCAGCAAGAGCTTGAGTTGCTGGCACTTTCGGTGTGGGAGCAATCGTCCGATGTTCGTGATTTTTTGGGGGTTCTTTTCAGTGGGCGCCCAGGAGCAGCCGGTGGTAAATGTCAAAGCCGTGTTCGTCAGGGAAAGTCCAGAGCCCTGATGTCTGTGGTGCTGTAGATGCGCTGCCAATGGCCGGTGAGGAGCAGCAAGAGCTTGACAGGCTGGCACTTTCGGTGTGGGAGCAATCGTCCGACGTTTGTGATTTTTCGTTTATTTTTTTCAGTGGGCGCCCAGGTGCACCTGGTGGTAAATGTCGAAGCCCTGTTGTTCAGGGAAAGCGCAGAACCCCGATGTCTGTGGTGCTGTAGATGCACTGCCAAAGTCCGGTGAGTAGCAGCAGGAGCTTGAGTTGCTGGCACTTTCGGTGTGGCAGCAATCGTTCGACGTTTGTGATTTTTCGTTTATTTTTTTCAGTGGGCGCCCAGGTGCAGCTGGTGGTAAACGTCGAAGGCCTGTTGGTCAGGGAAAGCCCAGAGCCCCGATGTCTGTGGTGCTGTAGATGCGCTGGGAATGGCCGGTGAGGAGCAGCAAGAGCTTGAGTTGCTGGCACTTTTGGTGTGGGAGCATTCGTCCGACGTTTTTGATTTTTCAGGGTTTTATTTCAGTGGGCGCCCAGGTGCAGCTGGTGGTAAACGTCGAAGCCCTGTTGGTCAGGGAAAGCCCGGAGCCGCGATGTCTGTGGTGCTGTAGATGCGCTGGGAATGGCCGGTGAGGAGCAGCAAGAGCTTGACTGGCTGGCACTTTCGGTGTGGGAGCAATCGTCCGACGTTCGTGATTTTTTAGGGTCTTACTTTCAGTGGGCGCCCAGGTTCAGCTGGTGGTAAACGTCGAAGCCCTGTTGGTCACGGAAAGCCCGCAGCCCCGATATCTGTGATGCTGTAGATGAGCTGCCAATGGCCGGTGAGGAGCAGCAAGAGCTTGACTGTCTTGCACTTTCGGTGTGGGAGCAATCGTCCGACGTTTGTGATTTTTCGGGGTTTTTTTTCAGTGGGCGCCCAGGTTCAGCTGGTGGTAAACGTCGAAGCCCTGTTCGTCAGGGAAAGCCCAGAGCCCCGATGTCTGTGGTGCTGTAGATGCGCTGGGAATGGGCGGTGAGGAGCAGCAAGAGCTTGACTGGCTGGCACTTTCGGTGTGGGAGCAATCGTCCGACGTTTTTGATTTTTCAGGGTTTTTTTTCAGTGCGTAACCAGGTGCAGCTGGTGGTAAATGTCGAAGCCCTGTTGGTCAGGGAAATCCCGGAGCCCCGATGTCTGTGGTGCTGTAGATGCACTGCCAAAGTCCGGTGAGGAGCAGCAAGAGCTTGAGTTGCTGGCACTTTCGATGTGGGTGCAATCGTCTGACGTTCGTGATTTTTGGGGTTTTTTTTCAGTGGGCAACCAGGTGCAGCTGGTGGTAAACGTCGAAGCCCTGTTGGTCAGGGAAATCCCGGAGCCCCGATGTCTGTGGTGCTGTAGATGCGCTGCCAATAGCCGGTGAGGAGCAGCAAGAGGCTGACATGCTGGCACTTTCGATGTGGGTGCAATCGTCTGACGTTCGTGATTTTTGGGGTTTTTTTTTCACTGGGCGCCCAGGTGCAGCTGGTGGTAAATGTCGAAGCCCTGTTGGTCAGGGAAAGCCCGGAGCCCCGATGTCTGTGGTGCTGTAGATGCGCTGGGAATGGCCGGTGAGGAGCAGCAAGAGCTTGACTGGCTGGCACTTTCAGTGTGGGAGCAATAGTCCGACGTTTGTGATTTTTGGGGGTTTTATTTCAGTGGGCGCCCACGTTCAGCTGGTGGTAAACGTCGAAGCCCAGTTGGTCAGGGAAAGCCCGGAGCCCCGATGTCTGTGGTGCTGTAGATGCGCTGGGAATGGGAGGTGAGTAGCAGCAAGAGCTTGAGTTGCTGGCACTTTCGTTGTGGGAGCAATCGTCTGACGTTCGTGATTTTTCGGAGTTTTATTTCAGTGGGCGCCCAGGTGCAGCTGGTGGTAAACGTTGAAGCCATGTTGGTCAGGGAAAGCTCGGAGCCCTGATGTCTGTGGTACTGTAGATGCACTGCCAAAGTCCGGTGAGTAGCAGCAAGAGCTTGAGTTGCTGGCACTTTCGTTGTGGGAGCAATCGTCCGACGTTCGTGATTTTTCGGGGTTTTATTTCAGTGGGCGCCCAGGTGCAGCTGGTGGTAAACGTCGAAGCCCTGTTGGTCAGGGAAAGCCCGGAGCCCCGATGTCTGTGGTGCTGTAGATGCGCTGCCAAAGTCTGGTGAGTAGCAGCAAGAGCTTGAGTTGCTGGCAGTTTCGGTGTGGGAGCAATCGTCCGATATTCATGATTTTTCGTTTATTTTTTTCAGTGGGCGCCCAGGTGCAGCTGGTGGTAAACGTCGAAGCCCTGTTCGTCAGGGAAAGCCCGGAGCCGCGATGTCTGTGGTGCTGTAGATGCACTGCCAAAGTCCGGTGAGTAGCAGCAAGAGCTTGAGTTGCTGGCACTTTCGTTGTGGGAGCAATCGTCCGACGTTCGTGATTTTTCGGGGTTCTTTTCAGTGGGAGCCCAGGTGCAGCTGGTGGTAAACGTCGAAGCCCTGTTGGTCAGGGAAAGCCCGGAGCTCCGATGTCTGTGGTGCTGTAGATGAGCTGCCAGTGGCCGGTGAGGAACTGCAAGAGCTTGACTGGCTGGCACTTTCGGTGTGGGATCAATTGTCCGACGTTTTTGATTTTTCAGGGTTTTTTTTCAGTGGCCAACTAGGTGCAGCTGGTGGTTAATGTCGAAGGCCTGTTGGTCAGGGAAAGCCCAGAGCCGCGATGTCTGTGGTGCTGTAGATGCGCTGCCAATGGCCGGTGAGGAGCAGCAAGAGCTTGAGTTGCTGGCACTTTCAGTGTGGGAGCAATCGTCTGACGTTTTTGATTTTTCAGGGTTTTTTTTCAGTGGGTAACCAGGTGCAGCTGGTGGTAAATGTCGAAGCCCTGTTGGTGAGGGAAAGCCCCGAGCCGCGATGTCTGTGGTGCTGTAGATGCGCTGGGAATGGGCGGTGAGGAGCAGCAAGAGCTTGACTGGCTGGGACTTTCGGTGTGGGAGCAATCGTCCGACGTTTGTGATTTTTCGGGGTTTTTTTTCAGTGGGCGCCCAGGTTCAGCTGGTAGTAAACGTCGAAGCCCTGTTGGTCAGGGAAAGCCCAGAGCCCCGATGTCTGTGGTGCTGTAGATGCGCTGGGAATGGGCGGTGAGGAGCAGCAAGAGCTTGTGTTGCTGGCACTTTCGGTGTGGGAGCAATCGTCCGATGTTCGTGATTTTTCGGGGTTTTACTTTCAGTGGGCGCCCAGGTTCAGCTGGTGGTAAACGTCGAAGCCCTGTTGGTCACGGAAAGCCCGGAGCCCCGATATCTGTGATGCTGTAGATGAGCTGCCAATGGCCGGTGAGGAGCAGCAAGAGCTTGACTGTCTGGCACTTTCGGTGTGGGAGCAATCGTCCGATGTTCGTGATTTTTAGTTTATTTTTTTCAGTGGGCGCCCAGGTTCAGCTGGTGGTAAACGTCGAAGCCCTGTTGGTCAGGGAAAGCCCGGAGCCCCGATGTCTGTGGTGCTGTAGATGCACTGCCAAAGTCTGGTGAGTAGCAGCAAGAGCTTGAGTTGCTGGCACTTTCGTTGTGGGAGCAATCGTCTGACGTTCGTGATTTTTCGGAGTTTTATTTCAGTGTGCGCCCAGGTGCAGCTGGTGGTAAACGTTGAAGCCCAGTTGGTCAGGGAAAGCTCGGAGCCCCGATGTCTGTGGTGCTGTAGATGCCCTGCCAATGGGCAGTGAGTAGCAGCAAGAGCTTGAGTTGCTGGCAGTTTCGGTGTGGGAGCAATCGTCCGATATTCATGATTTTTCGTTTATTTTTTTCAGTGGGCGCCCAGGTGCAGCTGGTGGTAAACGTCGAACGCTGTTCGTCAGGGAAAGCCTGGAGCCCCGATGTCTGTGGTGCTGTAGATGCACTGCCAAAGTCCGGTGAGTAGCAGCAAGAGCTTGAGTTGCTGGCAGTTTCGTTGTGGGAGCAATCGTCCGACGTTCGTGATTTTTCGGGGTTTTATTTCAGTGGGAGCCCAGGTGCAGCTGGTGGTAAATGTCGAAGCCCTGATGGTCAGGGAAAGCCCGGAGCCCCGATGTCTGTGGTGCTGTAGATGTGCTGCCAATGGCCGGTGAGGAGCAGCAAGAGCTTGAGTTGCTGGCACTTTCGTTGTGGGAGCAATCGTCCGACGTTCGTGATTTTTCGGGTTTTTTTTCCAGTGGGCGCCCAGGTTCAGCTGGTGGTAAACGTCGAAGCCCTGTTGGTCAGGGAAAGCCCGGAGCCCCGATGTCTGTGGTGCTGTAGATGTGCTGCCAATCGCCGCTGAGGAGCAGCAAGAGCTTGACTGGCTGGCACTTTCGGTGTGGGAGCAATCGTCGGACGTTCGTGATTTTTCGGGGTTTTATTTCAGTGGGCGCCCAGGTTCAGCTGGTGGTAATCGTCGAAGCCCAGTTGGTCAGGGAAAGCCCGGAGCCCCGATGTCTGTGGTGCTGTAGATGCGCTGGGAATGGCCGGTGTTCAGCAGCTAGAGCTTGACTGTCTGGCACTTTTGGTGTGGGAGCAATCGTCCGACGTTCGTGATTTTTCGGGGTTCTTTTCAGTGGGAGCCCAGGTGCAGCTGGTGGTAAACGTCGAAGGCCTGTTGGTCAGGGAAAGCCCGGAGCCCCGATGTCTGTGGTGCTGTAGATGCGCTGGGAATGGCCGGTGAGGAGCAGCAAGAGCTTGACTGGCTGGCACTTTCGGTGTGGGAGCAAACGTGCGATGTTCGTGATTTTTCGTTTATTTTTTTCAGTGGGCGCCCAGGTTCAGCTGGTGGTAAACGTTGAAGCCCTGTTGTTCAGGGAAAGCGCAGAACCCCGATGTCTGTGGTGCTGTAGATACACTGCCAATGTCCGGTGAGTAGCAGCAAGAGCTTGAGTTGCTGGCACTTTCGGTGAGGGAGGAATCGTCCGACGTTCGTGATTATTCGGGGTTTTATTTCAGTGGGCGCCCAGGTTCAGCTGGTGGTAAACTTCTAAGCCCTGTTGGTCAGGGAAAGCCCGGAGCCCCGATGTCTGTGGTGCTGTAGATGCGCTGGGAATGGCCGGTGTTCAGCAGCTAGAGCTTGACTGTCTGGCACTTTTGGTGTGGGAGCAATCGTCCGACGTTCGTGATTTTTCGGGGTTCTTTTCAGTGGGAGCCGAGGTGCAGCTGGTGGTAAATGTCGAAGCCCTGATGGTCAGGGAAAGCCCGGAGCCCCGATGTCTGTGGTGCTGTAGATGCGCTGGGAATGGCCGGTGTTCAGCAGCTAGAGCTTGACTGGCTGGCACTTTTGGTGTGGGAGCAATCGTCCGACGTTCGTGATTTTTCGGGGTTCTTTTCAGTGGGCGCACAGGTGCAGCTGGTGGTAAACGTCGAAGCCCTGTTGGTCAGGGAAAGCCCACAGCCCCGATGTCTGTGGTGCTGTAGATGCGCTGGGAATGGGCGGTGAGGAGCAGCAAGAGCTTGAGTTGCTGGCACTTTCAGTGTAGGAGCAATCGTCGGACGTTTGTGATTTTTGGGGATTTTTATTCACTGGGCGCCCAGGTTCAGCTGGTGGTAAACGTCGAAGCCCTGTTGGTCAGGGAAAGCCCGGAGCCCCGATGTCTGTGGTGCTGTAGATGCGCTGGGAATGGGCGGTGAGGAGCAGCAAGAGCTTGACTGGCTGGCACTTTTGGTGTGGGAGCAATCGTCCGACGTTCGTGATTCTTCGGGGTTTTACTTTCAGTGGGCGCCCAGGTTCAGCTGGTGGTAAACGTCGAAGCCCTGTTGGTCAGGGAAAGCCCGGAGCCCCGATGTCTGTGGTGCTGTAGATGCGCTGCCAATAGCCGGTGAGGAGCAGCAAGAGCTTGAGTTGCCCACACTTTCAGTGTGGGAGCAATCGTCCGACGTTTTTGATTTTTCAGGGTTTTTTTTCAGTGGGTAACCAGGTGCAGCTGGTGGTAAATGTCGAAGCCCTGTTGGTCAGGGAAAGCCCGGAGCCCCGATGTCTGTGGTGCTGTAGATGCGCTGGGAATGGCCGGTGAGGAGCAGCAAGAGCTTCATTGGCTGGCACTTTTGCTGTGGGAGCAATCGTCCGACGTTCGTGATTTTTCTTTAATTTTTTTCAGCGGGCGCCCAGGTTCAGCGGGTGGTAAACGTCGAAGCCCTGTTGGTCAGGGAAAGCCCGGAGCCGCGATGTCTGTGGTGCTGTAGATGCGCTGCCAAAGTCCGGTGAGTAGCAGCAGGACCTTGAGTTGCTGGCACTTTCGTTGTGGGAGCAATCGTCCGACGTTCGTGATTTTTCGGAGTTTTATTTCAGTGGGCGCCCAGGTGCAGCTGGTGGTAAATGTCGAAGCCCTGTTGGTCAGGGAAAGCCCGGAGCCCCGATGTCTGTGGTGCTGTAGATGCGCTGCCAATGGCCGGTGAGGAGGAGCAAGAGCTTGACTGTCTGGCACTTTCGGTGTGGGTGCAATCGTCCGACGTTCGTGATTTTTGGGGTTTTTTTCAGTGGGCGCCCAGGTGCAGCTGGTGGTAAACGTTGAAGCCCTGTTGGTCAGGGAAAGCTCGGAGCCCCGATGTCTGTGGTGCTGTAGATGCACTGGGAGTGTCCGGGGAGGAGCAGCAAGAGCTTGACTGGCTGGCACTTTCGTTGTGGGAGCAATCGTCCGACGTTTGTGATTTTTCGGGGTTTTATTTCAGTGGGCGCCCAGGTGCAGCTGGTGGTAAACGTTGAAGCCCTGTTGGTCAGGGAAAGCTCGGAGCGCGATGTCTGTGGCGCTGTAGATGCCCTGCCAATGGGCGGTGAGTAGCAGCAAGAGCTTGAGTTGCTGGCACTTTCGGTGTGGGAGCAATCGTCCGATGTTCATGATTTTTCGTTTATTTTTTTCAGTGGGCGCCCAGGTGCAGCTGGTGGTAAACGTCGAAGCCCTGTTCGTCAGGGAAAGCCCGGAGCCCCGATGTCTGTGGTGCTGTAGATGCGCTGGGAATGGGCGGTGAGGAGCAGCAAGAGCTTGTGTTGCTGGCACTTTCGGTGTGGGAGCAATCGTCCGATGTTCGTGATTTTTCGGGGTTCTTTTCAGTGGGAGCCGAGGTGCAGCGAGTGGTAAACGTTGAATCCCTGTTGGTCAGGGAAAGCCCGGAGCTCCGATGTCTGTGGTGCTGTAGATGCGCTGCCAATGGCCGGTGAGGAGCAGCAAGACCTTGACAGGCTGGCACTTTCGTTGTGGGAGCAATCGTCCGACGTTCGTGATTTTTCGGGGTTTTATTTCAGTGGGCTCCCAGGTGCAGCTGGTGGTAAATGTCGAAGCCCTGTTGGTCAGGGAAAGCCCGGAGCCGCGATGTCTGTGGTGCTGTAGATGCGCTGCCAATGGCCGGGGAGGAGCAGCAAGAGCTTGACTGGCTGGCACTTTCGGTGTGGGAGCAATCGTCCGACGTTTGTGATTTTTCGTTTATTTTTTTCAGTGGGCGCCCAGGTGCAGCGGGTGGTAAACGACGAAGCCCAGTTGGTCAGGGAAAGCCCGGAGCCCCGATGTCTGTGGTGCTGTAGATGCGCTGGGAATGGCCGGTGAGGAGCAGCAGGAGCTTGAGTTGCTGGCAGTTTCGGTGTGGGAGCAATCGTCCGACGTTTGTGATTTTTCGTTTATTTTTTTCAGTGGGCGCCCAGGTGCAGCGGGTGGTAAACGTCGAAGCCCAGTTGGTCAGGGAAAGCCCGGAGCCCCGATGTCTGTGGTGCTGTAGATGCGCTGGGAATGGCCGGTGAGGAGCAGCAGGAGCTTGAGTTGCTGGCACTTTCGGTGTGGGAGCAATCGTCCGACGTTCGTGATTCTTTGGGGTTTTACTTTCAGTGGGCGCCCAGGTGCAGCGGGTGGTAAACGTCGAAGCCCTGTTGGTCAGGGAAAGCCCGGAGCCGCGATGTCTGTGGTGCTGTAGATGAGCTGGGAATGGCCGGTGAGTAGCAGCAAGAGCTTGACAGGCTGGCATTTAAGGTGTGGCAGGAATCGTCCGACATTTGTGATTTTTCAGGGTTTTTTTTCAGTGGGTAACCAGGTGCAGCTGGTGGTAAATGTCCAAGCCCCGTTCGTCAGGGAAAGCCCAGAGCCGCGATGTCTGTGGTGCTGTAGATGCGCTGGGAATGGGCGGTGAGGAGCAGCAAGAGCTTGAGTTGCTGGCACTTTTGGTGTGGGAGCAATCGTCCGACGTTTTTGATTTTTCAGGGTTTTTTTTCAGTGGGTAACCAGGTGCAGCTGGTGGTAAATGTCGAAGCCCTGTTGGTCAGGGAAAGCCCAGAGACCCGATGTCTGTGGTGCTGTAGATGCGCTGGGAATGGCCGGTGAGGAGCAGCAAGAGCTTGACTGGCTGGCACTTTCGGTGTGGGAGCAATCGTGCGATGTTCGTGATTTTTCGGGGTTTTTTTTCAGTGGGCGCCCAGGTGCAGCTGGTGGTAAACGTCGAAGCCCTGTTGGTCAGGGAAAGCCCGGAGCCCCGATGTCTGTGGTGCTGTAGATGCGCTGGGAATGGCCGGTGAGGAACAGCAAGAGCTTGAGTTGCTGGCACTTTCGGTGTGGGAGCAATCGTCCGACGTTCGTGATTTTTCGGGGTTTTATTTCAGTGGGCGCCCAGGTGCAGCTGGTGGTAAATGTCGAAGCCCTGTTGGTCAGGGAAATCCCGGAGCCCCGATGTCTGTGGTGCTGTAGATGCGCTGCCAATGGCCGGTGAGGAGCAGCAAGAGCTTGACTGTCTGGCACTTTTGGTGTGGGAGCAATCGTCCGATGTTCGTGATTTTTAGTTTATTTTTTTCAGTGGGCGCCCAGGTTCAGCTGGTGGTAAACGTCGAAGCACTGTTGGTCAGGGAAAGCCCGGAGCCCCGATGTCTGTGGTGCTGTAGATGCGCTGCCAATGGCCGGTGAGGAGCAGCAAGAGGTTGACTGTCTGGCACTTTTGGTGTGGGAGCAATAGTCCGATGTTTGTGATTATTCGGGGTGTTTTTTCAGTGGGAGCCCAGGTGCAGCTGGTGGTAAACGTCGAAGCCCTGTTGGTCAGGGAAAGCCCGGAGCCCCGATGTCTGTGGTGCTGTAGATGCGCTGCCAAAGTCCGGTGAGGAGCAGCAAGAGCTTGACTGGCTGGCACTTTTGGTGTGGGAGCAATCGTCCGACGTTCGTGATTTTTGGGGGTTTTATTTCAGTGGGCGCCCAGGTTCAGCTGGTTGTAAACGTCGAAGCCCAGTTGGTCAGTGAAAGCCCGGAGCCCCGATGTCTGTGGTGCTGTAGATGCGCTGGGAATGGCCGGTGAGTAGCAGCAAGAGCTTGAGTTGCTGGCACTTTCAGTGTGGGAGCAATCGTCCGACGTTCGTGATTTTTCGGGGTTTTATTTCAGTGGGCGCCCAGGTGCAGCTGGTCGTAAATGTCGAAGGCCTGTTGGTCAGGGAAAGCCCGGAGCCCCGATGTCTGTGGTGCTGTAGATGCGCTGCCAGTGGCCGGTGAGGAGCAGCAAGAGCTTGAGTTGCTGGCACTTTCGGTGTGGGAGCAATCGTCCGACGTTTTTGATTTTTCAGGGTTTTTTTTCAGTGGGTAACCAGGTGCAGCTGGTGGTAAATGTCGAAGGCCTGTTGGTCAGGGAAAGCCCGGAGCCCCGATGTCTGTGGTGCTGTAGATGCGCTGGGAATGGCCGGTGAGGAGCAGCAAGAGCTTGTGTTGCTGGCACTTTCGGTGTGGGAACAATCGTCCGACGTTTGTGATTTTTCGTTTATTTTTTTCAGTGGGCGCCCAGGTGCAGCTGGTGGTAAACGTCGAAGCCCTGTTGGTCAGGGAAAGCCCAGAGCCCCGATGTCTGTGGTGCTGTAGATGCGCTGCCAAAGTCCGGTGAGTAGGAGCAAGAGCTTGAGTTGCTGGCACTTTCGTTGTGGGAGCAATCGTCCGACGTTCGTGATTTTTCGGGGTTTTATTTCAGTGGGCGCCCAGGTGCAGCTGGTGGTAAATGTCGAAGCCCTGTTGGTCAGGGAAAGCCCGGAGCCCCGATGTCTGTGGTGCTGTAGATGCACTGCCAAAGTCCGGTGAGGAGCAGCAAGAGCTTGACTGGCTGGCACTTTCGGTGTGGGAGCAATCGTCCGACGTTCGTGATTTTTGGGGGTTTTATTTCAGTGGGAGCCCAGGTTCAGCTGGTGGTAAATGTCGAAGCCCTGTTGGTCAGGGAAAGCCCGGAGCGCCGATGTCTGTGGTGCTGTAGATGCGCTGGGAATGGCCGGTGAGGAGCAGCAAGAGCTTGACTGGCTGGCACTTTCAGTGTGGGAGCAATCGTCCGACGTTCGTGATTTTTCGGGGTTTTATTTCAGTGGGCGCCCAGGTGCAGCTGGTGGTAAACGTCGAAGCCCTGTTGGTCAGGGAAAGCCCGGAGCCCCGATGTCTGTGGTGCTGTAGATGCACTGCCAAAGTCCGGTGAGGAGCAGCAAGAGCTTGAGTTGCTGGCACTTTTGGTGTGGGAGCAATCGTCCGATGTTCGTGATTTTTCTTTTATTTTTTTCAGTGGGCGCCCAGGTGCAGCTGGTGGTAAACGTCGAAGCCCTGTTGGTCAGGGAAAGCGCAGAACCCCGATGTCTGTGGTGCTGTAGATGCGCTGGGAATGCCCGGTGAGGAGCAGCAAGAGCTTGAGTTGCTGGCACTTTCGGTGTGGGAGCAATCGTCCGACGTTTTTGCTTTTTCAGGGTTATTTTTCAGTGGGTAACCAGGTTCAGCTGGTGGTAAATGTCGAAGCCCTGTTGGTCAGGGAAAGCCTACAGCCCCGATGTCTGTGGTGTTGTAGATGCGCTGGGAATGGCCGGTGAGGAGCAGCAAAAGCTTGACTGGCTGGCACTTTCGGTGTGGGAGCAATCGTCCGATGTTCGTGATTTTTCTTTTATTTTTTTCAGCGGGCGCCCAGGTTCAGCTGGTGGTAAACGTTGAAGCCCTGTTGGTCAGGGAAAGCCCGGAGCCCCGATGTCTGTGGTGCTGTAGATGCGCTGGGAATGGCCGGTGAGGAGCAGCAAGAGCTTGACTGGCTGGCACTTTCGGTGTGGGAGCAATCGTCCGACGTTCGTGATTTTTCAGGGTTTTTTTTCAGTGGGTAACCAGGTGCAGCTGGTGGTAAACGTCGAAGCCCTGTTGGTCAGGGAAAGCCCAGAGCCCCGATGTCTGTGGTGCTGTAGATGCGCTGGGAATGGGCGGTGAGGAGCAGCAAGAGCTTGAGTTGCTGGCACTTTCGGTGTGGGAGCAATCGTCCGACGTTCGTGATTTTTCGGGGTTTTACTTTCAGTGGGCGCCCAGGTTCAGCTGGTGGTAAACGTCGAAGCCCTGTTGGTCAGGGAAAGCCCGGAGCCCCGATGTCTGTGGTGCTGTAGATGCGCTGGGAATGGCCGGTGAGGAGCAGCAAGAGCTTGACTGTCTGGCACTTTCGGTGTGGGAGCAATCGTCCGATGTTCGTGATTTTTCTTTTATTTTTTTCAGCGGGCGCCCAGGTTCAGCTGGTGGTAAACGTCGAAGCCCTGTTGGTCAGGGAAAGCGCAGAACCCCGATATCTGTGGTGCTGTAGATGCGCTGGGAATGGCCGGTGAGGAGCAGCAAGAGCTTGACTGGCTGGCACTTTCAATGTGGGAACAATCGTCCAACGTTCGTGATTTTTCGGGTTTTTTTTCCAGTGGGCGCCCAGGTTCAGCTGGTGGTAAACGTCGAAGCCCTGTTGGTCAGGGAAAGCCCGGAGCCCCGATGTCTGTGGTGCTGTAGATGCGCTGGGAATGGCCGGTGAGGAGCAGAAAGAGCTTGTGTTGCTGGCACTTTCGGTGTGGGAGCAATCGTCCGACGTTCGTGATTTTTCGGGGTTCTTTTCAGTGGGAGCCCAGGTGCAGCGAGTGGTAAACGTCGAAGCCCTGTTGGTCAGGGAAAGCCCGGAGCTCCGATGTCTGTGGTGCTGTAGATGCACTGCCAAAGTCCGGTGAGGAGCAGCAAGAGCTTGACTGGCTGGCACTTTCGGTGTTGGATCAATTGTCCGACGTTTTTGATTTTTCAGGGTTTTTTTTCAGTGGCCAACTAGGTGCAGCTGGTGGTAAATGTCGAAGGCCTGTTGGTCAGGGAAAGCCCAGAGCCGCGATGTCTGTGGTGCTGTAGATGCGCTGCCAAAGTCCGGTGAGTAGGAGCAAGAGCTTGAGTTGCTGGCACTTTCGTTGTGGGAGCAATCGTCCGACGTTCGTGATTTTTCGGGGTTTTATTTCAGTGGGCGCCCAGGTGCAGCTGGTGGTAAATGTCGAAGCCCTGTTGGTCAGGGAAAGCCCGGAGCCCCGATGTCTGTGGTGCTGTAGATGCACTGCCAAAGTCCGGTGAGGAGCAGCAAGAGCTTGACTGGCTGGCACTTTCGGTGTGGGAGCAATCGTCCGACGTTCGTGATTTTTGGGGGTTTTATTTCAGTGGGAGCCCAGGTTCAGCTGGTGGTAAATGTCGAAGCCCTGTTGGTCAGGGAAAGCCCGGAGCGCCGATGTCTGTGGTGCTGTAGATGCGCTGGGAATGGCCGGTGAGGAGCAGCAAGAGCTTGACTGGCTGGCACTTTCAGTGTGGGAGCAATCGTCCGACGTTCGTGATTTTTCGGGGTTTTATTTCAGTGGGCGCCCAGGTGCAGCTGGTGGTAAACGTCGAAGCCCTGTTGGTCAGGGAAAGCCCGGAGCCCCGATGTCTGTGGTGCTGTAGATGCACTGCCAAAGTCCGGTGAGGAGCAGCAAGAGCTTGAGTTGCTGGCACTTTTGGTGTGGGAGCAATCGTCCGATGTTCGTGATTTTTCTTTTATTTTTTTCAGTGGGCGCCCAGGTGCAGCTGGTGGTAAACGTCGAAGCCCTGTTGGTCAGGGAAAGCGCAGAACCCCGATGTCTGTGGTGCTGTAGATGCGCTGGGAATGCCCGGTGAGGAGCAGCAAGAGCTTGAGTTGCTGGCACTTTCGGTGTGGGAGCAATCGTCCGACGTTTTTGCTTTTTCAGGGTTATTTTTCAGTGGGTAACCAGGTTCAGCTGGTGGTAAATGTCGAAGCCCTGTTGGTCAGGGAAAGCCCACAGCCCCGATGTCTGTGGTGTTGTAGATGCGCTGGGAATGGCCGGTGAGGAGCAGCAAAAGCTTGACTGGCTGGCACTTTCGGTGTGGGAGCAATCGTCCGATGTTCGTGATTTTTCTTTTATTTTTTTCAGCGGGCGCCCAGGTTCAGCTGGTGGTAAACGTTGAAGCCCTGTTGGTCAGGGAAAGCCCGGAGCCCCGATGTCTGTGGTGCTGTAGATGCGCTGGGAATGGCCGGTGAGGAGCAGCAAGAGCTTGACTGGCTGGCACTTTCGGTGTGGGAGCAATCGTCCGACGTTCGTGATTTTTCAGGGTTTTTTTTCAGTGGGTAACCAGGTGCAGCTGGTGGTAAACGTCGAAGCCCTGTTGGTCAGGGAAAGCCCAGAGCCCCGATGTCTGTGGTGCTGTAGATGCGCTGGGAATGGGCGGTGAGGAGCAGCAAGAGCTTGAGTTGCTGGCACTTTCGGTGTGGGAGCAATCGTCCGACGTTCGTGATTTTTCGGGGTTTTACTTTCAGTGGGCGCCCAGGTTCAGCTGGTGGTAAACGTCGAAGCCCTGTTGGTCAGGGAAAGCCCGGAGCCCCGATGTCTGTGGTGCTGTAGATGCGCTGGGAATGGCCGGTGAGGAGCAGCAAGAGCTTGACTGTCTGGCACTTTCGGTGTGGGAGCAATCGTCCGATGTTCGTGATTTTTCTTTTATTTTTTTCAGCGGGCGCCCAGGTTCAGCTGGTGGTAAACGTCGAAGCCCTGTTGGTCAGGGAAAGCGCAGAACCCCGATATCTGTGGTGCTGTAGATGCGCTGGGAATGGCCGGTGAGGAGCAGCAAGAGCTTGACTGGCTGGCACTTTCAATGTGGGAACAATCGTCCAACGTTCGTGATTTTTCGGGTTTTTTTTCCAGTGGGCGCCCAGGTTCAGCTGGTGGTAAACGTCGAAGCCCTGTTGGTCAGGGAAAGCCCGGAGCCCCGATGTCTGTGGTGCTGTAGATGCGCTGGGAATGGCCGGTGAGGAGCAGAAAGAGCTTGTGTTGCTGGCACTTTCGGTGTGGGAGCAATCGTCCGACGTTCGTGATTTTTCGGGGTTCTTTTCAGTGGGAGCCCAGGTGCAGCGAGTGGTAAACGTCGAAGCCCTGTTGGTCAGGGAAAGCCCGGAGCTCCGATGTCTGTGGTGCTGTAGATGCACTGCCAAAGTCCGGTGAGGAGCAGCAAGAGCTTGACTGGCTGGCACTTTCGGTGTTGGATCAATTGTCCGACGTTTTTGATTTTTCAGGGTTTTTTTTCAGTGGCCAACTAGGTGCAGCTGGTGGTAAATGTCGAAGGCCTGTTGGTCAGGGAAAGCCCAGAGCCGCGATGTCTGTGGTGCTGTAGATGCGCTGGGAATGGCCGGTGAGGAGCAGCAAGAGCTTGACTGGCTGGCACTTCTGGTGTGGGAGCAATCGTCCGACGTTCGTGATTTTTCGGGGTTTATTTCAGTGGGTGCCCAGGTGCAGCTGGTGGTAAACGTCGAAGCCCTGTTGGTCAGGGAAAGCCCGGAGCCCCGATGTCTGTGGTGCTGTAGATGCGGTGCCAATGGCCGGTGAGGAGCAGCAAGAGGTTGACTGTCTGGCACTTTTGGTGTGGGAGCAATCGTCCGATGTTTGTGATTATTCGGGGTTTTTTTTCAGTGGGCGCCCAGGTGCAGCTGGTGGTAAACGTCGAAGCCCTGTTGGTCAGGGAAAGCCCGGAGCCCCGATGTCTGTGGTGCTGTAGATGCACTGCCAAAGTCCGGTGAGGAGCAGCAAGAGCTTGACTGGCTGGCACTTTCGGTGTGGGAGGAATCGTCCGACGTTCGTGATTTTTGGGGGTTTTATTTCAGTGGGCGCCCAGGTGCAGCTGGTGGTAAATGTCGAAGCCCTGTTGGTCAGGGAAAGCCCGGAGCCCCGATGTCTGTGGTGCTGTAGATGCGCTGGGAATGGCCGGTGTTCAGCAGCTAGAGCTTGACTGTCTGGCACTTTTGGTGTGGGAGCAATCGTCCGACGTTGGTCATTTTTCAGGGTTTTTTTTCAGTGGGCGCCCAGGTTCAGCTGGTGGTAAACGTCGAAGGCCTGTTGGTCAGGGAAAGCCCGGAGCCCCGATGTCTGTGGTGCTGTAGATGTGCTGCCAATGGCCGGTGAGGAGCAGCAAGAGCTTGAGTTGCTGGCACTTTCGGTGTGGGAGCAATCGTCCGACGTTCGTGATTTTTCGGGGTTTTATTTCAGTGGGCGCCCAGGTGCCGCTGGTGGTAAACGTTGAAGCCCTGTTGGTCAGGGAAAGCTCGGAGCCCCGATGTCTGTGGTGCTGTAGATGCCCTGCCAATGGGCGGTGAGTAGCAGCAAGAGCTTGACTGTCTGGCACTTTCGGTGTGGGAGCAATCGTCCGATGTTCGTGATTTTTCGTTTATTTTTTTCAGTGGGCGCCCAGGTTCATCTGGTGGTAAACGTCGAAGCCCTGTTGGTCAGGCAAAGCGCAGAGCCCCGATGTCTGTGGTGCTGTAGATGCGCTGCGAATGGCCGGTGAGGAGCAGCAAGAGCTTGACTGGCTGGCACTTTCAATGTGGGAACAATCGTCCGACGTTCGTGATTTTTGGGGGTTTTATTTCAGTGGGCGCCCAGGTTCAGCTGGTGGTAAACGTCGAAGCCCTGTTGGTCAGGGAAAGCCCGGAGCCCCGATGTCTGTGGTGCTGTAGATGCGCTGGGAATGGCCGGTGAGGAGCAGCAAGAGCTTGACTGGCTGGCGCTTTCGGTGTGGGAGCAATCGTCCGATGTTCATGATTTTTCGTTTATTTTTTTCAGTGGGCGCCCAGGTGCAGCTGATGGTAAATGTCGAAGCCCTCTTGGTCAGGGAAAGCGTAGAACCCCGATGTCTGTGGTGCTGTAGATGCACTCCCAAAGTCCGGTGAGTAGCAGCAAGAGCTTGAGTTGCTGGCACTTTCAGTGTGGGAGCAATCGTCCGACGTTCGTGATTTTTCGGGGTTTTATTTCAGTGGGCGCCCAGGTGCAGCTGGTGGTAAATGTCGAAGCCCTGTTGGTCAGGGAAAGCCCGGAGCCCCGATGTCTGTGGTGCTGTAGATGCACTGCCAAAGTCCGGTGAGTAGCAGCAAGAGCTTGAGTTGCTGGCACTTTGGGTGTGGGAGCAATCGTCCGACGTTCGTGATTTTTCGGGTTTTTTTTCCAGTGGGCGCCCAGGTTCAGCTGGTGGTAAACGTCGAAGCCCTGTTGGTCAGGGAAAGCCCGGAGCCCCGATGTCTGTGGTGCTGTAGATGCGCTGGGAATGGCCGGTGAGGAGCAGAAAGAGCTTGTGTTGCTGGCACTTTCGGTGTGGGAGCAATCGTCCGACGTTCGTGATTTTTCGGGGTTCTTTTCAGTGGGAGCCCAGGTGCAGCGAGTGGTAAACGTCGAAGCCCTGTTGGTCAGGGAAAGCCCGGAGCTCCGATGTCTGTGGTGCTGTAGATGCACTGCCAAAGTCCGGTGAGGAGCAGCAAGAGCTTGACTGGCTGGCACTTTCGGTGTTGGATCAATTGTCCGACGTTTTTGATTTTTCAGGGTTTTTTTTCAGTGGCCAACTAGGTGCAGCTGGTGGTAAATGTCGAAGGCCTGTTGGTCAGGGAAAGCCCAGAGCCGCGATGTCTGTGGTGCTGTAGATGCGCTGGGAATGGCCGGTGAGGAGCAGCAAGAGCTTGACTGGCTGGCACTTCTGGTGTGGGAGCAATCGTCCGACGTTCGTGATTTTTCGGGGTTTTTTTCAGTGGGCACCCAGGTGCAGCTGGTGGTAAACGTCGAAGCCCTGTTGGTCAGGGAAAGCCCGGAGCCCCGATGTCTGTGGTGCTGTAGATGCGGTGCCAATGGCCGGTGAGGAGCAGCAAGAGGTTGACTGTCTGGCACTTTTGGTGTGGGAGCAATCGTCCGATGTTTGTGATTATTCGGGGTTTTTTTTCAGTGGGCGCCCAGGTGCAGCTGGTGGTAAACGTCGAAGCCCTGTTGGTCAGGGAAAGCCCGGAGCCCCGATGTCTGTGGTGCTGTAGATGCACTGCCAAAGTCCGGTGAGGAGCAGCAAGAGCTTGACTGGCTGGCACTTTCGGTGTGGGAGGAATCGTCCGACGTTCGTGATTTTTGGGGGTTTTATTTCAGTGGGCGCCCAGGTTCAGCTGGTGGTAAATGTCGAAGCCCTGTTTGTCAGGGAAAGCCCGGAGCCCCGATGTCTGTGGTGCTGTAGATGCGCTGGGAATGGCCGGTGTTCAGCAGCTAGAGCTTGACTGTCTGGCACTTTTGGTGTGGGAGCAATCGTCCGACGTTCGTCATTTTTCAGGGTTTTTTTTCAGTGGGCGCCCAGGTTCAGCTGGTGGTAAACGTCGAAGGCCTGTTGGTCAGGGAAAGCCCGGAGCCCCGATGTCTGTGGTGCTGTAGATGTGCTGCCAATGGCCGGTGAGGAGCAGCAAGAGCTTGAGTTGCTGGCACTTTCGGTGTGGGAGCAATCGTCCGACGTTCGTGATTTTTCGGGGTTTTATTTCAGTGGGCGCCCAGGTGCCGCTGGTGGTAAACGTTGAAGCCCTGTTGGTCAGGGAAAGCTCGGAGCCCTGATGTCTGTGGTGCTGTAGATGCCCTGCCAATGGGCGGTGAGTAGCAGCAAGAGCTTGACTGTCTGGCACTTTCGGTGTGGGAGCAATCGTCCGATGTTCGTGATTTTTCGTTTATTTTTTTCAGTGGGCGCCCAGGTGCAGCTGGTTGTAAACGTCGAAGCCCTGTTGGTCAGGGAAAGCGCAGAGCCCCGATGTCTGTGGTGCTGTAGATGCGCTGCGAATGGCCGGTGAGGAGCAGCAAGAGCTTGACTGGCTGGCAATTTCAATGTGGGAACAATCGTCCGACGTTCGTGATTTTTGGGGGTTTTATTTCAGTGGGCGCCCAGGTTCAGCTGGTGGTAAACGTCGAAGCCCTGTTGGTCAGGGAAAGCCCAGAGCCCCGATGTCTGTGGTGCTGTAGATGCGCTGGGAATGGCCGGTGAGGAGCAGCAAGAGCTTGACTGGCTGGCACTTTCGGTGTGGGAGCAATCGTCCGATGTTCATGATTTTTCGTTTATTTTTTTCACTGGGCGCCCAGGTGCAGCTGGTGGTAAATGTCGAAGCCCTCTTGGTCAGGAAAAGCGTAGAACCCTGATGTCTGTGGTGCTGTAGATGCACTCCCAAAGTCCGGTGAGTAGCAGCAAGAGCTTGAGTTGCTGGCACTTTCGGTATGGGAGCAATCGTCCGACGTTCGTGATTTTTCGGGGTTTTATTTCAGTGGGCGCCCAGGTGCAGCTGGTGGTAAATGTCGAAGCCCTGTTGGTCAGGGAAAGCCCGGAGCCCCGATGTCTGTGGTGCTGTAGATGCACTGCCAAAGTCCGGTGAGTAGCAGCAAGAGCTTGAGTTGCTGGCACTTTGGGTGTGGGAGCAATCGTCGGACGTTCGTGATTTTTCGGGGTTTTATTTCAGTGGGCGCCCAGGTGCAGCGGGTGGTAAACGTTGAAGCCCTGTTGGTCAGGGAAAGCGCAGAACCCCGATGTCTGTGGTGCTGTAGATGCACTGCCAAAGTCCGGTGAGTAGCAGCAAGAGCTTGACTTGCTGGCACTTTCGGTGTGGGAGGAATCGTCCGACGTTCGTGATTTTTCGGGGTTTTTTTTCCGTGGGCGCCCAGGTGCAGCGGGTGGTAAACGTCGAAGCCCTGTTGGTCAGGGAAAGCCCGGAGCCACGATGTCTGTGGTGCTGTAGATGCGCTGGGAATGGCCGGTGAGGAGCAGCAAGAGCTTGACTGGCTGGCACTTTTGGTGTGGGAGCAATAGTCCGATGTTTGTGATTATTCGGGGTTTTTTTTCAGTGGGAGCCCAGGTGCAGCTGGTGGTAAACGTCGAAGCCCTGTTGGTCAGGGAAAGCCCGGAGCCCCGATGTCTGTGGTGCTGTAGATGTGCTGCCAATGGCCGGTGAGGAGCAGCAAGAGCTTGACAGGCTGGCACTTTTGGTGTGGGAGCAATCGTCCGATGTTCGTGATTTTTCGTTTATTTTTTTAAGTGGGCGCCCAGGTGCAGCTGGTGGTAAACGTCGAAGCCCAGTTGGTCAGGGAAAGCCCGGAGTCCCGATGTCTGTGGTGCTGTAGATGCGCTGCCAATGGCCGGTGAGGAGCAGCAAGAGCTTGAGTTGCTGGCACTTTCAATGTGGGAACAATCGTCCGACGTTCGTGATTTTTTGGGTTTTTTTTCCAGTGGGCGCCCAGGTTCAGCTGGTGGTAAACGTCGAAGCCCTGTTGGTCAGGGAAAGCCCGGAGCCCCGATGTCTGTCGTGCTGTAGATGCGCTGGGAATGGCCGGTGAGGAGCAGCAAGAGATTGTGTTGCTGGCAATTTCGGTTTGGGTGCAATCGTCCGACGTTCGTGATTTTTCGGGGTTTTTTTCAGTGGGAGCCCAGGTGCAGCGAGTGGTAAACGTCGAAGCCCTGTTGGTCAGGGAAAGCCCGGAGCTCCGATGTCTGTGGTGCTGTAGATGAGCTGCCAGTGGCCGTTGAGGAACTGCAAGAGCTTGACTGGCTGGCACTTTCGGTGTGGTATCAATTGTCCGACGTTTTTGATTTTTCAGGGTTTTTTTTCAGTGACCAACTAGGTGCAGCTGGTGGTAAATGTCGAAGGCCTGTTGGTCAGGTAAAGCCCAGAGCCGCGATGTCTGTGGTGCTGTAGATGCACTGGGAATGGCCGGTGAGGAGCAGCAAGAGCTTGAGTTGCTGGCACTTTCAGTGTGGGACGAATCGTCTGACGTTTTTGATTTTTCAGGGTTTTTTTTCAGTGGGTAACCAGGTGCAGCTGGTGGTAAATGTCGAAGCCCTGTTGGTGAGGGAAAGCCCGGAGCCGTGATGTCTGTGGTGCTGTAGATGCGCTGGGAATGGGCGGTGAGGAGCAGCAAGAGCTTGTGTTGCTGGCACTTTCGGTGTGGGAGCAATCGTCCGATGTTCGTGATTTTTCGGGGTTTTACTTTCAGTGGGCGCCCAGGTGCAGCTGGTGGTAAACGTTGAAGCCCTGTTGGTCAGGGAAAGCCCGGAGCCCCGATGTCTGTGGTGCTGTAGATGCCCTGCCAATGGGCGGTGAGTAGCAGCAAGAGCTTGAGTTGCTCCCAGTTTCGGTGTGGGAGCAATCGTCCGATATTCATGATTTTTCGTTTATTTTTTTCAGTGGGCGCCCAGGTGCAGCTGGTGGTAAACGTCGAAGCCCTGTTGGTCAGGGAAAGCCCGGAGCCCCGATGTCTGTCGTGCTGTAGATGCACTGCCAAAGTCCGGTGAGGAGCAGCAAGAGCTTGAGTTGCTGGCACTTTCGTTGTGGGAGCAATCGTCCGACGTTCGTGATTTTTCGGGGTTTTATTTCAGTGGGAGCCCAGGTGCAGCTGGTGGTAAATGTCGAAGCCCTGTTGGTCAGGGAAAGCCCGGAGCCCCGATGTCTGTGGTGCTGTAGATGCGCTGCCACTCTCCGGTGAGGAGCAGCAAGAGCTTGAGTTGCTGGCACTTTCGTTGTGGGAGCAATCGTCCGACGTTTGTGATTTTTCGGGGTTTTATTTCAGTGGGCGCCCAGGTGCAGCTGGTGGTAAATGTCGAAGCCCTGATGGTCAGGGAAAGCCCGGAGCCGCGATGTCTGTGGTGCTGTAGATGCGCTGCCAATGGCCGGTGAGGAGCAGCAAGAGCTTGACTGGCTGGCACTTTCAATGTGGGAACAATCGTCCGACGTTCGTGATTTTTCGGGATTTTTTTCCAGTGGGCGCCCAGGTTCAGCTGGTGGTAAACGTCGAAGCCCTGTTCGTCAGGGAAAGCCCGGAGCCCCGATGTCTGTGGTGCTGTAGATGCGCTGGGAATGGCCGGTGTTCAGCAGCTAGAGCTTGACTGGCTGGCACTTTCGTTGTGGGAGCAATCGTCCGACGTTCGTGATTTTTCGGGCTTTTATTTCAGTGGGAGCCGAGGTGCAGCTGGTGGTAAATGTCGAAGCCCTGATGGTCAGGGAAAGCCCGGAGCCCCGATGTCTGTGGTGCTGTAGATGCACTGCCAAAGTCCGGTGAGCAGCAGCAAGAGCTTGACTGGCTGACACTTTGGGTGTGGGCGCAATCGTCGGACGTTCGTGATTTTTCGGGGTTTTATTTCAGTGGGCGCCCAGGTTCAGCTGGTGGTAAACTTCTAAGACCTGTTGGTCAGGGAAAGCCCGGAGCCCCGATGTCTGTGGTGATGTAGATGCGCTGGGAATGGCCGGTGTTCAGCAGCTAGAGCTTGACTGTCTGGCACTTTTGGTGTGGGAGCAATCGTCCGACGTTCGTGATTTTTCGGGGTTCTTTTCAGTGGGAGCCCAGGTTCAGCGAGTGGTAAACGTCGAAGGCCTGTTGGTCAGGGAAAGCCCGGAGCCCCAATGTCTGTGGTGCTCTAGATGCACTGCCACTGTCCGGTGAGGAGCAGCAAGAGCTTGACTGGCTGGCACTTTTGGTGTGGGAGCAATCGTCCGACGTTCGTCATTTTTCAGGGTTTTTTTTCAGTGGGCGCCCAGGTGCAGCTGGTGGTAAATGTCGAAGGCCTGTTGGTCAGGGAAAGCCCGGAGCCACGATGTCTGTGGTGCTGTAGATGCGTTGGGAATGGCCGGTGAGGAGCAGCAAGAGCATGACAGGCTGGCATTTAAGGTGTGGCAGGAATCGTCCGACGTTCGTGATTTTTGGGGTTTTTTTTTCAGGGGGCACCCAGGTGCAGCTGGTGGTAAATGTCGAAGCCCGGTTGGTCAGGGAAACCCCGGAGCCCCGATGTCTGTGGTGCTGTAGATGCGCTGGGAATGGCTGGTGAGGAGCAGCATAGCTTGACAGGCTGGCACTTTCGGTGTGGGAGCAATCGTCCGACGTTCGTGATTTTTCGGGGTTCTTTTCAGTGGGAGCCCAGCTGCAGCGAGTGGTAAACGTCGAAGCCCTGTTGGTCAGGGAAAGCCCGGAGCCCCGATGTCTGTGGTGCTGTAGATGCGCTGGGAATGGCCGGTGAGGAGCAGCAAGAGCTTGACAGGCTGGCACTTTCGGTGTGGGAGCAATCGTCCGATGTTCGTGATTTTTCGTTTATTTTTTTCAGTGGGCGCCCAGGTTCAACTGGTGGTAAACGTTGAAGCCCTGTTCGTCAGGGAAAGCCCAGAGCCCCGATGTCTGTGGTGCTGTAGATGCACTGGGAGTGGCCGGGGAGGAGCAGCAAGAGCTTGACTGGCTGGCACTTTCGTTGTGGGAGCAATCGTCCGACGTTCGTGATTTTTCGGGGTTTTATTTCAGTGGGCGCCCAAGTGCAGCTGGTGGTAAATGTCGAAGCCCTGATGGTCAGGGAAAGCCAGGAGCCCCGATGTCTGTGGTGCTGTAGATGCGCTGGGAATGGCCGGTGAGGAGCAGCAAGAGCTTGACTGGCTGGCACTTTCAATGTGGGAACAATCGTCCGACGTTCGTGATTTTTCGGGTTTTTTTTCCAGTGGGCGCCCAGGTTCAGCTGGTGGTAAACGTCGAAGCCCTGTTCGACAGGGAATGCCCGGAGCCCCGATGTCTGTGGTGCTGTAGATGCGCTGGGAATGGGCGGTGAGGAGCAGCAAGAGCTTGACTGTCTGGCACTTTTAGTGTAGGAGCAATCGTCCGACGTTCGTGATTTTTCGGGGTTCTTTTCAGTGGGAGCCCAGGTGCAGCTGGTGGTAAACGTCGAAGGCCTGTTGGTCAGGGAAAGCCCGGAGCCACGATGTCTGTGGTGCTGTAGATGCGCTGCAAATGGCCGGTGAGGAGCAGCAAGAGCTTGACTGGCTGGCACTTTCGGTGTGGTAGCAATCGTCCGACGTTCGTGATTTTTCGGGGTTTTACTTTCAGTGGGCTCCCAGGTGCAGCTGATGGTAAATGTCGAAGCCCTCTTGGTCAGGGAAAGCGTAGAACCCCGATGTCTGTGGTGCTGTAGATGCACTGCCAAAGTCCGGTGAGTAGCAGCAAGAGCTTGAGTTGCTGGCACTTTCGGTGTGGGAGGAATCGTCTGACGTTCGTGATTTTTCGGGGTTTTTTTTCAGTGGGCGCCCAGGTGCAGCTGGTGGTAAACGTCGAAGCCCTGTTGGTCAGGGAAAGCCCGGAGCCCCGATGCCTGTGGTGCTGTAGATGCGCTGGGAATGGCCGGTGAGGAGCAGCAAGAGCTTGACTGTCTGGCACATTTAGTGTAGGAGCAATCGTCCGACGTTCGTGATTTTTCAGGGTTCTTTTCAGTGGGAGCCCAGGTGCAGCTGGTGGTAAATGTCGAAGCCCTGTTTGTCAGGGAAAGCCCGGAGCCCCGATGTCTGTGGTGCTGTAGATGCACTGCCACTGTCCGGTGAGGAGCAGCAAGAGCTTGAGTTGCTGGCACTTTTGGTGTGGGAGCAATCGTCCGACATTCGTCCTTTTTCAGGGTTTTTTTTCAGTGGGCAACCAGGTGCAGCTGGTGGTAAACGTCGAAGGCCTGTTGGTCAGGGAAAGCCCGGAGCCACGATGTCTGTGGTGCTGTAGATGCGCTGCAAATGGCCGGTGAGGAGCAGCAAGAGCTTGACTGGCTGGCACTTTCGGTGTGGTAGCAATCGTCCGCCGTTCGTGATTTTTCGGGGTTTTACTTTCAGTGGGCGCCCAGGTGCAGCTGATGGTAAATGTCGAAGCCCTCTTGGTCAGGGAAAGCGTAGAACCCCGATGTCTGTGGTGCTGTAGATGCACTGCCAAAGTCCGGTGAGTAGCAGCAAGAGCTTGAGTTGCTGGCACTTTCGGTGTGGGAGGAATCGTCTGACGTTCGTGATTTTTCGGGGTTTTTTTTCACTGGGCGCCCAGGTGCAGCTGGTGGTAAACGTCGAAGCCCTGTTGGTCAGGGAAAGCCCGGAGCCCCGATGCCTGTGGTGCTGTAGATGCACTCCCAAAGTCCGGTGAGGAGCAGCAAGAGCTTGACTGGCTGGCACTTTTGGTGTGGGAGCAATCGTCCGACGTTCGTGATTTTTCGGGGTTTTATTTCAGTGGGCGCCCAGGTGCAGCTGGTGGTAAATGTCGAAGCCCTGTTGGTCAGGGAAAGCCCGGAGCCCCGATGTCTGTGGTGCTGTAGATGCGCTGGGAATGGCCGGTGTTCAGCAGCTAGAGCTTGACTGTCTGGCACTTCTGGTGTGGGAGCAATCGTCGGACGTTCGTGATTTTTCGGGGTTCTTTTCAGTGGGAGCCCAGGTGCAGCTGGTGGTAAATGTCGAAGCCCTGATGGTCAGGGAAAGCCCGGAGCCCCGATGTCTGTGGTGCTGTAGATGCACTGCCACTGTCCGGTGAGGAGCAGCAAGAGCTTGACTGGCTGGCACTTTTGGTGTGGAAGCAATCGTCCGACGTTCGTCATTTTTCAGGGTTTTTTTTCAGGGGGCGCCCAGGTTCAGCTAGTGGTAAACGTCGAAGCCCTGTTGGTCAGGGAAAGCGCAGAACCCCGATGTCTGTGGTGCTGTAGATGCGCTGCCAAAGTCCGGTCAGGAGCAGCAAGAGCTTGACTGGCTGGCACTTTCGGTGTGGGAGCAATCGTCCGACGTTCGTGATTTTTCGGGGTTTTATTTCAGTGGGCGCCCAGGTTCAGCTGGTGGTAAACGTCGAAGCCCTGTTGGTCAGGGAAAGCGTAGAGCCCCGATGTCTGTGGTGCTGTAGATGCGCTGGGAATGGCCGCTGAGGAGCAGCAAGAGCTTGTGTTGCTGGCACTTTTGGTGTGGGAGCAATTGTCCGACGTTCTTGATTATTCGGGGTTTTATTTCAGTGGGCGCCCAGGTGCAGCGGGTGGTAAACGTCGAAGCCCTGTTGGTCAGGGAAAGCGTAGAGCCCCGATGTCTGTGGTGCTGTAGATGCGCTGGGAATGGCCGCTGAGGAGCAGCAAGAGCTTGAGTTGCTGGCACTTTCGGTGTGGGAGCAATTGTCCGACGTTCGTGATTTTTCGGGGTTCTTTTCAGTGGGCGCCCAGGTTCAGCTGGTGGTAAATGTCGAAGCCCTGTTGGTCAGGGAAAGTCCAGAGCCCTGATGTCTGTGGTGCTGTAGATGCGCTGGGAATGGGCGGTGAGGAGCAGCAAGAGCTTGACAGGCTGGCATTTAAGGTGTGGGAGCAATCGTCCGACGTTCGTGATTTTTCGGGGTTTTATTTCAGTGGGCGCCCAGGTTCAGCTGGTGGTAAACGTCGAAGCCCTGTTGGTCAGGGAAAGCTCGGAGCCCCGATACCTGTGGTGCTGTAGATGCGCTGCCAATGGGCGGTGAGTAGCAGCAAGAGCTTGGCTAGCTGGCACTTTTGGTGTGGGAGCAATCGTCCGACGTTCGTGATTTTTCAGGGTTTTTTTTCAGTGGGTAACCAGGTGCAGCTGGTGGTAAACGTCGAAGCCCTGTTCGTCAGGGAAAGTCCAGAGCCCTGATGTCTGTGGTGCTGTAGATGCTCTGGGAATGGCCGGTAAGTAGCAGCAAGAGCTTGACAGGCTGGCATTTAAGGTGTGGCAGGAATCGTCCGACATTTGTGTTTTTTGGGGTTTTTTTTTCAGGGGGCACCCAGGTGCAGCTGGTGGTAAATGTCGAAGCCCGGTTCGTCAGGGAAAGCCCGGAGCCCCGATGTCTGTGGTGCTGTAGATGCGCTGCCAATGGGCGATGAGGAGCAGCAAGAGCTTGACTTGCTGGCACTTTCCGTGTGGGAGCAATCGTCCGACGTTCGTGATTTTTCGTTTATTTTTTTCAGTGGGCGCCCAGGTTCAACTGGTGGTAAACGTCGAAGGCCTGTTGGTCAGGGAAAGCGCAGAGCCCCGATGTCTGTGGTGTTGTAGATGCGCTGCCAATAGCCGGTGAGGAGCAGCAAGAGGCTCACATGCTGGCACTTTCGTTGTGGGTGCAATCGTCCGACGTTCGTGATTTTTGCGGTTTTTTTTTCAGTGGGCGCCCAGGTGCAGCTGGTGGTAAACGTCGAAGCCCTGTTCGTCAGGGAAATTCCAGAGCCCTGATGTCTGTGGTGCTATAGATGCGCTGGGAATGTCCGGTGAGTAGCAGCAAGAGCTTGACAGGCTGGCATTTAAGGTGTGGCAGGAATCGTCCGACATTTGTGTTTTTTGGGGTTTTTTTTTCAGGCGGCACCCAGGTGCAGCTGGTGGTAAACGTCGAAGGCCTGTTGGTCAGGGAAAGCCCGGAGCCCCGATGTCTGTGGTGCTGTAGATGCGCTGGGAATGGCCAGTGATGAGCAGCAAGAGCTTGACTGGCTGGCACTTTCGGTGTGGGAGCAATCGTGCGATGTTCGTGATTTTTCGTTTATTTTTTTCAGTGGGCGCCCAGTTGCAGCTGGTGGTAAACGTTGAAGCCCTGTTGGTCAGGGAAAGCCCGGAGCCGGGATGTCTGTGGTGCTGTAGATGCACTGCCACTGTCCGGTGAGGAGCAGCAAGAGCTTGACTGGCTGGCACTTTTGGTGTGGGAGCAATCGTCCGACGTTCGAGATTTTTCGGGGTTTTATTTCAGTGGGCGCCCAGGTGCAGCTGGTGGTAAATGTCGAAGCCCTGTTGGTCAGGGAAAGCCCGGAGCCCCGATGTCTGTGGTGCTGTAGATGCGCTGGGAATGGCCGGTGATGAGCAGCAAGAGCTTGACTGGCTGGCACTTTCGGTGTGGGAGCAATCGTGCGATGTTCGTGATTTTTCGTTTATTTTTTTCAGTGGGCGCCCACGTGCAGCTGGTGGTAAATGTCGAAGCCCTGTTGGTCAGGGAAAGCCCGGAGCCCCGATGTCTGTGGTGCTGTAGATGCGCCTCCAATGGCCGGTGAGGAGCAGCAAGAGCTTGAGTTGCTGGCACTTTCGGTGTGGGAGCAATCGTCCGACGTTTGTGATTTTTCGTTTATTTTTTTCAGTGGGCGCCCAGGTGCAGCGGGTGGTAAACGTCGAAGCCCTGTTGGTCAGGGAAAGCCCGGAGCCCCGATGTCTGTGGTGCTGTAGATGCGTTCGGAATGGGCGGTGAGGAGCAGCAAGAGCTTGACTGGCTGGCACTTTCAGTGTGGGAGCAATAGTCCGACGTTTGTGATTTTTGGGGGTTTTATTTCAGTGGGCGCCCAGGTTCAGCTGGTGGTAAACGTCGAAGCCCAGTTGGTCAGGGAAAGCCCGGAGCCCCGATGTCTGTGATGTTGTAGATGCGCTGGGAATGGGAGGTGAGTAGCAGCAAGAGCTTGAGTTGCTGGCACTTTCAGTGTGGGAGCAATCGTCCGACGTTCGTGATTTTTCGGGGTTTTATTTCAGTGGGCGCCCAGGTGCAGCTGGTGGTAAACGTTGAAGCCCTGTTGGTCAGGGAAAGCTCGGAGCCCCGATGTCTGTGGTGCTGTAGATTCCCTGCCAATGGCCGGTGAGTAGCAGCAAGAGCTTGACAGGCTGGCACTTTTGGTGTGGGAGCAATCGTCCGATGTTCGTGATTTTTCGTTTATTTTTTTCAGTGGGCGCCCAGGTGCAGCTGGTGGTAAACGTCGAAGCCCAGTTGGTCAGGGAAAGCCCGGAGTCCCGATGTCTGTGGTGCTGTAGATGCGCTGCCAATGGCCGGTGAGGAGCAGCAAGAGCTTGAGTTGCTGGCACTTTCAATGTGGGAACAATCGTCCGACGTTCGTGATTTTTTGGGTTTTTTTTCCAGTGGGCGCCCAGGTTCAGCTGGTGGTAAACGTCGAAGCCCTGTTGGTCAGGGAAAGCCCGGAGCCCCGATGTCTGTGGTGCTGTAGATGCGCTGGGAATGGCCGGTGAGGAGCAGCAAGAGATTGTGTTGCTGGCAATTTCGGTTTGGGTGCAATCGTCCGACGTTCGTGATTTTTCGGGGTTTTTTTCAGTGGGAGCCCAGGTGCAGCGAGTGGTAAACGTCGAAGCCCTGTTGGTCAGGGAAAGCCCGGAGCTCCGATGTCTGTGGTGCTGTAGATGAGCTGCCAGTGGCCGGTGAGGAACTGCAAGAGCTTGACTGGCTGGCACTTTCGGTGTGGGATCAATTGTCCGACGTTTTTGATTTTTCAGGGTTTTTTTTCAGTGACCAACTAGGTGCAGCTGGTGGTAAATGTCGAAGGCCTGTTGGTCAGGGAAAGCCCAGAGCCGCGATGTCTGTGGTGCTGTAGATGCACTGGGAATGGCCGGTGAGGAGCAGCAAGAGCTTGAGTTGCTGGCACTTTCAGTGTGGGACGAATCGTCTGACGTTTTTGATTTTTCAGGGTTTTTTTTCAGTGGGTAACCAGGTGCAGCTGGTGGTAAATGTCGAAGCCCTGTTGGTGAGGGAAAGCCCGGAGCCGCGATGTCTGTGGTGCTGTAGATGCGCTGGGAATGGGCGGTGAGGAGCAGCAAGAGCTTGTGTTGCTGGCACTTTCGGTGTGGGAGCAATCGTCCGATGTTCGTGATTTTTCGGGGTTTTACTTTCAGTGGGCGCCCAGGTGCAGCTGGTGGTAAACGTTGAAGCCCTGTTGGTCAGGGAAAGCCCGGAGCCCCGATGTCTGTGGTGCTGTAGATGCCCTGCCAATGGGCGGTGAGTAGCAGCAAGAGCTTGAGTTGCTCCCAGTTTCGGTGTGGGAGCAATCTTCCGATATTCATGATTTTTCGTTTATTTTTTTCAGTGGGCGCCCAGGTGCAGCTGGTGGTAAACGTCGAAGCCCTGTTGGTCAGGGAAAGCCCGGAGCCCCGATGTCTGTGGTGCTGTAGATGCACTGCCAAAGTCCGGTGAGTAGCAGCAAGAGCTTGAGTTGCTGGCACTTTCGTTGTGGGAGCAATCGTCCGACGTTCGTGATTTTTCGGGGTTTTATTTCAGTGGGAGCCCAGGTGCAGCTGGTGGTAAATGTCGAAGCCCTGTTGGTCAGGGAAAGCCCGGAGCCCCGATGTCTGTGGTGCTGTAGATGCGCTGCCACTCTCCGGTGAGGAGCAGCAAGAGCTTGAGTTGCTGGCACTTTCGTTGTGGGAGCAATCGTCCGACGTTTGTGATTTTTCGGGGTTTTATTTCAGTGGGCGCCCAGGTGCAGCTGGTGGTAAATGTCGAAGCCCTGATGGTCAGGGAAAGCCCGGAGCCGCGATGTCTGTGGTGCTGTAGATGCGCTGCCAATGGCCGGTGAGGAGCAGCAAGAGCTTGACTGGCTGGCACTTTCAATGTGGGAACAATCGTCCGACGTTCGTGATTTTTCGGGTTTTTTTTCCAGTGGGCGCCCAGGTTCAGCTGGTGGTAAACGTCGAAACCCTGTTCGTCAGGGAAAGCCCGGAGCCCCGATGTCTGTGGTGCTGTAGATGCACTGCCAAAGTCCGGTGAGCAGCAGCAAGAGCTTGACTGGCTGACACTTTGGGTGTGGGCGCAATCGTCGGACGTTCGTGATTTTTCGGGGTTTTATTTCAGTGGGCGCCCAGGTTCAGCTGGTGGTAAACTTCTAAGACCTGTTGGTCAGGGAAAGCCCGGAGCCCCGATGTCTGTGGTGATGTAGATGCGCTGGGAATGGCCGGTGTTCAGCAGCTAGAGCTTGACTGTCTGGCACTTTTGGTGTGGGAGCAATCGTCCGACGTTCGTGATTTTTCGGGGTTCTTTTCAGTGGGAGCCCAGGTTCAGCGAGTGGTAAACGTCGAAGGCCTGTTGGTCAGGGAAAGCCCGGAGCCCCAATGTCTGTGGTGCTGTAGATGCACTGCCACTGTCCGGTGAGGAGCAGCAAGAGCTTGACTGGCTGGCACTTTTGGTGTGGGAGCAATCGTCCGACGTTCGTCATTTTTCAGGGTTTTTTTTCAGTGGGCGCCCAGGTGCAGCTGGTGGTAAATGTCGAAGGCCTGTTGGTCAGGGAAAGCCCGGAGCCACGATGTCTGTGGTGCTGTAGATGCGCTGCCAATGGCCGGTGAGGAGCAGCAAGAGCTTGGCTGGCTGGCACTTTCGTTGTGGGAGCAATCGTCCAACGTTCGTGATTTTTCGGGGTTTTACTTTCAGTGGGCGCACAGGTGCAGCTGGTGGTAAATGTCGAAGCCATGTTGGTCAGGGAAAGCCCACAGCCCCGATGTCTGTGGTGCTGTAGATGCGTTGGGAATGGCCGGTGAGGAGCAGCAAGAGCATGACAGGCTGGCATTTAAGGTGTGGCAGGAATCGTCCGACGTTCGTGATTTTTGGGGTTTTTTTTTCAGGGGGCACCCAGGTGCAGCTGGTGGTAAATGTCGAAGCCCGGTTGGTCAGGGAAACCCGGAGCCCCGATGTCTGTGGTGCTGTAGATGCGCTGGGAATGGCTGGTGAGGAGCAGCATAGCTTGACAGGCTGGCACTTTCGGTGTGGGAGCAATCGTCCGACGTTCGTGATTTTTCGGGGTTCTTTTCAGTGGGAGCCCAGCTGCAGCGAGTGGTAAACGTCGAAGCCCTGTTGGTCAGGGAAAGCCCGGAGCCCCGATGTCTGTGGTGCTGTAGATGCGCTGGGAATGGCCGGTGAGGAGCAGCAAGAGCTTGACAGGCTGGCACTTTCGGTGTGGGAGCAATCGTCCGATGTTCGTGATTTTTCGTTTATTTTTTTCAGTGGGCGCCCAGGTTCAACTGGTGGTAAACGTCGAAGCCCTGTTCGTCAGGGAAAGCTCAGAGCCCCGATGTCTGTGGTGCTGTAGATGCGCTGGGAATGGCCGGTGAGGAGCAGCAACAGCTTGACTGTCTGGCACTTTCGGTGTGGGAGCAATCGTCCGATGTTCGTGATTTTTAGTTTATTTTTTTCAGTGGGCGCCCAGGTTCAGCTGGTGGTAAACGTCGAAGCCCTGTTGGTCAGGGAAAGCGCAGAACCCCAATGTATGTGGTGCTGTAGATGCACTGCCAAAGTCTGGTGAGTAGCAGCAAGAGCTTGAGTTGCTGGCACTTTCGTTGTGGGAGCAATCGTCCGACGTTCGTGATTTTTCGGAGTTTTATTTCAGTGGGCGCCCAGGTGCAGCTGGTGGTAAATGTCGAAGCCCTGTTGGTCAGGGAAAGCCCGGAGCCCCGATGTCTGTGGTGCTGTAGATGCGCTGCCAATGGTCGGTGATGAGCAGCAAGAGGCTGACATGCTGGCACTTTCGGTGTGGGAGCAATCGTCCGACGTTCGTGATTTTTGGGGTTTTTTTCAGTGGGTGCCCAGGTGCAGCTGGTGGTAAACGTTGAAGCCCTGTTCATCAGGGAAAGCCCAGAGCCCCGATGTCTGTGGTGCTGTAGATGCACTGGGAGTGGCCGGGGAGGAGCAGCAAGAGCTTGACTTGCTGGCACTTTCGTTGTGGGAGCAATCGTCTGACGTTCGTGATTTTTCGGGGTTTTATTTCAGTGGGCGCCCAGGTTCAGCTGGTGGTAAACGTTGAAGCCCTGTTGGTCAGGGAAAGCTCGGAGCCCCGATGTCTGTGGTGCTGTAGATGCCCTGCCAATGGGCGGTGAGTAGCAGCAAGAGCTTGAGTTGCTGGCACTTTCGGTGTGGGAGCAATCGTCCGATGTTCGTGATTTTTCGTTTATTTTTTTCAGTGGGCGCCCAGGTTCAGCTGGTGGTAAACGTCGAAGCCCTGTTGGTCAGGGAAAGCCCGGAGCCCCGATGTCTGTGGTGCTGTAGATGCGCTGCCAAAGTCCGGTGAGGAGCAGCAAGAGCTTGAGTTGCTGGCACTTTCGGTGTGGGAGCAATCGTCTGACGTTCGTGATTTTTCGGGTTTTTTTTCCAGTGGGCGCCCAGGTGCAGCTGGTGGTAAACGTCGAAGCCCTGTTGGTCAGGGAAAGCCCGGAGCCCCGATGTCTGTGGTGCTGTAGATGCGCTGGGAATGGCCGGTGAGAAGCAGCAAGAACTTGTGTTGCTGGCACTTTCGGTGTGTGAGCAATCGACCGATGTTCGTGATTTTTTGGGGGTTCTTTTCAGTTGGCGCCCAGGTGCAGCTGGTGGTAAAGGTCGAAGCCCTGTTCGTCAAGGAAAGTCCAGAGCCCCGATGTCAGTGGTGCTGTAGATGCGCTGGCAATGGCTGGTGAGGAGTAGCTACAGCTTGACAGGCTGGCACTTTCGGTGTTGGAGCAATCGTCCGACGTTCGTGATTTTTCGGGGTTTTTTTTCAGTGGGCGCCCAGGTTCAGCTGGTGGTAAACGTCGAAGCCCTGTTGGTCAGGGAAAGCCCGGAGCCCCGATGTCTGTGGTGCTGTAGATGCGCTGCCAATGGCCGGTGAGGAGCAGCAAGAGGCTGACATGCTGGCACTTTTGGTGTGGGAGGAATCGTCCGACGTTCGTGAGTTTTCGGGGTTTTTTTCAGTGGGCGCCCAGGTGCAGCTGGTGGTAAACGTCGAAGCTCTGTTGGTCAGGGAAAGCCCGGAGCCCCGATGTCTGTGGTGCTGTAGATGCGCTGCCAATGGGCGGTGAGTAGCAGCAAGAGCTTGAGTTCCTGGCACTTTCGTTGTGGGAGCAATCGTCCGACGTTCGTGATTTTTCGGGGTTTTATTTCAGTGTGCGCCCAGGTGCAGCTGGTGGTAAATGTCGAAGCCCTGTTGGTCAGGGAAAGCCCGGAGCCCCGATGTCTGTGGTGCTGTAGATGCGCTGGGAATGGGCGGTGAGGAGCAGCAAGAGCTTGACTGGCTGGCACTTTCGTTGTGGGATCAATCGTCTGATCTTCGTGATTTTTCGTTTACTTTTTTCAGTGGGCGCCCAGGTTCAGCTGGTGGTAAACGTCGAAGCCCTGTTGGTCAGGGAAAGCCCGGAGCCCCGATGTCTGTGGTGCTGTAGATGTGCTGGGAACGGCCGGTGAGGAGCAGCAAGAGCTTGTGTTGCTGGCACTTTCGGTGTGGGAGCAATCGTCCGATGTTCGTGATTTTTCGGGGGTTCTTTTCAGTGGGAGCCCAGGTGCAGCTGGTGGTAAATGTCGAAGCTTGGTTCGTCATGGAAAGCCCGGAGCTCCGATGTCTGTGGTGCTGTAGATGCGCTGCCAATGGGCGGTGAGGAGCAGCAAGAGCTTGACTGGCTGGCACTTTCGTTGTGGGAGCAATCGTCCGACGTTTGTGATTTTTCGGTGTTCTTTTCAGTGGGAGCCCAGGTGCAGCGGGTGGTAAACGTCGAAGCCCTGTTGGTCAGGGAAAGCCCGGAGCCCCGATGTCTGTGGTGCTGTAGATGCGCTGCCAATGGCCGGTGAATAGCAGCAAGAGCTTGACTGGCTGGCACTTTCAATGTGGGAACAATCGTCCGACGTTCGTGATTTTTCGGGTTTTTTTTCCAGTGCGCGCCCAGGTTCAGCTGGTGGTAAACGTCGAAGCCCTGTTCGTCAGGGAAAGCCCGGAGCCCCGATGTCTGTGGTGCTGTAGATGCGCTGGGAATGGGAGGTGAGTAGCAGCAAGAGCTTGAGTTGCTGGCACTTTCGATGTGGGAGCAATCGTGCGATGTTCGTGATTTTTCGTTTATTTTTTTCAGTGGGCGCCCAGGTGCAGCTGGTGGTAAACGTTGAAGCCCTGTTGGTCAGGGAAAGCCCAGAGCCCTGATGTCTGTGGTGCTGTAGATGCGCTGGGAATGGGCGGTGAGGCGCAGCAAGAGCTTGACAGGCTGGCATTTAAGGTGTGGCAGGAATCGTCCGACATTTGTGATTTTTCGGGGTTTTTTTTCAGTGGGCGCCCAGGTGCAGCTGGTGGTAAATGTCGAAGCCCTGTTCGTCAGGGAAAGCCCAGAGCCCCGATGTCTGTGGTGCTGTAGATGCGCTGGGAATGGCCGGTGAGGAGCAGCAAGAGCTTGACTGGCTGGCACTTTCGGTGTGGGAGCAATCGTCCGACGTTTTTGATTTTTCAGGGTTTTTTTTCAGTGCGTAACCAGGTGCAGCTGGTGGTAAACGTCGAAGCCCTGTTGGTCAGGGAAATCCCGGAGCCCCGATGTCTGTGGTGCTGTAGATGCACTGCCAAATTCCGGTGAGGAGCAGCAAGAGCTTGAGTTGCTGGCACTTTCGATGTGGGTGCAATCGTCTGACGTTCGTGATTTTTGGGGTTTTTTTTCAGTGGGCAACCAGGTGCAGCTGGTGGTAAACGTCGAAGCCCTGTTGGTCAGGGAAATCCCGGAGCCCCGATGTCTGTGGTGCTGTAGATGCGCTGCCAATAGCCGGTGAGGAGCAGCAAGAGGCTGACATGCTGGCACTTTCGATGTGGGTGCAATCGTCTGACGTTCGTGATTTTTGGGGTTTTTTTTTCAGTGGGCGCCCAGGTGCAGCTGGTGGTAAATGTCGAAGCCCTGTTGGTCAGGGAAAGCCCGGAGCCCCGATGTCTGTGGTGCTGTAGATGCGCTGGGAATGGCCGGTGAGGAGCAGCAAGAGCTTGACTGGCTGGCACTTTCAGTGTGGGAGCAATAGTCCGACGTTTCTGATTTTTGGGGGTTTTATTTCAGTGGGCGCCCAGGTTCAGCTGGTGGTAAACGTCGAAGCCCAGTTGGTCAGGGAAAGCCCGGAGCCCCGATGTCTGTGGTGCTGTAGATGCGCTGGGAATGGGAGGTGAGTAGCAGCAAGAGCTTGAGTTGCTGGCACTTTCAGTGTGGGAGCAATCGTCCGACGTTCGTGATTTTTCAGGGTTTTATTTCAGTGGGCGCCCAGGTGCAGCTGGTGGTAAACGTCGAAGCCCTGTTGGTCAGGGAAAGCTCGGAGCCCCGATGTCTGTGGTGCTGTAGATGCCCTGCCAATGGGCGGTGAGGAGCAGCAAGAGCTTGAGTTGCTGGCACTTTCAGTGTGGGAATAATCGTCCGATGTTCGTGATTTTTAGTTTATTTTTTTCAGTGGGCGCCCAGGTGCAGCTGGTGGTAAATGTCGAAGCCCTGTTGGTCAGGGAAAGCGCAGAAACCCAATGTCTGTGGTGCTGTAGATGCACTGCCAAAGTCCGGTGAGTAGCAGCAAGAGCTTGAGTTGCTGGCACTTTCGTTGTGGGAGCAATCGTCCGACGTTCGTGATTTTTCGGGGTTTTATTTCAGTGGGCGCCCAGGTGCAGCTGGTGGTAAACGTCGAAGCCCTGTTGGTCAGGGAAAGCCCGGAGCCCCGATGTCTGTGGTGCTGTAGATGCGCTGCCAAAGTCTGGTGAGTAGCAGCAAGAGCTTGAGTTGCTGGCACTTTCGTTGTGGGAGCAATCGTCTGACGTTCGTGATTTTTCGGAGATTTATTTCAGTGGGCGCCCAGGTGCAGCTGGTGGTAAACGTTGAAGCCCTGTTGGTCAGGGAAAGCTCGGAGCCCCGATGTCTGTGGTGCTGTAGATGCCCTGCCAATGGGCGGTGAGTAGCAGCAAGAGCTTGAGTTGCTGGCAGTTTCGGTGTGGGAGCAATCGTCCGATATTCATGATTTTTCGTTTATTTTTTTCAGTGGGCGCCCAGGTGCAGCTGGTGGTAAACGTCGAAGCCCTGTTGGTCAGGGAAAGCCTGGAGCCCCGATGTCTGTGGTGCTGTAGATGCACTGCCAAAGTCCGGTGAGTAGCAGCAAGAGCTTGAGTTGCTGGCACTTTCGTTGTGGGAGCAATCGTCCGACGTTCGTGATTTTTCGGGGTTCTTTTCAGTGGGAGCCCAGGTGCAGCTGGTGGTAAACGTCGAAGGCCTGTTGGTCAGGGAAAGCCCGGAGCTCCGATGTCTGTGGTGCTGTAGATGAGCTGCCAGTGGCCGGTGAGGAACTGCAAGAGCTTGACAGGCTGGCACTTTCGGTGTGGGATCAATTGTCCGACGTTTTTGATTTTTCAGGGTTTTTTTTCAGTGGCCAACTAGGTGCAGCTGGTGGTAAACGTCGAAGCCCTGTTGGTCAGGGAAAGCCCAGAGCCGCGATGTCTGTGGTGCTGTAGATGCGCTGCCAATGGCCGGTGAGGAGCAGCAAGAGCTTGAGTTGCTGGCACTTTCAGTGTGGGAGCAATCGTCTGACGTTTTTGATTTTTCAGGGTTTTTTTTCAGTGGGTAACCAGGTGCAGCTGGTGGTAAATGTCGAAGCCCTGTTGGTGAGGGAAAGCCCGGAGCCGCGATGTCTGTGGTGCTGTAGATGCGCTGGGAATGGGCGGTGAGGAGCAGCAAGAGCTTGACTGGCTGGGACTTTCGGTGTGGGAGAAATCGTCCGACGTTTGTGATTTTTCGGGGTTTTTTTTCAGTGGGCGCCCAGGTTCAGCTGGTAGTAAACGTCGAAGCCCTGTTGGTCAGGGAAAGCCCAGAGCCCCGATGTCTGTGGTGCTGTAGATGCGCTGGGAATGGGCGGTGAGGAGCAGCAAGAGCTTGTGTTGCTGGCACTTTCGGTGTGGGAGCAATCGTCCGATGTTCGTGATTTTTCGGGGTTTTACTTTCAGTGGGCGCCCAGGTTCAGCTGGTGGTAAACGTCGAAGCCCTGTTGGTCACGGAAAGCCCGGAGCCCCGATATCTGTGATGCTGTAGATGAGCTGCCAATGGCCGGTGAGGAGCAGCAAGAGCTTGACTGTCTGGCACTTTCGGTGTGGGAGCAATCGTCCGATGTTCGTGATTTTTAGTTTATTTTTTTCAGTGGGCGCCCAGGTTCAGCTGGTGGTAAACGTCGAAGCCCTGTTGGTCAGGGAAAGCCCGGAGTCCCGATGTCTGTGGTGCTGTAGATGCACTGCCAAAGTCTGGTGAGTAGCAGCAAGAGCTTGAGTTGCTGGCACTTTCGTTGTGGGAGCAATCGCCTGACGTTCGTGATTTTTCGGAGTTTTATTTCAGTGTGCGCCCAGGTGCAGCTGGTGGTAAACGTTGAAGCCCAGTTGGTCAGGGAAAGCTCGGAGCCCCGATGTCTGTGGTGCTGTAGATGCCCTGCCAATGGGCAGTGAGTAGCAGCAAGAGCTTGAGTTGCTGGCAGTTTCGGTGTGGGAGCAATCGTCCGATATTCATGATTTTTCGTTTATTTTTTTCAGTGGGAGCCCAGGTGCAGCTGGTGGTAAACGTCGAACGCTGTTCGTCAGGGAAAGCCTGGAGCCCCGATGTCTGTGGTGCTGTAGATGCACTGCCAAAGTCCGGTGAGTAGCAGCAAGAGCTTGAGTTGCTGGCAGTTTCGTTGTGGGAGCAATCGTCCGACGTTCGTGATTTTTCGGGGTTTTATTTCAGTGGGCGCCCAGGTGCAGCTGGTGGTAAATGTCGAAGCCCTGATGGTCAGGGAAAGCCTGGAGCCCCGATGTCTGTGGTGCTGTAGATGTGCTGCCAATGGCCGGTGAGGAGCAGCAAGAGCTTGAGTTGCTGGCACTTTCGTTGTGGGAGCAATCGTCCGACGTTCGTGATTTTTCGGGTTTTTTGTCCAGTGGGCGCCCAGGTTCAGCTGGTGGTAAACGTCGAAGCCCTGTTGGTCAGGGAAAGCCCGGAGCCCCGATGTCTGTGGTGCTGTAGATGTGCTGCCAATCGCCGCTGAGGAGCAGCAAGAGCTTGACTGGCTGGCACTTTGGGTGTGGGAGCAATCGTCGGACGTTCGTGATTTTTCGGGGTTTTATTTCAGTGGGCGCCCAGGTTCAGCTGGTGGTAATCGTCGAAGCCCAGTTGGTCAGGGAAAGCCCGGAGCCCCGATGTCTGTGGTGCTGTAGATGCGCTGCCAATGGCCGGTGAGGAGCAGCAAGAGCTTGACTGGCTGGCACTTTCAATGTGGGAACATTCGTCCGACGTTCGTGATTTTTCGGGTTTTTTTTCCAGTGGGCGCCCAGGTTCAGCTGGTGGTAAACGTCGAAGCCCTGTTGGTCAGGGAAAGCCCGGAGCCCCGATGTCTGTGGTGCTGTAGATGCGCTGGGAATGGCCGGTGAGGAGCAGCAAGAGCTTGTGTTGCTGGCACTTTCGGTGTGGGAGCAATCGTCCGACGTTCGTGATTTTTCGGGGTTCTTTTCAGTGGGAGCCCAGGTGCAGCGAGTGGTAAACGTCGAAGCCCTGTTGGTCAGGGAAAGCCCGGAGCTCCGATGTCTGTGGTGCTGTAGATGCGCTGCCAATGGCCGGTGAGGAGCAGCAAGACCTTGACAGGCTGGCACTTTCGTTGTGGGAGCAATCGTCCGACGTTCGTGATTTTTCGAGGTTTTATTTCAGTGGGCTCCCAGGTGCAGCTGGTGGTAAATGTCGAAGCCCTGTTGGTCAGGGAAAGCCCGGAGCCGCGATGTCTGTGGTGCTGTAGATGCGCTGCCAATGGCCGGTGAGGAGCAGCAAGAGCTTGACTGGCTGGCACTTTCGGTGTGGGAGCAATCGTCCGACGTTTGTGATTTTTCGTTTATTTTTTTCAGTGGGCGCCCAGGTGCAGCGGGTGGTAAACGTCGAAGCCCTGTTCGTCAGGGAAAGCTCGGAGCCCCGATGTCTGTGGTGCTGTAGATGCCCTGCCAATGGGCAGTGAGTAGCAGCAAGAGCTTGAGTTGCTGGCAGTTTCGGTGTGGGAGCAATCGTCCGATATTCATGATTTTTCGTTTATTTTTTTCAGTGGGCGCCCAGGTGCAGCTGGTGGTAAACGTCGAACGCTGTTCGTCAGGGAAAGCCTGGAGCCCCGATGTCTGTGGTGCTGTAGATGCACTGCCAAAGTCCGGTGAGTAGCAGCAAGAGCTTGAGTTGCTGGCAGTTTCGTTGTGGGAGCAATCGTCCGACGTTCGTGATTTTTCGGGGTTTTATTTCAGTGGGAGCCCAGGTGCAGCTGGTGGTAAATGTCGAAGCCCTGATGGTCAGGGAAAGCCCGGAGCCCCGATGTCTGTGGTGCTGTAGATGTGCTGCCAATGGCCGGTGAGGAGCAGCAAGAGCTTGAGTTGCTGGCACTTTCGGTGTGGGAGGAATCGTCCGACGTTCGTGATTTTTCGGGGTTTTATTTCACTGGGCTCCCAGGTTCAGCTGGTGGTAAACGTCGAAGCCCTGTTGGTCAGGGAAAGCCCGGAGCCCCGATGTCTGTGGTGCTGTAGATGCGCTGCCAATGGCCGGTGAGGAGCAGCAAGAGGTTGACTGGCTGGCACTTTTGGTGTGGGAGCAATCGTCCGACGTTCGTGATTTTTCGGGGTTCTTTTCAGTGGGAGCCCAGGTTCAGCGAGTGGTAAACGTCGAAGGCCTGTTGGTCAGGGAAAGCCCGGAGCCCCGATGTCTGTGGTGCTGTAGATGCGCTGGGAATGGCCGGTGAGGAGCAGCAAGAGCTTGACTGGCTGGCACTTTCGGTGTGGTAGCAAACGTGCGATGTTCGTGATTTTTCGTTTATTTTTTTCAGTGGGCGCCCAGGTTCAGCTGGTGGTAAACGTTGAAGCCCTGTTGTTCAGGGAAAGCGCAGAACCCCGATGTCTGTGGTGCTGTAGATGCACTGCCAAAGTCCGGTGAGTAGCAGCAAGAGCTTGAGTTCCTGGCACTTTCGGTGAGGGAGGAATCGTCCGACGTTCGTGATTTTTCGGGGTTTTATTTCAGTGGGCGCCCAGGTTCAGCTGGTGGTAAACTTCTAAGCCCTGTTGGTCAGGGAAAGCCCGGAGCCCCGATGTCTGTGGTGCTGTAGATGCGCTGGGAATGGCCGGTGTTCAGCAGCTAGAGCTTGACTGTCTGGCACTTTTGGTGTGGGAGCAATCGTCCGACGTTCGTGATTTTTCGGGGTTCTTTTCAGTGGGAGCCGAGGTGCAGCTGGTGGTAAATGTCGAAGCCCTGATGGTCAGGGAAAGCCCGGAGCCCCGATGTCTTTGGTGCTGTAGATGCGCTGGGAATGGCCGGTGTTCAGCAGCTAGAGCTTGACTGGCTGGCACTTTCGGTGTGGGAGCAATCGTCCGACGTTCGTGATTTTTCAGGGTTTTACTTTCAGTGGGCGCACAGGTGCAGCTGGTGGTAAACGTCGAAGCCCTGTTGGTCAGGGAAAGCCCACAGCCCCGATGTCTGTGGTGCTGTAGATGCGCTGGGAATGGGCGGTGAGGAGCAGCAAGAGCTTGAGTTGCTGGCACTTTCAGTGTAGGAGCAATCGTCGGACGTTTGTGATTTTTGGGGATTTTTATTCACTGGGCGCCCAGGTTCAGCTGGTGGTAAACGTCGAAGCCCTGTTGGTCAGGGAAAGCCCGGAGCCCCGATGTCTGTGGTGCTGTAGATGCGCTGCCAATAGCCGGTGAGGAGCAGCAAGAGCTTGAGTTGCCCACACTTTCAGTGTGGGAGCAATCGTCCGACGTTTTTGATTTTTCAGGGTTTTTTTTCAGTGGGCGCCCAGGTTCAGCGGGTGGTAAACGTCGAAGCCCTGTTGGTCAGGGAAAGCCCGGAGCCGCGATGTCTGTGGTGCTGTAGATGCGCTGCCAAAGTCCGGTGAGTAGCAGCAGGACCTTGAGTTGCTGGCACTTTCGTTGTGGGAGCAATCGTCCGACGTTCGTGATTTTTCGGGGTTTTATTTCAGTGGGCGCCCAGGTGCAGCTGGTGGTAAACGTCGAAGCCCTGTTGGTCAGGGAAAGCCCGGAGCCCCGATGTCTGTGGTGCTGTAGATGCGCTGCCAAAGTCTGGTGAGTAGCAGCAAGAGCTTGAGTTGCTGGCACTTTCGTTGTGGGAGCAATCGTCTGACGTTCGTGATTTTTCGGAGATTTATTTCAGTGGGCGCCCAGGTGCAGCTGGTGGTAAACGTTGAAGCCCTGTTGGTCAGGGAAAGCTCGGAGCCCCGATGTCTGTGGTGCTGTAGATGCCCTGCCAATGGGCGGTGAGTAGCAGCAAGAGCTTGACTGGCTGGCACTTTCGGTGTGGGAGCAATCGTCCGACGTTCGTGATTTTTTAGGGTCTTACTTTCAGTGGGCGCCCAGGTTCAGCTGGTGGTAAACGTCGAAGCCCTGTTGGTCACGGAAAGCCCGCAGCCCCGATATCTGTGATGCTGTAGATGAGCTGCCAATGGCCGGTGAGGAGCAGCAAGAGCTTGACTGTCTGGCACTTTCGGTGTGGGAGCAATCGTCCGACGTTCGTGATTTTTCGGGGTTTTTTTTCAGTGGGCGCCCAGGTTCAGCTGGTGGTAAACGTCGAAGCCCTGTTGTTCAGGGAAAGCGCAGAACCCCAATGTCTGTGGTGCTGTAGATGCACTGCCAAAGTCTGGTGAGGAGCAGCAAGAGCTTGACTGTCTGGCACTTTCGGTGTGGGAGCAATCGTCCGACGTTCGTGATTTTTCGGGGTTTTTTTTCAGTGGGCGCCCAGGTTCAGCTGGTGGTAAACGTCGAAGCCCTGTTGTTCAGGGAAAGCGCAGAACCCCAATGTCTGTGGTGCTGTAGATGCACTGCCAAAGTCTGGTGAGGAGCAGCAAGAGCTTGACTGGCTGGCACTTTCGGTGTGGGAGCAATCGTCCGACGTTTGTGATTTTTCATTTATTTTTTTCAGTGGGCGCCCAGGTGCAGCAGGTGGTAAACGTCGAAGCCGTGTTCGTCAGGGAAAGCCCAGAGCCCTGATGTCTGTGGTGCTGTAGATGCGTTGGGAATGGGCGGTGAGGCGCAGCAAGAGCTTGACAGGCTGGCATTTAAGGTGTGGCAGGAATCGTCCGACATTTGTGATTTTTCGGGGTTTTTTTTCAGTGGGCGCCCAGGTGCAGCTGGTGGTAAATGTCGAAGCCCTGTTCGTCAGGGAAAGCCCGGAGCCCCGATGTCTGTGGTGCTGTAGATGCGCTGGGAATGGCCGGTGAGGAGCAGCAAGAGCTTGACTGGCTGGCACTTTCGGTGTGGGAGCAATCGTCCGACGTTTTTGATTTTTCAGGGTTTTTTTTCAGTGCGTAACCAGGTGCAGCTGGTGGTAAACGTCGAAGCCCTGTTGGTCAGGGAAATCCCGGAGCCCCGATGTCTGTGGTGCTGTAGATGCACTGCCAAAGTCCGGTGAGGAGCAGCAAGAGCTTGAGTTGCTGGCACTTTCGATGTGGGTGCAATCGTCTGACGTTCGTGATTTTTGGGGTTTTTTTTCAGTGGGCAACCAGGTGCAGCTGGTGGTAAACGTCGAAGCCCTGTTGGTCAGGGAAATCCCGGAGCCCCGATGTCTGTGGTGCTGTAGATGCGCTGCCAATAGCCGGTGAGGAGCAGCAAGAGGCTGACATGCTGGCACTTTCGATGTGGGTGCAATCGTCTGACGTTCGTGATTTTTGGGGTTTTTTTTTCACTGGGCGCCCAGGTGCAGCTGGTGGTAAATGTCGAAGCCCTGTTGGTCAGGGAAAGCCCGGAGCCCCGATGTCTGTGGTGCTGTAGATGCGCTGGGAATGGCCGGTGAGGAGCAGCAAGAGCTTGACTGGCTGGCACTTTCAGTGTGGGAGCAATAGTCCGACGTTTCTGATTTTTGGGGGTTTTATTTCAGTGGGCGCCCAGGTTCAGCTGGTGGTAAACGTCGAAGCCCAGTTGGTCAGGGAAAGCCCGGAGCCCCGATGTCTGTGATGTTGTAGATGCGCTGGGAATGGGAGGTGAGTAGCAGCAAGAGCTTGAGTTGCTGGCACTTTCAGTGTGGGAGCAATCGTCCGACGTTCGTGATTTTTCGGGGTTTTATTTCAGTGGGCGCCCAGGTGCAGCTGGTGGTAAACGTCGAAGCCCTGTTGGTCAGGGAAAGCTCGGAGCCCCGATGTCTGTGGTGCTGTAGATGCCCTGCCAATGGGCGGTGAGGAGCAGCAAGAGCTTGAGTTGCTGGCACTTTCAGTGTGGGAATAATCGTCCGATGTTCGTGATTTTTAGTTTATTTTTTTCAGTGGGCGCCCAGGTTCAGCTGGTGGTAAATGTCGAAGCCCTGTTGGTCAGGGAAAGCGCAGAAACCCAATGTCTGTGGTGCTGTAGATGCACTGCCAAAGTCTGGTGAGTAGCAGCAAGAGCTTGAGTTGCTGGCACTTTCGTTGTGGGAGCAATCGTCTGACGTTCGTGATTTTTCGGAGTTTTATTTCAGTGGGCGCCCAGGTGCAGCTGGTGGTAAACGTTGAAGCCCTGTTGGTCAGGGAAAGCTCGGAGCCCTGATGTCTGTGGTGCTGTAGATGCACTGCCAAAGTCCGGTGAGTAGCAGCAAGAGCTTGAGTTGCTGGCACTTTCGTTGTGGGAGCAATCGTCCGACGTTCGTGATTTTTCGGGGTTTTATTTCAGTGGGCGCCCAGGTGCAGCTGGTGGTAAACGTCGAAGCCCTGTTGGTCAGGGAAAGCCCGGAGCCCCGATGTCTGTGGTGCTGTAGATGCGCTGCCAAAGTCTGGTGAGTAGCAGCAAGAGCTTGAGTTGCTGGCACTTTCGTTGTGGGAGCAATCGTCTGACGTTCGTGATTTTTCGGAGATTTATTTCAGTGGGCGCCCAGGTGCAGCTGGTGGTAAACGTTGAAGCCCTGTTGGTCAGGGAAAGCTCGGAGCCCCGATGTCTGTGGTGCTGTAGATGCCCTGCCAATGGGCGGTGAGTAGCAGCAAGAGCTTGAGTTGCTGGCAGTTTCGGTGTGGGAGCAATCGTCCGATATTCATGATTTTTCGTTTATTTTTTTCAGTGGGCGCCCAGGTGCAGCTGGTGGTAAACGTCGAAGCCCTGTTGGTCAGGGAAATCCCGGAGCCCCGATGTCTGTGGTGCTGTAGATGCGCTGCCAATAGCCGGTGAGGAGCAGCAAGAGGCTGACATGCTGGCACTTTCGATGTGGGTGCAATCGTCTGACATTCGTGATTTTTGGGGTTTTTTTTTCACTGGGCGCCCAGGTGCAGCTGGTGGTAAATGTCGAAGCCCTGTTGGTCAGGGAAAGCCCGGAGCCCCGATGTCTGTGGTGCTGTAGATGCGCTGCCAATGGCCGGTGAGGAGCAGCAAGACCTTGACAGGCTGGCACTTTCGGTGTGGGAGCAATCGTCCGACGTTTGTGATTTTTCGTTTATTTTTTTCAGTGGGCGCCCAGGTGCAGCGGGTGGTAAACGTCGAAGCCCTGTTCGTCAGGGAAAGCTCGGAGCCCCGATGTCTGTGGTGCTGTAGATGCCCTGCCAATGGGCAGTGAGTAGCAGCAAGAGCTTGAGTTGCTGGCAGTTTCGGTGTGGGAGCAATCGTCCGATATTCATGATTTTTCGTTTATTTTTTTCAGTGGGCGCCCAGGTGCAGCTGGTGGTAAACGTCGAACGCTGTTCGTCAGGGAAAGCCTGGAGCCCCGATGTCTGTGGTGCTGTAGATGCACTGCCAAAGTCCGGTGAGTAGCAGCAAGAGCTTGAGTTGCTGGCAGTTTCGTTGTGGGAGCAATCGTCCGACGTTCGTGATTTTTCGGGGTTTTATTTCAGTGGGAGCCCAGGTGCAGCTGGTGGTAATTGTCGAAGCCCTGATGGTCAGGGAAAGCCCGGAGCCCCGATGTCTGTGGTGCTGTAGATGTGCTGCCAATGGCCGGTGAGGAGCAGCAAGAGCTTGAGTTGCTGGCACTTTCGGTGTGGGAGGAATCGTCCGACGTTCGTGATTTTTCGGGGTTTTATTTCACTGGGCTCCCAGGTTCAGCTGGTGGTAAACGTCGAAGCCCTGTTGGTCAGGGAAAGCCCGGAGCCCCGATGTCTGTGGTGCTGTAGATGCGCTGCCAATGGCCGGTGAGGAGCAGCAAGAGGTTGACTGGCTGGCACTTTTGGTGTGGGAGCAATCGTCCGACGTTCGTGATTTTTCGGGGTTCTTTTCAGTGGGAGCCCAGGTTCAGCGAGTGGTAAACGTCGAAGGCCTGTTGGTCAGGGAAAGCCCGGAGCCCCGATGTCTGTGGTGCTGTAGATGCGCTGGGAATGGCCGGTGAGGAGCAGCAAGAGCTTGACTGGCTGGCACTTTCGGTGTGGTAGCAAACGTGCGATTTTCGTGATTTTTCGTTTATTTTTTTCAGTGGGCGCCCAGGTTCAGCTGGTGGTAAACGTTGAAGCCCTGTTGTTCAGGGAAAGCGCAGAACCCCGATGTCTGTGGTGCTGTAGATGCACTGCCAAAGTCCGGTGAGTAGCAGCAAGAGCTTGAGTTGCTGGCACTTTCGGTGAGGGAGGAATCGTCCGACGTTCGTGATTTTTCGGGGTTTTATTTCAGTGGGCGCCCAGGTTCAGCTGGTGGTAAACTTCTAAGCCCTGTTGGTCAGGGAAAGCCCGGAGCCCCGATGTCTGTGGTGCTGTAGATGCGCTGGGAATGGCCGGTGTTCAGCAGCTAGAGCTTGACTGTCTGGCACTTTTGGTGTGGGAGCAATCGTCCGACGTTCGTGATTTTTCGGGGTTCTTTTCAGTGGGAGCCGAGGTGCAGCTGGTGGTAAATGTCGAAGCCCTGATGGTCAGGGAAAGCCCGGAGCCCCGATGTCTGTGGTGCTGTAGATGCGCTGGGAATGGCCGGTGTTCAGCAGCTAGAGCTTGACTGGCTGGCACTTTCGGTGTGGGAGCAATCGTCCGACGTTCGTGATTTTTCAGGGTTTTACTTTCAGTGGGCGCACAGGTGCAGCTGGTGGTAAACGTCGAAGCCCTGTTGGTCAGGGAAAGCCCACAGCCCCGATGTCTGTGGTGCTGTAGATGCGCTGGGAATGGGCGGTGAGGAGCAGCAAGAGCTTGAGTTGCTGGCACTTTCAGTGTAGGAGCAATCGTCGGACGTTTGTGATTTTTGGGGATTTTTATTCACTGGGCGCCCAGGTTCAGCTGGTGGTAAACGTCGAAGCCCTGTTGGTCAGGGAAAGCCCGGAGCCCCGATGTCTGTGGTGCTGTAGATGCGCTGCCAATAGCCGGTGAGGAGCAGCAAGAGCTTGAGTTGCCCACACTTTCAGTGTGGGAGCAATCGTCCGACGTTTTTGATTTTTCAGGGTTTTTTTTCAGTGGGCGCCCAGGTTCAGCGGGTGGTAAACGTCGAAGCCCTGTTGGTCAGGGAAAGCCCGGAGCCGCGATGTCTGTGGTGCTGTAGATGCGCTGCCAAAGTCCGGTGAGTAGCAGCAGGACCTTGAGTTGCTGGCACTTTCGTTGTGGGAGCAATCGTCCGACGTTCGTGATTTTTCGGGGTTTTATTTCAGTGGGCGCCCAGGTGCAGCTGGTGGTAAACGTCGAAGCCCTGTTGGTCAGGGAAAGCCCGGAGCCCCGATGTCTGTGGTGCTGTAGATGCGCTGCCAAAGTCTGGTGAGTAGCAGCAAGAGCTTGAGTTGCTGGCACTTTCGTTGTGGGAGCAATCGTCTGACGTTCGTGATTTTTCGGAGATTTATTTCAGTGGGCGCCCAGGTGCAGCTCGTGGTAAACGTTGAAGCCCTGTTGGTCAGGGAAAGCTCGGAGCCCCGATGTCTGTGGTGCTGTAGATGCCCTGCCAATGGGCGGTGAGTAGCAGCAAGAGCTTGACTGGCTGGCACTTTCGGTGTGGGAGCAATCGTCCGACGTTCGTGATTTTTTAGGGTCTTACTTTCAGTGGGCGCCCAGGTTCAGCTGGTGGTAAACGTCGAAGCCCTGTTGGTCACGGAAAGCCCGGAGCCCCGATATCTGTGATGCTGTAGATGAGCTGCCAATGGCCGGTGAGGAGCAGCAAGAGCTTGACTGTCTGGCACTTTCGGTGTGGGAGCAATCGTCCGACGTTCGTGATTTTTCGGGGTTTTTTTTCAGTGGGCGCCCAGGTTCAGCTGGTGGTAAACGTCGAAGCCCTGTTGTTCAGGGAAAGCGCAGAACCCCAATGTCTGTGGTGCTGTAGATGCACTGCCAAAGTCTGGTGAGGAGCAGCAAGAGCTTGACTGGCTGGCACTTTCGGTGTGGGAGCAATCGTCCGACGTTTGTGATTTTTCATTTATTTTTTTCAGTGGGCGCCCAGGTGCAGCGGGTGGTAAACGTCGAAGCCGTGTTCGTCAGGGAAAGCCCAGAGCCCTGATGTCTGTGGTGCTGTAGATGCGTTGGGAATGGGCGGTGAGGCGCAGCAAGAGCTTGACAGGCTGGCATTTAAGGTGTGGCAGGAATCGTCCGACATTTGTGATTTTTCGGGGTTTTTTTTCAGTGGGCGCCCAGGTGCAGCTGGTGGTAAATGTCGAAGCCCTGTTCGTCAGGGAAAGCCCGGAGCCCCGATGTCTGTGGTGCTGTAGATGCGCTGGGAATGGCCGGTGAGGAGCAGCAAGAGCTTGACTGGCTGGCACTTTCGGTGTGGGAGCAATCGTCCGACGTTTTTGATTTTTCAGGGTTTTTTTTCAGTGCGTAACCAGGTGCAGCTGGTGGTAAACGTCGAAGCCCTGTTGGTCAGGGAAATCCCGGAGCCCCGATGTCTGTGGTGCTGTAGATGCACTGCCAAAGTCCGGTGAGGAGCAGCAAGAGCTTGAGTTGCTGGCACTTTCGATGTGGGTGCAATCGTCTGACGTTCGTGATTTTTGGGGTTTTTTTTCAGTGGGCAACCAGGTGCAGCTGGTGGTAAACGTCGAAGCCCTGTTGGTCAGGGAAATCCCGGAGCCCCGATGTCTGTGGTGCTGTAGATGCGCTGCCAATAGCCGGTGAGGAGCAGCAAGAGGCTGACATGCTGGCACTTTCGATGTGGGTGCAATCGTCTGACGTTCGTGATTTTTGGGGTTTTTTTTTCACTGGGCGCCCAGGTGCAGCTGGTGGTAAATGTCGAAGCCCTGTTGGTCAGGGAAAGCCCGGAGCCCCGATGTCTGTGGTGCTGTAGATGCGCTGGGAATGGCCGGTGAGGAGCAGCAAGAGCTTGACTGGCTGGCACTTTCAGTGTGGGAGCAATAGTCCGACGTTTCTGATTTTTGGGGGTTTTATTTCAGTGGGCGCCCAGGTTCAGCTGGTGGTAAACGTCGAAGCCCAGTTGGTCAGGGAAAGCCCGGAGCCCCGATGTCTGTGATGTTGTAGATGCGCTGGGAATGGGAGGTGAGTAGCAGCAAGAGCTTGAGTTGCTGGCACTTTCAGTGTGGGAGCAATCGTCCGACGTTCGTGATTTTTCGGGGTTTTATTTCAGTGGGCGCCCAGGTGCAGCTGGTGGTAAACGTCGAAGCCCTGTTGGTCAGGGAAAGCTCGGAGCCCCGATGTCTGTGGTGCTGTAGATGCCCTGCCAATGGGCGGTGAGGAGCAGCAAGAGCTTGAGTTGCTGGCACTTTCAGTGTGGGAATAATCGTCCGATGTTCGTGATTTTTAGTTTATTTTTTTCAGTGGGCGCCCAGGTTCAGCTGGTGGTAAATGTCGAAGCCCTGTTGGTCAGGGAAAGCGCAGAAACCCAATGTCTGTGGTGCTGTAGATGCACTGCCAAAGTCTGGTGAGTAGCAGCAAGAGCTTGAGTTGCTGGCACTTTCGTTGTGGGAGCAATCGTCTGACGTTCGTGATTTTTCGGAGTTTTATTTCAGTGGGCGCCCAGGTGCAGCTGGTGGTAAACGTTGAAGCCCTGTTGGTCAGGGAAAGCTCGGAGCCCTGATGTCTGTGGTGCTGTAGATGCACTGCCAAAGTCCGGTGAGTAGCAGCAAGAGCTTGAGTTGCTGGCACTTTCGTTGTGGGAGCAATCGTCCGACGTTCGTGATTTTTCGGGGTTTTATTTCAGTGGGCGCCCAGGTGCAGCTGGTGGTAAACGTCGAAGCCCTGTTGGTCAGGGAAAGCCCGGAGCCCCGATGTCTGTGGTGCTGTAGATGCGCTGCCAAAGTCTGGTGAGTAGCAGCAAGAGCTTGAGTTGCTGGCACTTTCGTTGTGGGAGCAATCGTCTGACGTTCGTGATTTTTCGGAGATTTATTTCAGTGGGCGCCCAGGTGCAGCTGGTGGTAAACGTTGAAGCCCTGTTGGTCAGGGAAAGCTCGGAGCCCCGATGTCTGTGGTGCTGTAGATGCCCTGCCAATGGGCGGTGAGTAGCAGCAAGAGCTTGAGTTGCTGGCAGTTTCGGTGTGGGAGCAATCGTCCGATATTCATGATTTTTCGTTTATTTTTTTCAGTGGGCGCCCAGGTGCAGCTGGTGGTAAACGTCGAAGCCCTGTTGGTCAGGGAAATCCCGGAGCCCCGATGTCTGTGGTGCTGTAGATGCGCTGCCAATAGCCGGTGAGGAGCAGCAAGAGGCTGACATGCTGGCACTTTCGATGTGGGTGCAATCGTCTGACATTCGTGATTTTTGGGGTTTTTTTTTCACTGGGCGCCCAGGTGCAGCTGGTGGTAAATGTCGAAGCCCTGTTGGTCAGGGAAAGCCCGGAGCCCCGATGTCTGTGGTGCTGTAGATGCGCTGCCAATGGCCGGTGAGGAGCAGCAAGACCTTGACAGGCTGGCACTTTCGTTGTGGGAGCAATCGTCCGACGTTCGTGATTTTTCGGGGTTTTATTTCAGTGGGCTCCCAGGTGCAGCTGGTGGTAAATGTCGAAGCCCTGTTGGTCAGGGAAAGCCCGGAGCCGCGATGTCTGTGGTGCTGTAGATGCGCTGCCAATGGCCGGTGAGGAGCAGCAAGAGCTTGACTGGCTGGCACTTTCGGTGTGGGAGCAATCGTCCGACGTTTGTGATTTTTCGTTTATTTTTTTCAGTGGGCGCCCAGGTGCAGCGGGTGGTAAACGTCGAAGCCCTGTTCGTCAGGGAAAGCTCGGAGCCCCGATGTCTGTGGTGCTGTAGATGCCCTGCCAATGGGCAGTGAGTAGCAGCAAGAGCTTGAGTTGCTGGCAGTTTCGGTGTGGGAGCAATCGTCCGATATTCATGATTTTTCGTTTATTTTTTTCAGTGGGCGCCCAGGTGCAGCTGGTGGTAAACGTCGAACGCTGTTCGTCAGGGAAAGCCTGGAGCCCCGATGTCTGTGGTGCTGTAGATGCACTGCCAAAGTCCGGTGAGTAGCAGCAAGAGCTTGAGTTGCTGGCAGTTTCGTTGTGGGAGCAATCGTCCGACGTTCGTGATTTTTCGGGGTTTTATTTCAGTGGGAGCCCAGGTGCAGCTGGTGGTAAATGTCGAAGCCCTGATGGTCAGGGAAAGCCCGGAGCCCCGATGTCTGTGGTGCTGTAGATGTGCTGCCAATGGCCGGTGAGGAGCAGCAAGAGCTTGAGTTGCTGGCACTTTCGGTGTGGGAGGAATCGTCCGACGTTCGTGATTTTTCGGGGTTTTATTTCACTGGGCTCCCAGGTTCAGCTGGTGGTAAACGTCGAAGCCCTGTTGGTCAGGGAAAGCCCGGAGCCCCGATGTCTGTGGTGCTGTAGATGCGCTGCCAATGGCCGGTGAGGAGCAGCAAGAGGTTGACTGGCTGGCACTTTTGGTGTGGGAGCAATCGTCCGACGTTCGTGATTTTTCGGGGTTCTTTTCAGTGGGAGCCCAGGTTCAGCGAGTGGTAAACGTCGAAGGCCTGTTGGTCAGGGAAAGCCCGGAGCCCCGATGACTGTGGTGTTGTAGATGCGCTGGGAATGGCCGGTGAGGAGCAGCAAGAGCTTGACTGGCTGGCACTTTCGGTGTGGTAGCAAACGTGCGATGTTCGTGATTTTTCGTTTATTTTTTTCAGTGGGCGCCCAGGTTCAGCTGGTGGTAAACGTTGAAGCCCTGTTGGTCAGGGAAAGCCCACAGCCCCGATGTCTGTGGTGCTGTAGATGCGCTGGGAATGGGCGGTGAGGAGCAGCAAGAGCTTGAGTTGCTGGCACTTTCAGTGTAGGAGCAATCGTCGGACGTTTGTGATTTTTGGGGATTTTTATTCACTGGGCGCCCAGGTTCAGCTGGTGGTAAACGTCGAAGCCCTGTTGGTCAGGGAAAGCCCGGAGCCCCGATGTCTGTGGTGCTGTAGATGCGCTGCCAATAGCCGGTGAGGAGCAGCAAGAGCTTGAGTTGCCCACACTTTCAGTGTGGGAGCAATCGTCCGACGTTTTTGATTTTTTAGGGTTTTTTTTCAGTGGGCGCCCAGGTTCAGCGGGTGGTAAACGTCGAAGCCCTGTTGGTCAGGGAAAGCCCGGAGCCGCGATGTCTGTGGTGCTGTAGATGCGCTGCCAAAGTCCGGTGAGTAGCAGCAGGACCTTGAGTTGCTGGCACTTTCGTTGTGGGAGCAATCGTCCGACGTTCGTGATTTTTCGGGGTTTTATTTCAGTGGGCGCCCAGGTGCAGCTGGTGGTAAACGTCGAAGCCCTGTTGGTCAGGGAAAGCCCGGAGCCCCGATGTCTGTGGTGCTGTAGATGCGCTGCCAAAGTCTGGTGAGTAGCAGCAAGAGCTTGAGTTGCTGGCACTTTCGTTGTGGGAGCAATCGTCTGACGTTCGTGATTTTTCGGAGATTTATTTCAGTGGGCGCCCAGGTGCAGCTGGTGGTAAACGTTGAAGCCCTGTTGGTCAGGGAAAGCTCGGAGCCCCGATGTCTGTGGTGCTGTAGATGCCCTGCCAATGGGCGGTGAGTAGCAGCAAGAGCTTGACTGGCTGGCACTTTCGGTGTGGGATCAATCGTCCGACGTTCGTGATTTTTTAGGGTCTTACTTTCAGTGGGCGCCCAGGTTCAGCTGGTGGTAAACGTCGAAGCCCTGTTGGTCACGGAAAGCCCGCAGCCCCGATATCTGTGATGCTGTAGATGAGCTGCCAATGGCCGGTGAGGAGCAGCAAGAGCTTGACTGTCTGGCACTTTCGGTGTGGGAGCAATCGTCCGACGTTCGTGATTTTTCGGGGTTTTTTTTCAGTGGGCGCCCAGGTTCAGCTGGTGGTAAACGTCGAAGCCCTGTTGTTCAGGGAAAGCGCAGAACCCCAATGTCTGTGGTGCTGTAGATGCACTGCCAAAGTCTGGTGAGGAGCAGCAAGAGCTTGACTGTCTGGCACTTTCGGTGTGGGAGCAATCGTCCGACGTTCGTGATTTTTCGGGGTTTTTTTTCAGTGGGCGCCCAGGTTCAGCTGGTGGTAAACGTCGAAGCCCTGTTGTTCAGGGAAAGCGCAGAACCCCAATGTCTGTGGTGCTGTAGATGCACTGCCAAAGTCTGGTGAGGAGCAGCAAGAGCTTGACTGGCTGGCACTTTCGGTGTGGGAGCAATCGTCCGACGTTTGTGATTTTTCATTTATTTTTTTCAGTGGGCGCCCAGGTGCAGCGGGTGGTAAACGTCGAAGCCGTGTTCGTCAGGGAAAGCCCAGAGCCCTGATGTCTGTGGTGCTGTAGATGCGTTGGGAATGGGCGGTGAGGCGCAGCAAGAGCTTGACAGGCTGGCATTTAAGGTGTGGCAGGAATCGTCCGACATTTGTGATTTTTCGGGGTTTTTTTTCAGTGGGCGCCCAGGTGCAGCTGGTGGTAAATGTCGAAGCCCTGTTCGTCAGGGAAAGCCCGGAGCCCCGATGTCTGTGGTGCTGTAGATGCGCTGGGAATGGCCGGTGAGGAGCAGCAAGAGCTTGACTGGCTGGCACTTTCGGTGTGGGAGCAATCGTCCGACGTTTTTGATTTTTCAGGGTTTTTTTTCAGTGCGTAACCAGGTGCAGCTGGTGGTAAACGTCGAAGCCCTGTTGGTCAGGGAAATCCCGGAGCCCCGATGTCTGTGGTGCTGTAGATGCACTGCCAAAGTCCGGTGAGGAGCAGCAAGAGCTTGAGTTGCTGGCACTTTCGATGTGGGTGCAATCGTCTGACGTTCGTGATTTTTGGGGTTTTTTTTCAGTGGGCAACCAGGTGCAGCTGGTGGTAAACGTCGAAGCCCTGTTGGTCAGGGAAATCCCGGAGCCCCGATGTCTGTGGTGCTGTAGATGTGCTGCCAATAGCCGGTGAGGAGCAGCAAGAGGCTGACATGCTGGCACTTTCGATGTGGGTGCAATCGTCTGACGTTCGTGATTTTTGGGGTTTTTTTTTCACTGGGCGCCCAGGTGCAGCTGGTGGTAAATGTCGAAGCCCTGTTGGTCAGGGAAAGCCCGGAGCCCCGATGTCTGTGGTGCTGTAGATGCGCTGGGAATGGCCGGTGAGGAGCAGCAAGAGCTTGACTGGCTGGCACTTTCAGTGTGGGAGCAATAGTCCGACGTTTCTGATTTTTGGGGGTTTTATTTCAGTGGGCGCCCAGGTTCAGCTGGTGGTAAACGTCGAAGCCCAGTTGGTCAGGGAAAGCCTGGAGCCCCGATGTCTGTGATGTTGTAGATGCGCTGGGAATGGGAGGTGAGTAGCAGCAAGAGCTTGAGTTGCTGGCACTTTCAGTGTGGGAGCAATCGTCCGACGTTCGTGATTTTTCGGGGTTTTATTTCAGTGGGCGCCCAGGTGCAGCTGGTGGTAAACGTCGAAGCCCTGTTGGTCAGGGAAAGCTCGGAGCCCCGATGTCTGTGGTGCTGTAGATGCCCTGCCAATGGGCGGTGAGGAGCAGCAAGAGCTTGAGTTGCTGGCACTTTCAGTGTGGGAATAATCGTCCGATGTTCGTGATTTTTAGTTTATTTTTTTCAGTGGGCGCCCAGGTTCAGCTGGTGGTAAATGTCGAAGCCCTGTTGGTCAGGGAAAGCGCAGAAACCCAATGTCTGTGGTGCTGTAGATGCACTGCCAAAGTCTGGTGAGTAGCAGCAAGAGCTTGAGTTGCTGGCACTTTCGTTGTGGGAGCAATCGTCTGACGTTCGTGATTTTTCGGAGTTTTATTTCAGTGGGCGCCCAGGTGCAGCTGGTGGTAAACGTTGAAGCCCTGTTGGTCAGGGAAAGCTCGGAGCCCTGATGTCTGTGGTGCTGTAGATGCACTGCCAAAGTCCGGTGAGTAGCAGCAAGAGCTTGAGTTGCTGGCACTTTCGTTGTGGGAGCAATCGTCCGACGTTCGTGATTTTTGGGGTTTTATTTCAGTGGGCGCCCAGGTGCAGCTGGTGGTAAACGTCGAAGCCCTGTTGGTCAGGGAAAGCCCGGAGCCCCGATGTCTGTGGTGCTGTAGATGCGCTGCCAAAGTCTGGTGAGTAGCAGCAAGAGCTTGAGTTGCTGGCACTTTCGTTGTGGGAGCAATCGTCTGACGTTCGTGATTTTTCGGAGATTTATTTCAGTGGGCGCCCAGGTGCAGCTGGTGGTAAACGTTGAAGCCCTGTTGGTCAGGGAAAGCTCGGAGCCCCGATGTCTGTGGTGCTGTAGATGCCCTGCCAATGGGCGGTGAGTAGCAGCAAGAGCTTGAGTTGCTGGCAGTTTCGGTGTGGGAGCAATCGTCCGATATTCATGATTTTTCGTTTATTTTTTTCAGTGGGCGCCCAGGTGCAGCTGGTGGTAAACGTCGAAGCCCTGTTGGTCAGGGAAATCCCGGAGCCCCGATGTCTGTGGTGCTGTAGATGCGCTGCCAATAGCCGGTGAGGAGCAGCAAGAGGCTGACATGCTGGCACTTTCGATGTGGGTGCAATCGTCTGACATTCGTGATTTTTGGGGTTTTTTTTTCACTGGGCGCCCAGGTGCAGCTGGTGGTAAATGTCGAAGCCCTGTTGGTCAGGGAAAGCCCGGAGCCCCGATGTCTGTGGTGCTGTAGATGCGCTGGGAATGGCCGGTGAGGAGCAGCAAGAGCTTGACTGGCTGGCACTTTCAGTGTGGGAGCAATAGTCCGACGTTTGTGATTTTTGGGGGTTTTATTTCAGTGGGCGCCCAGGTTCAGCTGGTGGTAAACGTCGAAGCCCAGTTGGTCAGGGAAAGCCCAGAGCCCCGATGTCTGTGGTGCTGTAGATGCGCTGGGAATGGGAGGTGAGTAGCAGCAAGAGCTTGAGTTGCTGGCACTTTCAGTGTGGGAGCAATCGTCCGACGTTCGTGATTTTTCAGGGTTTTATTTCAGTGGGCGCCCAGGTGCAGCTGGTGGTAAACGTCGAAGCCCTGTTGGTCAGGGAAAGCTCGGAGCCCCGATGTCTGTGGTGCTGTAGATGCCCTGCCAATGGGCGGTGAGGAGCAGCAAGAGCTTGAGTTGCTGGCACTTTCAGTGTGGGAATAATCGTCCGATGTTCGTGATTTTTAGTTTATTTTTTTCAGTGGGCGCCCAGGTTCAGCTGGTGGTAAATGTCGAAGCCCTGTTGGTCAGGGAAAGCGCAGAAACCCAATGTCTGTGGTGCTGTAGATGCACTGCCAAAGTCTGGTGAGTAGCAGCAAGAGCTTGAGTTGCTGGCACTTTCGTTGTGGGAGCAATCGTCTGACGTTCGTGATTTTTCGGAGTTTTATTTCAGTGGGCGCCCAGGTGCAGCTGGTGGTAAACGTTGAAGCCCTGTTGGTCAGGGAAAGCTCGGAGCCCTGATGTCTGTGGTGCTGTAGATGCACTGCCAAAGTCCGGTGAGTAGCAGCAAGAGCTTGAGTTGCTGGCACTTTCGTTGTGGGAGCAATCGTCCGACGTTCGTGATTTTTCGGGGTTTTATTTCACTGGGCTCCCAGGTTCAGCTGGTGGTAAACGTCGAAGCCCTGTTGGTCAGGGAAAGCCCGGAGCCCCGATGTCTGTGGTGCTGTAGATGCGCTGCCAAAGTCTGGTGAGTAGCAGCAAGAGCTTGAGTTGCTGGCACTTTCGTTGTGGGAGCAATCGTCTGACGTTCGTGATTTTTCGGAGATTTATTTCAGTGGGCGCCCAGGTACAGCTGGTGGTAAACGTTGAAGCCCTGTTGGTCAGGGAAAGCTCGGAGCCCCGATGTCTGTGGTGCTCTAGATGCCCTGCCAATGGGCGGTGAGTAGCAGCAAGAGCTTGAGTTGCTGGCAGTTTCGGTGTGGGAGCAATCGTCCGATATTCATGATTTTTCGTTTATTTTTTTCAGCGGGCGCCCAGGTGCAGCTGGTGGTAAACGTCGAAGCCCTGTTCGTCAGGGAAAGCCCGGAGCCCCGATGTCTGTGGTGCTGTAGATGCACTGCCAAAGTCCGGTGAGTAGCAGCAAGAGCTTGAGTTGCTGGCACTTTCGTTGTGGGAGCAATCGTCCGACGTTCGTGATTTTTCGGGGTTCTTTTCAGTGGGAGCCCAGGTGCAGCTGGTGGTAAACGTCGAAGCCCTGTTGGTCAGGGAAAGCCCGGAGCTCCGATGTCTGTGGTGCTGTAGATGAGCTGCCAGTGGCCGGTGAGGAACTGCAAGAGCTTGACAGGCTGGCACTTTCGGTGTGGGATCAATTGTCCGACGTTTTTGATTTTTCAGGGTTTTTTTTCAGTGGCCAACTAGGTGCAGCTGGTGGTTAATGTCGAAGGCCTGTTGGTCAGGGAAAGCCCAGAGCCGCGATGTCTGTGGTGCTGTAGATGCGCTGCCAATGGCCGGTGAGGAGCAGCAAGAGCTTGAGTTGCTGGCACTTTCAGTGTGGGAGCAATCGTCTGACATTTTTGATTTTTCAGGGTTTTTTTTCAGTGGGTAACCAGGTGCAGCTGGTGGTAAATGTCGAAGCCCTGTTGGTGAGGGAAAGCCCGGAGCCGCGATGTCTGTGGTGCTGTAGATGCGCTGGGAATGGCCGGTGAGGAGCAGCAAGAGCTTGACTGGCTGGGACTTTCGGTGTGGGAGCAATCGTCCGACGTTTGTGATTTTTCGGGGTTTTTTTTCAGTGGGCGCCCAGGTTCAGCTGGTAGTAAACGTCGAAGCCCTGTTGGTCAGGGAAAGCCCAGAGCCCCGATGTCTGTGGTGCTGTAGATGCGCTGGGAATGGGCGGTGAGGAGCAGCAAGAGCTTGTGTTGCTGGCACTTTCGGTGTGGGAGCAATCGTCCGATGTTCGTGATTTTTCGGGGTTTTACTTTCAGTGGGCGCCCAGGTTCAGCTGGTGGTAAACGTCGAAGCCCTGTTGGTCACGGAAAGCCCGGAGCCCCGATATCTGTGATGCTGTAGATGAGCTGCCAATGGCCGGTGAGGAGCAGCAAGAGCTTGACTGTCTGGCACTTTCGGTGTGGGAGCAATCGTCCGATGTTCGTGATTTTTAGTTTATTTTTTTCAGTGGGCGCCCAGGTTCAGCTGGTGGTAAACGTCGAAGCCCTGTTGGTCAGGGAAAGCCCGGAGCCCCGATGTCTGTGGTGCTGTAGATGCACTGCCAAAGTCTGGTGAGTAGCAGCAAGAGCTTGAGTTGCTGGCACTTTCGTTGTGGGAGCAATCGTCTGACGTTCGTGATTTTTCGGAGTTTTATTTCAGTGTGCGCCCAGGTGCAGCTGGTGGTAAACGTTGAGGCCCAGTTGGTCAGGGAAAGCTCGGAGCCCCGATGTCTGTGGTGCTGTAGATGCCCTGCCAATGGGCAGTGAGTAGCAGCAAGAGCTTGAGTTGCTGGCAGTTTCGGTGTGGGAGCAATCGTCCGATATTCATGATTTTTCGTTTATTTTTTTCAGTGGGCGCCCAGGTGCAGCTGGTGGTAAACGTCGAACGCTGTTCGTCAGGGAAAGCCTGGAGCCCCGATGTCTGTGGTGCTGTAGATGCACTGCCAAAGTCCGGTGAGTAGCAGCAAGAGCTTGAGTTGCTGGCAGTTTCGTTGTGGGAGCAATCGTCCGACGTTCGTGATTTTTCGGGGTTTTATTTCAGTGGGCGCCCAGGTGCAGCTGGTGGTAAACGTCGAAGCCCTGATGGTCAGGGAAAGCCCGGAGCCCCGATGTCTGTGGTGCTGTAGATGTGCTGCCAATGGCCGGTGAGGAGCAGCAAGAGCTTGAGTTGCTGGCACTTTCGTTGTGGGAGCAATCGTCCGACGTTCGTGATTTTTCGGGTTTTTTGTCCAGTGGGCGCCCAGGTTCAGCTGGTGGTAAACGTCGAAGCCCTGTTGGTCAGGGTAAGCCCGGAGCCCCGATGTCTGTGGTGCTGTAGATGTGCTGCCAATCGCCGCTGAGGAGCAGCAAGAGCTTGACTGGCTGGCACTTTGGGTGTGGGAGCAATCGTCGGACGTTCGTGATTTTTCGGGGTTTTATTTCAGTGGGCGCCCAGGTTCAGCTGGTGGTAATCGTCGAAGCCCAGTTGGTCAGGGAAAGCCCGGAGCCCCGATGTCTGTGGTGCTGTAGATGCGCTGGGAATGGCCGGTGAGGAGCAGCAAGAGCTTGTGTTGCTGGCACTTTCGGTGTGGGAGCAATCGTCCGACGTTCGTGATTTTTCGGGGTTCTTTTCAGTGGGAGCCCAGGTGCAGCGAGTGGTAAACGTCGAAGCCCTGTTGGTCAGGGAAAGCCCGGAGCTCCGATGTCTGTGGTGCTGTAGATGCGCTGCCAATGGCCGGTGAGGAGCAGCAAGACCTTGACAGGCTGGCACTTTCGTTGTGGGAGCAATCGTCCGACGTTCGTGATTTTTCGGGGTTTTATTTCAGTGGGCTCCCAGGTGCAGCTGGTGGTAAATGTCGAAGCCCTGTTGGTCAGGGAAAGCCCGGAGCCGCGATGTCTGTGGTGCTGTAGATGCGCTGCCAATGGCCGGTGAGGAGCAGCAAGAGCTTGACTGGCTGGCACTTTCGGTGTGGGAGCAATCGTCCGACGTTTGTGATTTTTCGTTTATTTTTTTCAGTGGGCGCCCAGGTGCAGCGGGTGGTAAACGTTGAAGCCCAGTTGGTCAGGGAAAGCTCGGAGCCCCGATGTCTGTGGTGCTGTAGATGCCCTGCCAATGGGCAGTGAGTAGCAGCAAGAGCTTGAGTTGCTGGCAGTTTCGGTGTGGGAGCAATCGTCCGATATTCATGATTTTTCGTTTATTTTTTTCAGTGGGCGCCCAGGTGCAGCTGGTGGTAAACGTCGAACGCTGTTCGTCAGGGAAAGCCTGGAGCCCCGATGTCTGTGGTGCTGTAGATGCACTGCCAAAGTCCGGTGAGTAGCAGCAAGAGCTTGAGTTGCTGTCAGTTTCGTTGTGGGAGCAATCGTCCGACGTTCGTGATTTTTCGGGGTTTTATTTCAGTGGGAGCCCAGGTGCAGCTGGTGGTAAATGTCGAAGCCCTGATGGTCAGGGAAAGCCCGGAGCCCCGATGTCTGTGGTGCTGTAGATGTGCTGCCAATGGCCGGTGAGGAGCAGCAAGAGCTTGAGTTGCTGGCACTTTCGGTGTGGGAGGAATCGTCCGACGTTCGTGATTTTTCGGGGTTTTATTTCACTGGGCTCCCAGGTTCAGCTGGTGGTAAACGTCGAAGCCCTGTTGGTCAGGGAAAGCCCGGAGCCCCGATGTCTGTGGTGCTGTAGATGCGCTGCCAATGGCCGGTGAGGAGCAGCAAGAGGTTGACTGGCTGGCACTTTTGGTGTGGGAGCAATCGTCCGACGTTCGTGATTTTTCGGGGTTCTTTTCAGTGGGAGCCCAGGTTCAGCGAGTGGTAAACGTCGAAGGCCTGTTGGTCAGGGAAAGCCCGGAGCCCCGATGTCTGTGGTGCTGTAGATGCGCTGGGAATGGCCGGTGAGGAGCAGCAAGAGCTTGACTGGCTGGCACTTTCGGTGTGGGAGCAAACGTGCGATGTTCGTGATTTTTCGTTTATTTTTTTCAGTGGGCGCCCAGGTTCAGCTGGTGGTAAACGTTGAAGCCCTGTTGTTCAGGGAAAGCGCAGAACCCCGATGTCTGTGGTGCTGTAGATGCACTGCCAAAGTCCGGTGAGTAGCAGCAAGAGCTTGAGTTGCTGGCACTTTCGGTGAGGGAGGAATCGTCCGACGTTCGTGATTTTTCGGGGTTTTATTTCAGTGGGCGCCCAGGTTCAGCTGGTGGTAAACTTCTAAGCCCTGTTGGTCAGGGAAAGCCCGGAGCCCCGATGTCTGTGGTGCTGTAGATGCGCTGCCAATGGCCGGTGAGGAGCAGCAAGAGGTTGACTGGCTGGCACTTTTGGTGTGGGAGCAATCGTCCGACGTTCGTGATTTTTCGGGGTTCTTTTCAGTGGGAGCCCAGGTTCAGCGGGTGGTAAACGTCGAAGGCCTGTTGGTCAGGGAAAGCCCGGAGCCCCGATGTCTGTGGTGCTGTAGATGCGCTGGGAATGGCCGGTGAGGAGCAGCAAGAGCTTGACTGGCTGGCACTTTCGGTGTGGGAGCAAACGTGCGATGTTCGTGATTTTTCGTTTATTTTTTTCAGTGGGCGCCCAGGTTCAGCTGGTGGTAAACGTTGAAGCCCTGTTGTTCAGGGAAAGCGCAGAACCCCGATGTCTGTGGTGCTGTAGATGCACTGCCAAAGTCCGGTGAGTAGCAGCAAGAGCTTGAGTTGCTGGCACTTTCGGTGAGGGAGGAATCGTCCGACGTTCGTGATTTTTCGGGGTTTTATTTCAGTGGGCGCCCAGGTTCAGCTGGTGGTAAACTTCTAAGCCCTGTTGGTCAGGGAAAGCCCGGAGCCCCGATGTCTGTGGTGCTGTAGATGCGCTGGGAATGGCCGGTTTCAGCAGCTAGAGCTTGACTGTCTGGCACTTTTGGTGTGGGAGCAATCGTCCGACGTTCGTGATTTTTCGGGGTTCTTTTCAGTGGGAGCCGAGGTGCAGCTGGTGGTAAATGTCGAAGCCCTGATGGTCAGGGAAAGCCCGGAGCCCCGATGTCTGTGGTGCTGTAGATGCGCTGGGAATGGCCGGTGTTCAGCAGCTAGAGCTTGACTGGCTGGCACTTTCGGTGTGGGAGCAATCGTCCGACGTTCGTGATTTTTCAGGGTTTTACTTTCAGTGGGCGCACAGGTGCAGCTGGTGGTAAACGTCGAAGCCCTGTTGGTCAGGGAAAGCCCGGAGCCCCGATGTCTGTGGTGCTGTAGATGCGCTGGGAATGGGCGGTGAGGAGCAGCAAGAGCTTGAGTTGCTGGCACTTTCAGTGTAGGAGCAATCGTCGGACGTTTGTGATTTTTGGGGATTTTTATTCACTGGGCGCCCAGGTTCAGCTGGTGGTAAACGTCGAAGCCCTGTTGGTCAGGGAAAGCCCGGAGCCCCGATGTCTGTGGTGCTGTAGATGCGCTGGGAATGGGCGGTGAGGAGCAGCAAGAGCTTGACTGGCTGGCACTTTTGGTGTGGGAGCAATCGTCCGACGTTCGTGATTCTTCGGGGTTTTACTTTCAGTGGGCGCCCAGGTTCAGCTGGTGGTAAACGTCGAAGCCCTGTTGGTCAGGGAAAGCCCGGAGCCCCGATGTCTGTGGTGCTGTAGATGCGCTTCCAATGGCCGGTGAGGAGCAGCAAGAGCTTGACTGGCTGGCACTTTCGGTGTGGGAGCAATCGTCCGACGTTTGTGTTTTTTTCGGGTTTTTTTTTCAGTGGGCACCCATGTTCAGCTGGTGGTAAACGTCGAAGTGCTGTTAGTCAGGGAAAGTCCGGAGCCCAAATGTCTGTGGTGCTGTAGATACGCTGGGAATGGGCGGTGATTAGCAGCAAGAGCCTGACTGGCTGGCACTTTCGGTGTGGGAGAAATCGTCCGATGTTCGTGATTTTTCAAGGTTTTTTTTCAGTGGGTGCCCAGGTGCAGCTGCTGGTAAACGTCTAAGCCCTGTTGGTCATGGAAAGCCCGGAGCCCCGATGTCTGTGGTGCTGTAGATGCGCTGGGTATGGGCAGTGAGCAGCAGCAAGAGCTTGTGTTGCTGGCACTTTCAATGTGGGAGCAATCGTCCGATGTTCCTGATTTTTAGGGGTTTTTTTCAGTGGGCGCCCAGGTGCAGCTGGTGGTAAACGTCGAAGCCCTGTTGGTCAGGGAAAGCTCGGAGCCCCGATGTCTGTGGTGCTGTAGATGCGCTGCCAATGGCCGGTGAGGAGCAGCAAGAGCTTGACTGGCTGGCACTTTCGGTGTGGGAGCAATCGTCCGACGTTCGTGATTTTTCATTTATTTTTTTCAGTGGGCGCCCAGGTGCGGCTGGTGGTAAACGTCGAAGCCCTGTTGGTCAGGGAAAGCGCAGAACACCGATATCTGTGGTGCTGTAGATGCACTGCCAAAGTCCGGTGAGTAGCAGCAAGAGCTTGACTGTCTGGCACTTTTGGTGTGGGAGGAATCGTCCGACGTTTGTTATTTTTCGGGGTTTTATTTCAGTGGGCGCCCATTTGCAGCTGGTGGTAAACATCGAAGCCCTGTTGGTCAGGGAAAGCCCGGAGCCGCGATGTCTTTGGTGCTGTAGATGTGCTGCCAATGGCCGGGGACGAGCAGCAAGAGCTTGATAGGCTGGCACTTTCGGTGTGGCAGGAATCGTCGGACGTTTTTGATTTTTCGGGATTTTTTTTTAGTGGGAGCCCAGGTTTAGCTAGTGGTAAACGTCGAAGCCCTGTTGGTCAGGGAAAGCCCGGAGCCGTGATGTCTGTGGTGCTGTACATGCGCTGCCAATGGGAGGTGAGGAGCAGCAAGAGCTTGACTGTCTGGCACTTTTGGTGTGGGAGGAATCGTCCGACGTTTTTGATTTTTCAGGGTTTTTTTTCAGTGGGCAACCAGGTGCAGCTGGTGGTAAATGTCAAAGGCCTGTTGGTCAGGGAAAGCCCGGAGCCGCGATGTCTGTGGTGCTGTAGATGCGCTGGGAATGGGCGGTCAGGAGCAGGAAGAGCTTGTGTTGCTGGCACTTTCGGTGTGGGAGCAATCGTCCGATGTTCATGATTTTTCGTTTATTTTTTTCAGTGGGTGCCGAGGTGCAGCGGGTGGTATAACGTCAAAGCCCTGTTGGTCAGGGAAAGCCCGGAGCCCCGATGTCTGTGGTGCTGTAGATGCGCCGCCAATGGCCGGTGAGGAGCACAAAGAGCTTGACTGGCTGGCACTTTCGGTGTGGGAGCAATCGTCTGATGTTTGTGATTTTGGGGGTTTTTTTTTTCAGTGGGTGCCCAGGTGCAACTGGTGGTAAACGTCGAAGCCCTGTTGGTCAGGGAAAGCCCGGATCCCCGATGTCTGTGGTGCTGTAGATGCGCTGGGAATGGCCGGTGAGGGGTAGCAAGAGCTTGAGTTGCTGGCACTTTTGGTGTGGGAGCAATCGTCCGACGTTCGTGATTTTTCGGGGTTTTATTTCAGTGGGAGCCCAGGTGCAGCTGGTGGTAAACGTCGAAGCCCTGTTCGTCAGGGAAAGCCCGGAGCCCCGATGTCCGTGGTGCTGTAGATGCGCTGGGAATGGCCGGTGAGGGGTAGCAAGAGCTTGAGTGGCTGGCACTTTTGGTGTGAGAGCAATCGTCCGACGTTCATGATATTTGGGGATTTTTTTTCCAGTGGGCGCCTAGGTTCAGCTGGTAATAAACTTCTAAGCCCTGTTGGTCAGGGAACGCCCGGAGCCCCGATGTCTGTGGTGCTGTAGATGCGCTGGGAATGGAAGGTGAGGAGCACCTACAGCTTGACTGGCTGGCAATTTCGGTGTGGGAGCAATCGTTCGACGTTCGTGATTTTTCGGGGTTCTTTTCAGTGGGCGCCCAGGTTCAGCTGGTGGTAAATGTCGAAGGCCTGTTGGTCAGGGAAAGCCCGGAGCCACGATGTCTGTGGTGCTGTAGATGCGCTGCCAATGGCTGGGGAGGAGCAGCAAGAGCTTGACTGGCTGGCACTTTCGGTGTGGGAGCAATTGTCCGACGTTTTTGATTTTTTAGGGTTTTTTTTTCAGTGGGCGCCCATGTGCAGCTGGTGGTAAATGTCGAAGCCCTGTTGGTCAGGGAAAGCCCGGAGCCGCGATGTCTGTGGTGCTGTAGATGCGCTGGTAATGCCCGGTGAGGAGCAGCTAGAGGTTGACTGTCTGGCACTTTCGGTGTGGGAGCAATTGTCCGACGTTCGTGATTTTTCGGGGTTTTATTTCAGTGGGCGCCCAGGTGCAGCTGGTGGTAAACTTCGAAGCCCTGTTGGTCAGGGAAAGCCCGGAGCCCCGATGTCTGTGGTGCTGTAGATGCGCTGGGAACGGCTGGTGAGAAGCAGCATGAGCTTGACTGGCTGGCATTTAAGGTGTGGCAGGAATCGTCTGATGTTCGTGATATTTCGTTTATTTTTTTTAGTGGGCGCCCATGTGCAGCTGGTGGTAAACGTCGAAGCCCTGTTGGTCAGGGAAAGCCCGGAGCCCCGATGTCTGTGGTGCTGTAGATGCGCTGGGAATGGCCGGTGAGGAGCAGCAAGAGCTTGACTGGCTGGCACTTTCGTTCTGGGAGCAATCGTCCGACGTTCGTGATTTTTCGGGGTTTTATTTCAGTGGGCGCCCAGCTGCAGCTGGTGGTAAACGTCGAAGCCCTGTTGGTCAGGGAAAGCCCGGAGCCCCGATGTCTGTGGCGCTGTAGATGCGCTGGGAATGGCTGGTTAGAAGCAGCATGAGCTTGACTGGCTGGCACGTTTGGTGTGGGAGCAATCGTCCGACGTTCGTGATTTTTCGGGGTTATTTTCAGTGGGAGCCCAGGTTCAGCGAGTGGTAAACGTCGAAGCCCTGTTGGTCAGGGAAAGCCCGGAGCCCCGATGTCTGTGGTGTTGTAGATGCACTGCCACTGTCCGGTGAGGAGCAGCAAGAGCTTGACTGGCTGGCACTTTGGGTGTGGGAGCAGTCGTCCGACGTTCGTGATTTTTCGGGGTTTTATTTAAGTGGGCGCCCAGGTGCAGCTGGTGGTAAACTTCGAAGCCCCTTTGGTCAGGGAAAGCCCGGAGCCACGATGTCTGTGGTGCTGTAGATGGGCTGGCAATGGCCGGTGAGCAGCAGCAAGAGTTTGACTGTCTGGCACTTTTGGTGTGAGAGCAATCGTCCGACGTTCGTGACTTTTCGGTGTTCTTTTCAGTGGGAGCCCAGGTTCAGCGAGTGGTAAACGTCGAAGCCCTGTTCGTCAGGGAAAGCCCGGAGCCCCGATGTCTGTGGTGCTGTAGATGCACTGCCACTGTCCGGTGAGGAGCAGCAAGAGCTTGACTGGCTGGCACTTTTGCTGTGGGAGCAATCGTCCGACGTTCGTCATTTTTCAGGGTTTTTTTTCACTGGGCAACCAGGTGCAGCTGGTGGTAAATGTCGAAGGCCTGTTGGTCAGGGAAAGCCCGGAGCCACGATGTCTGTGGTGCTGTAGATGCGCTGCCAATGGCCGGTGAGGAGCAGCAAGATCTTGACTGGCTGGCACTTTTGGTGTGGGAGCAATCGTCCGACGTTTGTGATTTTTCGGGGTTTTTTTCAGTGGGCGCACAGGTGCAGCTGGTGGTAAACGTCGAAGCCCTGTTGGTCAGGGAAAGCCCGGAGCCGTGATGTCTGTGGTGCTGTAGATGCACTGCCAAAGTCTGGTGAGGAACAGCAAGAGCTTGAGTTGCTGGCACTTTCTGTGTGGGAGGAATCGTCCGACGTTTGTGATTTTTCGGGGTTTTATTTCAGTGGGCGCCCAGGTTCAGCTGGTGGTAAACATCGAAGCCCTGTTGGTCAGGGAAAGCTCGGAGCCCCGATATCTGTGGTGCTGTAGATGCGCTGCCAGTGGCCGGTGAGGAGCAGCAAGAGCTTGACTGGCTGGAACTTTCGGTGTGGGAGCAATCGTCCGATGTTCGTGATTTTTCGGGGTTCTTTTCAGTGGGAGCCCAGGTTCAGCGAGTGGTAAACGTCGAAGCCCTGTTGGTCAGGGAAAGCCCGGAGCCCCGATGTCTGCGGTGTTGTAGATGCGCTGGGAATGGCCGGTGAGGAGCAGCAAGAGGTTGACAGGCTGGCATTTAAGGTGTGGCAGGAATCGTCCGACGTTTGTGATTTTTGGGGTTTTTTTTTCAGGGGGCACCCAGGTGCAGCTGGTGGTAAATGTCGAAGCCCGGTTCGTCAGGGAAAGCCCGGAGCCCCGATGTCTGTGGTGCTGTAGATGCGCTGCCAGTGGCCGGTGAGGAGCAGCAAGAGCTTGAGTTGCTGGCACTTTCGGTGTGGGAGCAATCGTCCGATGTTTGTGATTTTTCGGGGTTCTTTTCAGTGGGCGCCCAGGCTCAGCTGGTGGTAAACGTCGAAGCCCTGTTGGTCCGGGAAAGCCCAGAGCCCCGATGTCTGTGGTGCTGTAGATGCGCTGCCAATGGCCGGTGAGGAACAGCAAGAGCTTGACAGGCTGGCACTTTCGGTGTGGGATCAATCGTCCGACGTTTTTGATTTTTCAGGGTTTTTTTTTCAGTGGGCAACCAGGTGCAGCTGGTGGTAAACGTCGAAGCCCTGTTGGTCAGGGAAAGCCCGGAGCCGCGATGTCTGTGGTGCTGTAGATGCGCTGGGAATGGCTGGTGAGGAGCAGCAAGAGCTTGACTGGCTGGCACTTTTGCTGTGGGAGCAATCGTCCGACGTTCGTGATTTTTCTTTTATTTTTTTCAGCGGGCGCCCAGGTTCAGCTGGTGGTAAACGTCGAAGCCCTGTTGGTCAGGGAAAGCGCAGAACCCCGATGTTTGTGGTGCTGTAGATGCACTGCCAAAGTCCGGTGAGGAGCAGCAAGAGTTTGAGGTGCTGGCACTTTTGGTGTGGGAGCAATCGTCCGACGTTCGTGATTTTTCGGGGTTTTATTTCAGTGGGAGCCCAGGTGCAGCTGGTGGTAAACGTCGAAGCCCTGTTCGTCAGGGAAAGCCCGGAGCCCCGATGTCTGTGGTGCTGTAGATGCGCTGGGAATGGCCGGTGAGGGGTAGCAAGAGCTTGAGTTGCTGGCACTTTTGGTGTGAGAGCAATCGTCCGACGTTCGTGATATTTGGGGATTTTTTTTCCAGTGGGCGCCTAGGTTCAGCTGGTAATAAACTTCTAAGCCCTGTTGGTCAGGGAAAGCTCGGAGCCCCGATGTCTGTGGTGCTGTAGATTCCCTGCCAATGGCCGGTGAGTAGCAGCAAGAGCTTGACAGGCTGGCACATTTGGTGTGGGAGCAATCGTCCGATGTTCGTGATTTTTCGTTTATTTTTTTCAGTGGGCGCCCAGGTGCAGCTGGTGGTAAACGTCGAAGCCCAGTTGGTCAGGGAAAGCCCGGAGTCCCGATGTCTGTGGTGCTGTAGATGCGCTGCCAATGGCCGGTGAGGAGCAGCAAGAGCTTGAGTTGCTGGCACTTTCAATGTGGGAACAATCGTCCGACGTTCGTGATTTTTTGGGTTTTTTTTCCAGTGGGCGCCCAGGTTCAGCTGGTGGTAAACGTCGAAGCCCTGTTGGTCAGGGAAAGCCCGGAGCCCCGATGTCTGTGGTGCTGTAGATGCGCTGGGAATGGCCGGTGAGGAGCAGCAAGAGATTGTGTTGCTGGCAATTTCGGTTTGGGTGCAATCGTCCGACGTTCGTGATTTTTCGGGGTTTTTTTCAGTGGGAGCCCAGGTGCAGCGAGTGGTAAACGTCGAAGCCCTGTTGGTCAGGGAAAGCCCGGAGCTCCGATGTCTGTGGTGCTGTAGATGAGCTGCCAGTGGCCGGTGAGGAACTGCAAGAGCTTGACTGGCTGGCACTTTCGGTGTGGGATCAATTGTCCGACGTTTTTGATTTTTCAGGGTTTTTTTTCAGTGACCAACTAGGTGCAGCTGGTGGTAAATGTCGAAGGCCTGTTGGTCAGGGAAAGCCCAGAGCCGCGATGTCTGTGGTGCTGTAGATGCACTGGGAATGGCCGGTGAGGAGCAGCAAGAGCTTGAGTTGCTGGCACTTTCAGTGTGGGACGAATCGTCTGACGTTTTTGATTTTTCAGGGTTTTTTTTCAGTGGGTAACCAGGTGCAGCTGGTGGTAAATGTCGAAGCCCTGTTGGTGAGGGAAAGCCCGGAGCCGCGATGTCTGTGGTGCTGTAGATGCGCTGGGAATGGGCGGTGAGGAGCAGCAAGAGCTTGTGTTGCTGGCACTTTCGGTGTGGGAGCAATCGTCCGATGTTCGTGATTTTTCGGGGTTTTACTTTCAGTGGGCGCCCAGGTGCAGCTGGTGGTAAACGTTGAAGCCCTGTTGGTCAGGGAAAGCCCGGAGCCCCGATGTCTGTGGTGCTGTAGATGCCCTGCCAATGGGCGGTGAGTAGCAGCAAGAGCTTGAGTTGCTCCCAGTTTCGGTGTGGGAGCAATCTTCCGATATTCATGATTTTTCGTTTATTTTTTTCAGTGGGCGCCCAGGTGCAGCTGGTGGTAAACGTCGAAGCCCTGTTGGTCAGGGAAAGCCCGGAGCCCCGATGTCTGTGGTGCTGTAGATGCACTGCCAAAGTCCGGTGAGTAGCAGCAAGAGCTTGAGTTGCTGGCACTTTCGTTGTGGGAGCAATCGTCCGACGTTCGTGATTTTTCGGGGTTTTATTTCAGTGGGAGCCCAGGTGCAGCTGGTGGTAAATGTCGAAGCCCTGTTGGTCAGGGAAAGCCCGGAGCCCCGATGTCTGTGGTGCTGTAGATGCGCTGCCACTCTCCGGTGAGGAGCAGCAAGAGCTTGAGTTGCTGGCACTTTCGTTGTGGGAGCAATCGTCCGACGTTTGTGATTTTTCGGGGTTTTATTTCAGTGGGCGCCCAGGTGCAGCTGGTGGTAAATGTCGAAGCCCTGATGGTCAGGGAAAGCCCGGAGCCGCGATGTCTGTGGTGCTGTAGATGCGCTGCCAATGGCCGGTGAGGAGCAGCAAGAGCTTGACTGGCTGGCACTTTCAATGTGGGAACAATCGTCCGACGTTCGTGATTTTTCGGGTTTTTTTTCCAGTGGGCGCCCAGGTTCAGCTGGTGGTAAACGTCGAAACCCTGTTCGTCAGGGAAAGCCCGGAGCCCCGATGTCTGTGGTGCTGTAGATGCGCTGGGAATGGGCGGTGAGGAGCAGCAAGAGCTTGACTGGCTGGCACTTTCGTTGTGGGAGCAATCGTCCGACGTTCGTGATTTTTCGGGCTTTTATTTCAGTGGGAGCCGAGGTGCAGCTGGTGGTAAATGTCGAAGCCCTGATGGTCAGGGAAAGCCCGGAGCCCCGATGTCTGTGGTGCTGTAGATGCACTGCCAAAGTCCGGTGAGCAGCAGCAAGAGCTTGACTGGCTGACACTTTGGGTGTGGGCGCAATCGTCGGACGTTCGTGATTTTTCGGGGTTTTATTTCAGTGGGCGCCCAGGTTCAGCTGGTGGTAAACTTCTAAGACCTGTTGGTCAGGGAAAGCCCGGAGCCCCGATGTCTGTGGTGATGTAGATGCGCTGGGAATGGCCGGTGTTCAGCAGCTAGAGCTTGACTGTCTGGCACTTTTGGTGTGGGAGCAATCGTCCGACGTTCGTGATTTTTCGGGGTTCTTTTCAGTGGGAGCCCAGGTTCAGCGAGTGGTAAACGTCGAAGGCCTGTTGGTCAGGGAAAGCCCGGAGCCCCAATGTCTGTGGTGCTGTAGATGCACTGCCACTGTCCGGTGAGGAGCAGCAAGAGCTTGACTGGCTGGCACTTTTGGTGTGGGAGCAATCGTCCGACGTTCGTCATTTTTCAGGGTTTTTTTTCAGTGGGCGCCCAGGTGCAGCTGGTGGTAAATGTCGAAGGCCTGTTGGTCAGGGAAAGCCCGGAGCCACGATGTCTGTGGTGCTGTAGATGCGCTGCCAATGGCCGGTGAGGAGCAGCAAGAGCTTGGCTGGCTGGCACTTTCGTTGTGGGAGCAATCGTCCAACGTTCGTGATTTTTCGGGGTTTTACTTTCAGTGGGCGCACAGGTGCAGCTGGTGGTAAATGTCGAAGCCATGTTGGTCAGGGAAAGCCCACAGCCCCGATGTCTGTGGTGCTGTAGATGCGTTGGGAATGGCCGGTGAGGAGCAGCAAGAGCATGACAGGCTGGCATTTAAGGTGTGGCAGGAATCGTCCGACGTTCGTGATTTTTGGGGTTTTTTTTTCAGGGGGCACCCAGGTGCAGCTGGTGGTAAATGTCGAAGCCCGGTTGGTCAGGGAAACCCGGAGCCCCGATGTCTGTGGTGCTGTAGATGCGCTGGGAATGGCTGGTGAGGAGCAGCATAGCTTGACAGCCTGGCACTTTCGGTGTGGGAGCAATCGTCCGACGTTCGTGATTTTTCGGGGTTCTTTTCAGTGGGAGCCCAGCTGCAGCGAGTGGTAAACGTCGAAGCCCTGTTGGTCAGGGAAAGCCCGGAGCCCCGATGTCTGTGGTGCTGTAGATGCGCTGGGAATGGCCGGTGAGGAGCAGCAAGAGCTTGACAGGCTGGCACTTTCGGTGTGGGAGCAATCGTCCGATGTTCGTGATTTTTCGTTTATTTTTTTCAGTGGGCGCCCAGGTTCAACTGGTGGTAAACGTCGAAGCCCTGTTCGTCAGGGAAAGCTCAGAGCCCCGATGTCTGTGGTGCTGTAGATGCGCTGGGAATGGCCGGTGAGGAGCAGCAACAGCTTGACTGTCTGGCACTTTCGGTGTGGGAGCAATCGTCCGATGTTCGTGATTTTTAGTTTATTTTTTTCAGTGGGCGCCCAGGTTCAGCTGGTGGTAAACGTCGAAGCCCTGTTGGTCAGGGAAAGCGCAGAACCCCAATGTATGTGGTGCTGTAGATGCACTGCCAAAGTCTGGTGAGTAGCAGCAAGAGCTTGAGTTGCTGGCACTTTCGTTGTGGGAGCAATCGTCCGACGTTCGTGATTTTTCGGAGTTTTATTTCAGTGGGCGCCCAGGTGCAGCTGGTGGTAAATGTCGAAGCCCTGTTGGTCAGGGAAAGCCCGGAGCCCCGATGTCTGTGGTGCTGTAGATGCGCTGCCAATGGTCGGTGATGAGCAGCAAGAGGCTGACATGCTGGCACTTTCGGTGTGGGAGCAATCGTCCGACGTTCGTGATTTTTGGGGTTTTTTTCAGTGGGTGCCCAGGTGCAGCTGGTGGTAAACGTTGAAGCCCTGTTCGTCAGGGAAAGCCCAGAGCCCCGATGTCTGTGGTGCTGTAGATGCACTGGGAGTGGCCGGGGAGGAGCAGCAAGAGCTTGACTGGCTGGCACTTTCGTTGTGGGAGCAATCGTCTGACGTTCGTGATTTTTCGGGGTTTTATTTCAGTGGGCGCCCAGGTTCAGCTGGTGGTAAACGTTGAAGCCCTGTTGGTCAGGGAAAGCTCGGAGCCCCGATGTCTGTGGTGCTGTAGATGCCCTGCCAATGGGCGGTGAGTAGCAGCAAGAGCTTGAGTTGCTGGCACTTTCGGTGTGGGAGCAATCGTCCGATGTTCGTGATTTTTCGTTTATTTTTTTCAGTGGGCGCCCAGGTTCAGCTGGTGGTAAACGTCGAAGCCCTGTTGGTCAGGGAAAGCCCGGAGCCCCGATGTCTGTGGTGCTGTAGATGCGCTGCCAAAGTCCGGTGAGGAGCAGCAAGAGCTTGAGTTGCTGGCACTTTCGGTGTGGGAGCAATCGTCTGACGTTCGTGATTTTTCGGGTTTTTTTTCCAGTGGGCGCCCAGGTGCAGCTGGTGGTAAACGTCGAAGCCCTGTTGGTCAGGGAAAGCCCGGAGCCCCGATGTCTGTGGTGCTGTAGATGCGCTGGGAATGGCCGGTGAGAAGCAGCAAGAACTTGTGTTGCTGGCACTTTCGGTGTGTGAGCAATCGACCGATGTTCGTGATTTTTTGGGGGTTCTTTTCAGTTGGCGCCCAGGTGCAGCTGGTGGTAAAGGTCGAAGCCCTGTTCGTCAAGGAAAGTCCAGAGCCCCGATGTCAGTGGTGCTGTAGATGCGCTGGCAATGGCTGGTGAGGAGTAGCTACAGCTTGACAGGCTGGCACTTTCGGTGTTGGAGCAATCGTCCGACGTTCGTGATTTTTCGGGGTTTTTTTTCAGTGGGCGCCCAGGTTCAGCTGGTGGTAAACGTCGAAGCCCTGTTGGTCAGGGAAAGCCCGGAGCCCCGATGTCTGTGGTGCTGTAGATGCGCTGCCAATGGCCGGTGAGGAGCAGCAAGAGGCTGACATGCTGGCACTTTTGGTGTGGGAGGAATCGTCCGACGTTCGTGAGTTTTCGGGGTTTTTTTCAGTGGGCGCCCAGGTGCAGCTGGTGGTAAACGTCGAAGCTCTGTTGGTCAGGGAAAGCCCGGAGCCCCGATGTCTGTGGTGCTGTAGATGCGCTGCCAATGGGCGGTGAGTAGCAGCAAGAGCTTGAGTTCCTGGCACTTTCGTTGTGGGAGCAATCGTCCGACGTTCGTGATTTTTCGGGGTTTTATTTCAGTGTGCGCCCAGGTGCAGCTGGTGGTAAATGTCGAAGCCCTGTTGGTCAGGGAAAGCCCGGAGCCCCGATGTCTGTGGTGCTGTAGATGCGCTGGGAATGGGCGGTGAGGAGCAGCAAGAGCTTGACTGGCTGGCACTTTCGTTGTGGGATCAATCGTCTGATCTTCGTGATTTTTCGTTTACTTTTTTCAGTGGGCGCCCAGGTTCAGCTGGTGGTAAACGTCGAAGCCCTGTTGGTCAGGGAAAGCCCGGAGCCCCGATGTCTGTGGTGCTGTAGATGTGCTGGGAACGGCCGGTGAGGAGCAGCAAGAGCTTGTGTTGCTGGCACTTTCGGTGTGGGAGCAATCGTCCGATGTTCGTGATTTTTCGGGGGTTCTTTTCAGTGGGAGCCCAGGTGCAGCTGGTGGTAAATGTCGAAGCTTGGTTCGTCATGGAAAGCCCGGAGCTCCGATGTCTGTGGTGCTGTAGATGCGCTGCCAATGGGCGGTGAGGAGCAGCAAGAGCTTGACTGGCTGGCACTTTCGTTGTGGGAGCAATCGTCCGACGTTTGTGATTTTTCGGTGTTCTTTTCAGTGGGAGCCCAGGTGCAGCGGGTGGTAAACGTCGAAGCCCTGTTGGTCAGGGAAAGCCCGGAGCCCCGATGTCTGTGGTGCTGTAGATGCGCTGCCAATGGCCGGTGAATAGCAGCAAGAGCTTGACTGGCTGGCACTTTCAATGTGGGAACAATCGTCCGACGTTCGTGATTTTTCGGGTTTTTTTTCCAGTGCGCGCCCAGGTTCAGCTGGTGGTAAACGTCGAAGCCCTGTTCGTCAGGGAAAGCCCGGAGCCCCGATGTCTGTGGTGCTGTAGATGCGCTGGGAATGGGAGGTGAGTAGCAGCAAGAGCTTGAGTTGCTGGCACTTTCGATGTGGGAGCAATCGTGCGATGTTCGTGATTTTTCGTTTATTTTTTTCAGTGGGCGCCCAGGTGCAGCTGGTGGTAAACGTTGAAGCCCTGTTGGTCAGGGAAAGCCCAGAGCCCTGATGTCTGTGGTGCTGTAGATGCGCTGGGAATGGGCGGTGAGGCGCAGCAAGAGCTTGACAGGCTGGCATTTAAGGTGTGGCAGGAATCGTCCGACATTTGTGATTTTTCGGGGTTTTTTTTCAGTGGGCGCCCAGGTGCAGCTGGTGGTAAATGTCGAAGCCCTGTTCGTCAGGGAAAGCCCAGAGCCCCGATGTCTGTGGTGCTGTAGATGCGCTGGGAATGGCCGGTGAGGAGCAGCAAGAGCTTGACTGGCTGGCACTTTCGGTGTGGGAGCAATCGTCCGACGTTTTTGATTTTTCAGGGTTTTTTTTCAGTGCGTAACCAGGTGCAGCTGGTGGTAAACGTCGAAGCCCTGTTGGTCAGGGAAATCCCGGAGCCCCGATGTCTGTGGTGCTGTAGATGCACTGCCAAATTCCGGTGAGGAGCAGCAAGAGCTTGAGTTGCTGGCACTTTCGATGTGGGTGCAATCGTCTGACGTTCGTGATTTTTGGGGTTTTTTTTCAGTGGGCAACCAGGTGCAGCTGGTGGTAAACGTCGAAGCCCTGTTGGTCAGGGAAATCCCGGAGCCCCGATGTCTGTGGTGCTGTAGATGCGCTGCCAATAGCCGGTGAGGAGCAGCAAGAGGCTGACATGCTGGCACTTTCGATGTGGGTGCAATCGTCTGACGTTCGTGATTTTTGGGGTTTTTTTTTCACTGGGCGCCCAGGTGCAGCTGGTGGTAAATGTCGAAGCCCTGTTGGTCAGGGAAAGCCCGGAGCCCCGATGTCTGTGGTGCTGTAGATGCGCTGGGAATGGCCGGTGAGGAGCAGCAAGAGCTTGACTGGCTGGCACTTTCAGTGTGGGAGCAATAGTCCGACGTTTCTGATTTTTGGGGGTTTTATTTCAGTGGGCGCCCAGGTTCAGCTGGTGGTAAACGTCGAAGCCCAGTTGGTCAGGGAAAGCCCGGAGCCCCGATGTCTGTGGTGCTGTAGATGCGCTGGGAATGGGAGGTGAGTAGCAGCAAGAGCTTGAGTTGCTGGCACTTTCAGTGTGGGAGCAATCGTCCGACGTTCGTGATTTTTCAGGGTTTTATTTCAGTGGGCGCCCAGGTGCAGCTGGTGGTAAACGTCGAAGCCCTGTTGGTCAGGGAAAGCTCGGAGCCCCGATGTCTGTGGTGCTGTAGATGCCCTGCCAATGGGCGGTGAGGAGCAGCAAGAGCTTGAGTTGCTGGCACTTTCAGTGTGGGAATAATCGTCCGATGTTCGTGATTTTTAGTTTATTTTTTTCAGTGGGCGCCCAGGTGCAGCTGGTGGTAAATGTCGAAGCCCTGTTGGTCAGGGAAAGCGCAGAAACCCAATGTCTGTGGTGCTGTAGATGCACTGCCAAAGTCCGGTGAGTAGCAGCAAGAGCTTGAGTTGCTGGCACTTTCGTTGTGGGAGCAATCGTCCGACGTTCGTGATTTTTCGGGGTTTTATTTCAGTGGGCGCCCAGGTGCAGCTGGTGGTAAACGTCGAAGCCCTGTTGGTCAGGGAAAGCCCGGAGCCCCGATGTCTGTGGTGCTGTAGATGCGCTGCCAAAGTCTGGTGAGTAGCAGCAAGAGCTTGAGTTGCTGGCACTTTCGTTGTGGGAGCAATCGTCTGACGTTCGTGATTTTTCGGAGATTTATTTCAGTGGGCGCCCAGGTGCAGCTGGTGGTAAACGTTGAAGCCCTGTTGGTCAGGGAAAGCTCGGAGCCCCGATGTCTGTGGTGCTGTAGATGCCCTGCCAATGGGCGGTGAGTAGCAGCAAGAGCTTGAGTTGCTGGCAGTTTCGGTGTGGGAGCAATCGTCCGATATTCATGATTTTTCGTTTATTTTTTTCAGTGGGCGCCCAGGTGCAGCTGGTGGTAAACGTCGAAGCCCTGTTGGTCAGGGAAAGCCTGGAGCCCCGATGTCTGTGGTGCTGTAGATGCACTGCCAAAGTCCGGTGAGTAGCAGCAAGAGCTTGAGTTGCTGGCACTTTCGTTGTGGGAGCAATCGTCCGACGTTCGTGATTTTTCGGGGTTCTTTTCAGTGGGAGCCCAGGTGCAGCTGGTGGTAAACGTCGAAGGCCTGTTGGTCAGGGAAAGCCCGGAGCTCCGATGTCTGTGGTGCTGTAGATGAGCTGCCAGTGGCCGGTGAGGAACTGCAAGAGCTTGACAGGCTGGCACTTTCAGTGTGGGAGCAATCGTCTGACGTTTTTGATTTTTCAGGGTTTTTTTTCAGTGGGTAACCAGGTGCAGCTGGTGGTAAATGTCGAAGCCCTGTTGGTGAGGGAAAGCCCGGAGCCGCGATGTCTGTGGTGCTGTAGATGCGCTGGGAATGGGCGGTGAGGAGCAGCAAGAGCTTGACTGGCTGGGACTTTCGGTGTGGGAGAAATCGTCCGACGTTTGTGATTTTTCGGGGTTTTTTTTCAGTGGGCGCCCAGGTTCAGCTGGTAGTAAACGTCGAAGCCCTGTTGGTCAGGGAAAGCCCAGAGCCCCGATGTCTGTGGTGCTGTAGATGCGCTGGGAATGGGCGGTGAGGAGCAGCAAGAGCTTGTGTTGCTGGCACTTTCGGTGTGGGAGCAATCGTCCGATGTTCGTGATTTTTCGGGGTTTTACTTTCAGTGGGCGCCCAGGTTCAGCTGGTGGTAAACGTCGAAGCCCTGTTGGTCACGGAAAGCCCGGAGCCCCGATATCTGTGATGCTGTAGATGAGCTGCCAATGGCCGGTGAGGAGCAGCAAGAGCTTGACTGTCTGGCACTTTCGGTGTGGGAGCAATCGTCCGATGTTCGTGATTTTTAGTTTATTTTTTTCAGTGGGCGCCCAGGTTCAGCTGGTGGTAAACGTCGAAGCCCTGTTGGTCAGGGAAAGCCCGGAGTCCCGATGTCTGTGGTGCTGTAGATGCACTGCCAAAGTCTGGTGAGTAGCAGCAAGAGCTTGAGTTGCTGGCACTTTCGTTGTGGGAGCAATCGCCTGACGTTCGTGATTTTTCGGAGTTTTATTTCAGTGTGCGCCCAGGTGCAGCTGGTGGTAAACGTTGAAGCCCAGTTGGTCAGGGAAAGCTCGGAGCCCCGATGTCTGTGGTGCTGTAGATGCCCTGCCAATGGGCAGTGAGTAGCAGCAAGAGCTTGAGTTGCTGGCAGTTTCGGTGTGGGAGCAATCGTCCGATATTCATGATTTTTCGTTTATTTTTTTCAGTGGGAGCCCAGGTGCAGCTGGTGGTAAACGTCGAACGCTGTTCGTCAGGGAAAGCCTGGAGCCCCGATGTCTGTGGTGCTGTAGATGCACTGCCAAAGTCCGGTGAGTAGCAGCAAGAGCTTGAGTTGCTGGCAGTTTCGTTGTGGGAGCAATCGTCCGACGTTCGTGATTTTTCGGGGTTTTATTTCAGTGGGCGCCCAGGTGCAGCTGGTGGTAAATGTCGAAGCCCTGATGGTCAGGGAAAGCCTGGAGCCCCGATGTCTGTGGTGCTGTAGATGTGCTGCCAATGGCCGGTGAGGAGCAGCAAGAGCTTGAGTTGCTGGCACTTTCGTTGTGGGAGCAATCGTCCGACGTTCGTGATTTTTCGGGTTTTTTGTCCAGTGGGCGCCCAGGTTCAGCTGGTGGTAAACGTCGAAGCCCTGTTGGTCAGGGAAAGCCCGGAGCCCCGATGTCTGTGGTGCTGTAGATGTGCTGCCAATCGCCGCTGAGGAGCAGCAAGAGCTTGACTGGCTGGCACTTTGGGTGTGGGAGCAATCGTCGGACGTTCGTGATTTTTCGGGGTTTTATTTCAGTGGGCGCCCAGGTTCAGCTGGTGGTAATCGTCGAAGCCCAGTTGGTCAGGGAAAGCCCGGAGCCCCGATGTCTGTGGTGCTGTAGATGCGCTGCCAATGGCCGGTGAGGAGCAGCAAGAGCTTGACTGGCTGGCACTTTCAATGTGGGAACATTCGTCCGACGTTCGTGATTTTTCGGGTTTTTTTTCCAGTGGGCGCCCAGGTTCAGCTGGTGGTAAACGTCGAAGCCCTGTTGGTCAGGGAAAGCCCGGAGCCCCGATGTCTGTGGTGCTGTAGATGCGCTGGGAATGGCCGGTGAGGAGCAGCAAGAGCTTGTGTTGCTGGCACTTTCGGTGTGGGAGCAATCGTCCGACGTTCGTGATTTTTCGGGGTTCTTTTCAGTGGGAGCCCAGGTGCAGCGAGTGGTAAACGTCGAAGCCCTGTTGGTCAGGGAAAGCCCGGAGCTCCGATGTCTGTGGTGCTGTAGATGCGCTGCCAATGGCCGGTGAGGAGCAGCAAGACCTTGACAGGCTGGCACTTTCGTTGTGGGAGCAATCGTCCGACGTTCGTGATTTTTCGAGGTTTTATTTCAGTGGGCTCCCAGGTGCAGCTGGTGGTAAATGTCGAAGCCCTGTTGGTCAGGGAAAGCCCGGAGCCGCGATGTCTGTGGTGCTGTAGATGCGCTGCCAATGGCCGGTGAGGAGCAGCAAGAGCTTGACTGGCTGGCACTTTCGGTGTGGGAGCAATCGTCCGACGTTTGTGATTTTTCGTTTATTTTTTTCAGTGGGCGCCCAGGTGCAGCGGGTGGTAAACGTCGAAGCCCTGTTCGTCAGGGAAAGCTCGGAGCCCCGATGTCTGTGGTGCTGTAGATGCCCTGCCAATGGGCAGTGAGTAGCAGCAAGAGCTTGAGTTGCTGGCAGTTTCGGTGTGGGAGCAATCGTCCGATATTCATGATTTTTCGTTTATTTTTTTCAGTGGGCGCCCAGGTGCAGCTGGTGGTAAACGTCGAACGCTGTTCGTCAGGGAAAGCCTGGAGCCCCGATGTCTGTGGTGCTGTAGATGCACTGCCAAAGTCCGGTGAGTAGCAGCAAGAGCTTGAGTTGCTGGCAGTTTCGTTGTGGGAGCAATCGTCCGACGTTCGTGATTTTTCGGGGTTTTATTTCAGTGGGAGCCCAGGTGCAGCTGGTGGTAAATGTCGAAGCCCTGATGGTCAGGGAAAGCCCGGAGCCCCGATGTCTGTGGTGCTGTAGATGTGCTGCCAATGGCCGGTGAGGAGCAGCAAGAGCTTGAGTTGCTGGCACTTTCGGTGTGGGAGGAATCGTCCGACGTTCGTGATTTTTCGGGGTTTTATTTCACTGGGCTCCCAGGTTCAGCTGGTGGTAAACGTCGAAGCCCTGTTGGTCAGGGAAAGCCCGGAGCCCCGATGTCTGTGGTGCTGTAGATGCGCTGCCAATGGCCGGTGAGGAGCAGCAAGAGGTTGACTGGCTGGCACTTTTGGTGTGGGAGCAATCGTCCGACGTTCGTGATTTTTCGGGGTTCTTTTCAGTGGGAGCCCAGGTTCAGCGAGTGGTAAACGTCGAAGGCCTGTTGGTCAGGGAAAGCCCGGAGCCCCGATGTCTGTGGTGCTGTAGATGCGCTGGGAATGGCCGGTGAGGAGCAGCAAGAGCTTGACTGGCTGGCACTTTCGGTGTGGTAGCAAACGTGCGATGTTCGTGATTTTTCGTTTATTTTTTTCAGTGGGCGCCCAGGTTCAGCTGGTGGTAAACGTTGAAGCCCTGTTGTTCAGGGAAAGCGCAGAACCCCGATGTCTGTGGTGCTGTAGATGCACTGCCAAAGTCCGGTGAGTAGCAGCAAGAGCTTGAGTTCCTGGCACTTTCGGTGAGGGAGGAATCGTCCGACGTTCGTGATTTTTCGGGGTTTTATTTCAGTGGGCGCCCAGGTTCAGCTGGTGGTAAACTTCTAAGCCCTGTTGGTCAGGGAAAGCCCGGAGCCCCGATGTCTGTGGTGCTGTAGATGCGCTGGGAATGGCCGGTGTTCAGCAGCTAGAGCTTGACTGTCTGGCACTTTTGGTGTGGGAGCAATCGTCCGACGTTCGTGATTTTTCGGGGTTCTTTTCAGTGGGAGCCGAGGTGCAGCTGGTGGTAAATGTCGAAGCCCTGATGGTCAGGGAAAGCCCGGAGCCCCGATGTCTTTGGTGCTGTAGATGCGCTGGGAATGGCCGGTGTTCAGCAGCTAGAGCTTGACTGGCTGGCACTTTCGGTGTGGGAGCAATCGTCCGACGTTCGTGATTTTTCAGGGTTTTACTTTCAGTGGGCGCACAGGTGCAGCTGGTGGTAAACGTCGAAGCCCTGTTGGTCAGGGAAAGCCCACAGCCCCGATGTCTGTGGTGCTGTAGATGCGCTGGGAATGGGCGGTGAGGAGCAGCAAGAGCTTGAGTTGCTGGCACTTTCAGTGTAGGAGCAATCGTCGGACGTTTGTGATTTTTGGGGATTTTTATTCACTGGGCGCCCAGGTTCAGCTGGTGGTAAACGTCGAAGCCCTGTTGGTCAGGGAAAGCCCGGAGCCCCGATGTCTGTGGTGCTGTAGATGCGCTGCCAATAGCCGGTGAGGAGCAGCAAGAGCTTGAGTTGCCCACACTTTCAGTGTGGGAGCAATCGTCCGACGTTTTTGATTTTTCAGGGTTTTTTTTCAGTGGGCGCCCAGGTTCAGCGGGTGGTAAACGTCGAAGCCCTGTTGGTCAGGGAAAGCCCGGAGCCGCGATGTCTGTGGTGCTGTAGATGCGCTGCCAAAGTCCGGTGAGTAGCAGCAGGACCTTGAGTTGCTGGCACTTTCGTTGTGGGAGCAATCGTCCGACGTTCGTGATTTTTCGGGGTTTTATTTCAGTGGGCGCCCAGGTGCAGCTGGTGGTAAACGTCGAAGCCCTGTTGGTCAGGGAAAGCCCGGAGCCCCGATGTCTGTGGTGCTGTAGATGCGCTGCCAAAGTCTGGTGAGTAGCAGCAAGAGCTTGAGTTGCTGGCACTTTCGTTGTGGGAGCAATCGTCTGACGTTCGTGATTTTTCGGAGATTTATTTCAGTGGGCGCCCAGGTGCAGCTGGTGGTAAACGTTGAAGCCCTGTTGGTCAGGGAAAGCTCGGAGCCCCGATGTCTGTGGTGCTGTAGATGCCCTGCCAATGGGCGGTGAGTAGCAGCAAGAGCTTGACTGGCTGGCACTTTCGGTGTGGGAGCAATCGTCCGACGTTCGTGATTTTTTAGGGTCTTACTTTCAGTGGGCGCCCAGGTTCAGCTGGTGGTAAACGTCGAAGCCCTGTTGGTCACGGAAAGCCCGCAGCCCCGATATCTGTGATGCTGTAGATGAGCTGCCAATGGCCGGTGAGGAGCAGCAAGAGCTTGACTGTCTGGCACTTTCGGTGTGGGAGCAATCGTCCGACGTTCGTGATTTTTCGGGGTTTTTTTTCAGTGGGCGCCCAGGTTCAGCTGGTGGTAAACGTCGAAGCCCTGTTGTTCAGGGAAAGCGCAGAACCCCAATGTCTGTGGTGCTGTAGATGCACTGCCAAAGTCTGGTGAGGAGCAGCAAGAGCTTGACTGTCTGGCACTTTCGGTGTGGGAGCAATCGTCCGATGTTCGTGATTTTTCGGGGTTTTTTTTCAGTGGGCGCCCAGGTTCAGCTGGTGGTAAACGTCGAAGCCCTGTTGTTCAGGGAAAGCGCAGAACCCCAATGTCTGTGGTGCTGTAGATGCACTGCCAAAGTCTGGTGAGGAGCAGCAAGAGCTTGACTGGCTGGCACTTTCGGTGTGGGAGCAATCGTCCGACGTTTGTGATTTTTCATTTATTTTTTTCAGTGGGCGCCCAGGTGCAGCGGGTGGTAAACGTCGAAGCCGTGTTCGTCAGGGAAAGCCCAGAGCCCTGATGTCTGTGGTGCTGTAGATGCGTTGGGAATGGGCGGTGAGGCGCAGCAAGAGCTTGACAGGCTGGCATTTAAGGTGTGGCAGGAATCGTCCGACATTTGTGATTTTTCGGGGTTTTTTTTCAGTGGGCGCCCAGGTGCAGCTGGTGGTAAATGTCGAAGCCCTGTTCGTCAGGGAAAGCCCGGAGCCCCGATGTCTGTGGTGCTGTAGATGCGCTGGGAATGGCCGGTGAGGAGCAGCAAGAGCTTGACTGGCTGGCACTTTCGGTGTGGGAGCAATCGTCCGACGTTTTTGATTTTTCAGGGTTTTTTTTCAGTGCGTAACCAGGTGCAGCTGGTGGTAAACGTCGAAGCCCTGTTGGTCAGGGAAATCCCGGAGCCCCGATGTCTGTGGTGCTGTAGATGCACTGCCAAAGTCCGGTGAGGAGCAGCAAGAGCTTGAGTTGCTGGCACTTTCGATGTGGGTGCAATCGTCTGACGTTCGTGATTTTTGGGGTTTTTTTTCAGTGGGCAACCAGGTGCAGCTGGTGGTAAACGTCGAAGCCCTGTTGGTCAGGGAAATCCCGGAGCCCCGATGTCTGTGGTGCTGTAGATGCGCTGCCAATAGCCGGTGAGGAGCAGCAAGAGGCTGACATGCTGGCACTTTCGATGTGGGTGCAATCGTCTGACGTTCGTGATTTTTGGGGTTTTTTTTTCACTGGGCGCCCAGGTGCAGCTGGTGGTAAATGTCGAAGCCCTGTTGGTCAGGGAAAGCCCGGAGCCCCGATGTCTGTGGTGCTGTAGATGCGCTGGGAATGGCCGGTGAGGAGCAGCAAGAGCTTGACTGGCTGGCACTTTCAGTGTGGGAGCAATAGTCCGACGTTTCTGATTTTTGGGGGTTTTATTTCAGTGGGCGCCCAGGTTCAGCTGGTGGTAAACGTCGAAGCCCAGTTGGTCAGGGAAAGCCCGGAGCCCCGATGTCTGTGATGTTGTAGATGCGCTGGGAATGGGAGGTGAGTAGCAGCAAGAGCTTGAGTTGCTGGCACTTTCAGTGTGGGAGCAATCGTCCGACGTTCGTGATTTTTCGGGGTTTTATTTCAGTGGGCGCCCAGGTGCAGCTGGTGGTAAACGTCGAAGCCCTGTTGGTCAGGGAAAGCTCGGAGCCCCGATGTCTGTGGTGCTGTAGATGCCCTGCCAATGGGCGGTGAGGAGCAGCAAGAGCTTGAGTTGCTGGCACTTTCAGTGTGGGAATAATCGTCCGATGTTCGTGATTTTTAGTTTATTTTTTTCAGTGGGCGCCCAGGTTCAGCTGGTGGTAAATGTCGAAGCCCTGTTGGTCAGGGAAAGCGCAGAAACCCAATGTCTGTGGTGCTGTAGATGCACTGCCAAAGTCTGGTGAGTAGCAGCAAGAGCTTGAGTTGCTGGCACTTTCGTTGTGGGAGCAATCGTCTGACGTTCGTGATTTTTCGGAGTTTTATTTCAGTGGGCGCCCAGGTGCAGCTGGTGGTAAACGTTGAAGCCCTGTTGGTCAGGGAAAGCTCGGAGCCCTGATGTCTGTGGTGCTGTAGATGCACTGCCAAAGTCCGGTGAGTAGCAGCAAGAGCTTGAGTTGCTGGCACTTTCGTTGTGGGAGCAATCGTCCGACGTTCGTGATTTTTCGGGGTTTTATTTCAGTGGGCGCCCAGGTGCAGCTGGTGGTAAACGTCGAAGCCCTGTTGGTCAGGGAAAGCCCGGAGCCCCGATGTCTGTGGTGCTGTAGATGCGCTGCCAAAGTCTGGTGAGTAGCAGCAAGAGCTTGAGTTGCTGGCACTTTCGTTGTGGGAGCAATCGTCTGACGTTCGTGATTTTTCGGAGATTTATTTCAGTGGGCGCCCAGGTGCAGCTGGTGGTAAACGTTGAAGCCCTGTTGGTCAGGGAAAGCTCGGAGCCCCGATGTCTGTGGTGCTGTAGATGCCCTGCCAATGGGCGGTGAGTAGCAGCAAGAGCTTGAGTTGCTGGCAGTTTCGGTGTGGGAGCAATCGTCCGATATTCATGATTTTTCGTTTATTTTTTTCAGTGGGCGCCCAGGTGCAGCTGGTGGTAAACGTCGAAGCCCTGTTGGTCAGGGAAATCCCGGAGCCCCGATGTCTGTGGTGCTGTAGATGCGCTGCCAATAGCCGGTGAGGAGCAGCAAGAGGCTGACATGCTGGCACTTTCGATGTGGGTGCAATCGTCTGACATTCGTGATTTTTGGGGTTTTTTTTTCACTGGGCGCCCAGGTGCAGCTGGTGGTAAATGTCGAAGCCCTGTTGGTCAGGGAAAGCCCGGAGCCCCGATGTCTGTGGTGCTGTAGATGCGCTGCCAATGGCCGGTGAGGAGCAGCAAGACCTTGACAGGCTGGCACTTTCGGTGTGGGAGCAATCGTCCGACGTTTGTGATTTTTCGTTTATTTTTTTCAGTGGGCGCCCAGGTGCAGCGGGTGGTAAACGTCGAAGCCCTGTTCGTCAGGGAAAGCTCGGAGCCCCGATGTCTGTGGTGCTGTAGATGCCCTGCCAATGGGCAGTGAGTAGCAGCAAGAGCTTGAGTTGCTGGCAGTTTCGGTGTGGGAGCAATCGTCCGATATTCATGATTTTTCGTTTATTTTTTTCAGTGGGCGCCCAGGTGCAGCTGGTGGTAAACGTCGAACGCTGTTCGTCAGGGAAAGCCTGGAGCCCCGATGTCTGTGGTGCTGTAGATGCACTGCCAAAGTCCGGTGAGTAGCAGCAAGAGCTTGAGTTGCTGGCAGTTTCGTTGTGGGAGCAATCGTCCGACGTTCGTGATTTTTCGGGGTTTTATTTCAGTGGGAGCCCAGGTGCAGCTGGTGGTAATTGTCGAAGCCCTGATGGTCAGGGAAAGCCCGGAGCCCCGATGTCTGTGGTGCTGTAGATGTGCTGCCAATGGCCGGTGAGGAGCAGCAAGAGCTTGAGTTGCTGGCACTTTCGGTGTGGGAGGAATCGTCCGACGTTCGTGATTTTTCGGGGTTTTATTTCACTGGGCTCCCAGGTTCAGCTGGTGGTAAACGTCGAAGCCCTGTTGGTCAGGGAAAGCCCGGAGCCCCGATGTCTGTGGTGCTGTAGATGCGCTGCCAATGGCCGGTGAGGAGCAGCAAGAGGTTGACTGGCTGGCACTTTTGGTGTGGGAGCAATCGTCCGACGTTCGTGATTTTTCGGGGTTCTTTTCAGTGGGAGCCCAGGTTCAGCGAGTGGTAAACGTCGAAGGCCTGTTGGTCAGGGAAAGCCCGGAGCCCCGATGTCTGTGGTGCTGTAGATGCGCTGGGAATGGCCGGTGAGGAGCAGCAAGAGCTTGACTGGCTGGCACTTTCGGTGTGGTAGCAAACGTGCGATTTTCGTGATTTTTCGTTTATTTTTTTCAGTGGGCGCCCAGGTTCAGCTGGTGGTAAACGTTGAAGCCCTGTTGTTCAGGGAAAGCGCAGAACCCCGATGTCTGTGGTGCTGTAGATGCACTGCCAAAGTCCGGTGAGTAGCAGCAAGAGCTTGAGTTGCTGGCACTTTCGGTGAGGGAGGAATCGTCCGACGTTCGTGATTTTTCGGGGTTTTATTTCAGTGGGCGCCCAGGTTCAGCTGGTGGTAAACTTCTAAGCCCTGTTGGTCAGGGAAAGCCCGGAGCCCCGATGTCTGTGGTGCTGTAGATGCGCTGGGAATGGCCGGTGTTCAGCAGCTAGAGCTTGACTGTCTGGCACTTTTGGTGTGGGAGCAATCGTCCGACGTTCGTGATTTTTCGGGGTTCTTTTCAGTGGGAGCCGAGGTGCAGCTGGTGGTAAATGTCGAAGCCCTGATGGTCAGGGAAAGCCCGGAGCCCCGATGTCTGTGGTGCTGTAGATGCGCTGGGAATGGCCGGTGTTCAGCAGCTAGAGCTTGACTGGCTGGCACTTTCGGTGTGGGAGCAATCGTCCGACGTTCGTGATTTTTCAGGGTTTTACTTTCAGTGGGCGCACAGGTGCAGCTGGTGGTAAACGTCGAAGCCCTGTTGGTCAGGGAAAGCCCACAGCCCCGATGTCTGTGGTGCTGTAGATGCGCTGGGAATGGGCGGTGAGGAGCAGCAAGAGCTTGAGTTGCTGGCACTTTCAGTGTAGGAGCAATCGTCGGACGTTTGTGATTTTTGGGGATTTTTATTCACTGGGCGCCCAGGTTCAGCTGGTGGTAAACGTCGAAGCCCTGTTGGTCAGGGAAAGCCCGGAGCCCCGATGTCTGTGGTGCTGTAGATGCGCTGCCAATAGCCGGTGAGGAGCAGCAAGAGCTTGAGTTGCCCACACTTTCAGTGTGGGAGCAATCGTCCGACGTTTTTGATTTTTCAGGGTTTTTTTTCAGTGGGCGCCCAGGTTCAGCGGGTGGTAAACGTCGAAGCCCTGTTGGTCAGGGAAAGCCCGGAGCCGCGATGTCTGTGGTGCTGTAGATGCGCTGCCAAAGTCCGGTGAGTAGCAGCAGGACCTTGAGTTGCTGGCACTTTCGTTGTGGGAGCAATCGTCCGACGTTCGTGATTTTTCGGGGTTTTATTTCAGTGGGCGCCCAGGTGCAGCTGGTGGTAAACGTCGAAGCCCTGTTGGTCAGGGAAAGCCCGGAGCCCCGATGTCTGTGGTGCTGTAGATGCGCTGCCAAAGTCTGGTGAGTAGCAGCAAGAGCTTGAGTTGCTGGCACTTTCGTTGTGGGAGCAATCGTCTGACGTTCGTGATTTTTCGGAGATTTATTTCAGTGGGCGCCCAGGTGCAGCTGGTGGTAAACGTTGAAGCCCTGTTGGTCAGGGAAAGCTCGGAGCCCCGATGTCTGTGGTGCTGTAGATGCCCTGCCAATGGGCGGTGAGTAGCAGCAAGAGCTTGACTGGCTGGCACTTTCGGTGTGGGAGCAATCGTCCGACGTTCGTGATTTTTTAGGGTCTTACTTTCAGTGGGCGCCCAGGTTCAGCTGGTGGTAAACGTCGAAGCCCTGTTGGTCACGGAAAGCCCGGAGCCCCGATATCTGTGATGCTGTAGATGAGCTGCCAATGGCCGGTGAGGAGCAGCAAGAGCTTGACTGTCTGGCACTTTCGGTGTGGGAGCAATCGTCCGACGTTCGTGATTTTTCGGGGTTTTTTTTCAGTGGGCGCCCAGGTTCAGCTGGTGGTAAACGTCGAAGCCCTGTTGTTCAGGGAAAGCGCAGAACCCCAATGTCTGTGGTGCTGTAGATGCACTGCCAAAGTCTGGTGAGGAGCAGCAAGAGCTTGACTGGCTGGCACTTTCGGTGTGGGAGCAATCGTCCGACGTTTGTGATTTTTCATTTATTTTTTTCAGTGGGCGCCCAGGTGCAGCGGGTGGTAAACGTCGAAGCCGTGTTCGTCAGGGAAAGCCCAGAGCCCTGATGTCTGTGGTGCTGTAGATGCGTTGGGAATGGGCGGTGAGGCGCAGCAAGAGCTTGACAGGCTGGCATTTAAGGTGTGGCAGGAATCGTCCGACATTTGTGATTTTTCGGGGTTTTTTTTCAGTGGGCGCCCAGGTGCAGCTGGTGGTAAATGTCGAAGCCCTGTTCGTCAGGGAAAGCCCGGAGCCCCGATGTCTGTGGTGCTGTAGATGCGCTGGGAATGGCCGGTGAGGAGCAGCAAGAGCTTGACTGGCTGGCACTTTCGGTGTGGGAGCAATCGTCCGACGTTTTTGATTTTTCAGGGTTTTTTTTCAGTGCGTAACCAGGTGCAGCTGGTGGTAAACGTCGAAGCCCTGTTGGTCAGGGAAATCCCGGAGCCCCGATGTCTGTGGTGCTGTAGATGCACTGCCAAAGTCCGGTGAGGAGCAGCAAGAGCTTGAGTTGCTGGCACTTTCGATGTGGGTGCAATCGTCTGACGTTCGTGATTTTTGGGGTTTTTTTTCAGTGGGCAACCAGGTGCAGCTGGTGGTAAACGTCGAAGCCCTGTTGGTCAGGGAAATCCCGGAGCCCCGATGTCTGTGGTGCTGTAGATGCGCTGCCAATAGCCGGTGAGGAGCAGCAAGAGGCTGACATGCTGGCACTTTCGATGTGGGTGCAATCGTCTGACGTTCGTGATTTTTGGGGTTTTTTTTTCACTGGGCGCCCAGGTGCAGCTGGTGGTAAATGTCGAAGCCCTGTTGGTCAGGGAAAGCCCGGAGCCCCGATGTCTGTGGTGCTGTAGATGCGCTGGGAATGGCCGGTGAGGAGCAGCAAGAGCTTGACTGGCTGGCACTTTCAGTGTGGGAGCAATAGTCCGACGTTTCTGATTTTTGGGGGTTTTATTTCAGTGGGCGCCCAGGTTCAGCTGGTGGTAAACGTCGAAGCCCAGTTGGTCAGGGAAAGCCCGGAGCCCCGATGTCTGTGATGTTGTAGATGCGCTGGGAATGGGAGGTGAGTAGCAGCAAGAGCTTGAGTTGCTGGCACTTTCAGTGTGGGAGCAATCGTCCGACGTTCGTGATTTTTCGGGGTTTTATTTCAGTGGGCGCCCAGGTGCAGCTGGTGGTAAACGTCGAAGCCCTGTTGGTCAGGGAAAGCTCGGAGCCCCGATGTCTGTGGTGCTGTAGATGCCCTGCCAATGGGCGGTGAGGAGCAGCAAGAGCTTGAGTTGCTGGCACTTTCAGTGTGGGAATAATCGTCCGATGTTCGTGATTTTTAGTTTATTTTTTTCAGTGGGCGCCCAGGTTCAGCTGGTGGTAAATGTCGAAGCCCTGTTGGTCAGGGAAAGCGCAGAAACCCAATGTCTGTGGTGCTGTAGATGCACTGCCAAAGTCTGGTGAGTAGCAGCAAGAGCTTGAGTTGCTGGCACTTTCGTTGTGGGAGCAATCGTCTGACGTTCGTGATTTTTCGGAGTTTTATTTCAGTGGGCGCCCAGGTGCAGCTGGTGGTAAACGTCGAAGCCCTGTTGGTCAGGGAAAGCCCGGAGCCCCGATGTCTGTGGTGCTGTAGATGCGCTGCCAATGGCCGGTGAGGAGCAGCAAGAGGTTGACTGGCTGGCACTTTTGGTGTGGGAGCAATCGTCCGACGTTCGTGATTTTTCGGGGTTCTTTTCAGTGGGAGCCCAGGTTCAGCGAGTGGTAAACGTCGAAGGCCTGTTGGTCAGGGAAAGCCCGGAGCCCCGATGACTGTGGTGTTGTAGATGCGCTGGGAATGGCCGGTGAGGAGCAGCAAGAGCTTGACTGGCTGGCACTTTCGGTGTGGTAGCAAACGTGCGATGTTCGTGATTTTTCGTTTATTTTTTTCAGTGGGCGCCCAGGTTCAGCTGGTGGTAAACGTTGAAGCCCTGTTGGTCAGGGAAAGCCCACAGCCCCGATGTCTGTGGTGCTGTAGATGCGCTGGGAATGGGCGGTGAGGAGCAGCAAGAGCTTGAGTTGCTGGCACTTTCAGTGTAGGAGCAATCGTCGGACGTTTGTGATTTTTGGGGATTTTTATTCACTGGGCGCCCAGGTTCAGCTGGTGGTAAACGTCGAAGCCCTGTTGGTCAGGGAAAGCCCGGAGCCCCGATGTCTGTGGTGCTGTAGATGCGCTGCCAATAGCCGGTGAGGAGCAGCAAGAGCTTGAGTTGCCCACACTTTCAGTGTGGGAGCAATCGTCCGACGTTTTTGATTTTTTAGGGTTTTTTTTCAGTGGGCGCCCAGGTTCAGCGGGTGGTAAACGTCGAAGCCCTGTTGGTCAGGGAAAGCCCGGAGCCGCGATGTCTGTGGTGCTGTAGATGCGCTGCCAAAGTCCGGTGAGTAGCAGCAGGACCTTGAGTTGCTGGCACTTTCGTTGTGGGAGCAATCGTCCGACGTTCGTGATTTTTCGGGGTTTTATTTCAGTGGGCGCCCAGGTGCAGCTGGTGGTAAACGTCGAAGCCCTGTTGGTCAGGGAAAGCCCGGAGCCCCGATGTCTGTGGTGCTGTAGATGCGCTGCCAAAGTCTGGTGAGTAGCAGCAAGAGCTTGAGTTGCTGGCACTTTCGTTGTGGGAGCAATCGTCTGACGTTCGTGATTTTTCGGAGATTTATTTCAGTGGGCGCCCAGGTGCAGCTGGTGGTAAACGTTGAAGCCCTGTTGGTCAGGGAAAGCTCGGAGCCCCGATGTCTGTGGTGCTGTAGATGCCCTGCCAATGGGCGGTGAGTAGCAGCAAGAGCTTGACTGGCTGGCACTTTCGGTGTGGGATCAATCGTCCGACGTTCGTGATTTTTTAGGGTCTTACTTTCAGTGGGCGCCCAGGTTCAGCTGGTGGTAAACGTCGAAGCCCTGTTGGTCACGGAAAGCCCGCAGCCCCGATATCTGTGATGCTGTAGATGAGCTGCCAATGGCCGGTGAGGAGCAGCAAGAGCTTGACTGTCTGGCACTTTCGGTGTGGGAGCAATTGTCCGACGTTCGTGATTTTTCGGGGTTTTTTTTCAGTGGGCGCCCAGGTTCAGCTGGTGGTAAACGTCGAAGCCCTGTTGTTCAGGGAAAGCGCAGAACCCCAATGTCTGTGGTGCTGTAGATGCACTGCCAAAGTCTGGTGAGGAGCAGCAAGAGCTTGACTGTCTGGCACTTTCGGTGTGGGAGCAATCGTCCGACGTTCGTGATTTTTCGGGGTTTTTTTTCAGTGGGCGCCCAGGTTCAGCTGGTGGTAAACGTCGAAGCCCTGTTGTTCAGGGAAAGCGCAGAACCCCAATGTCTGTGGTGCTGTAGATGCACTGCCAAAGTCTGGTGAGGAGCAGCAAGAGCTTGACTGGCTGGCACTTTCGGTGTGGGAGCAATCGTCCGACGTTTGTGATTTTTCATTTATTTTTTTCAGTGGGCGCCCAGGTGCAGCGGGTGGTAAACGTCGAAGCCGTGTTCGTCAGGGAAAGCCCAGAGCCCTGATGTCTGTGGTGCTGTAGATGCGTTGGGAATGGGCGGTGAGGCGCAGCAAGAGCTTGACAGGCTGGCATTTAAGGTGTGGCAGGAATCGTCCGACATTTGTGATTTTTCGGGGTTTTTTTTCAGTGGGCGCCCAGGTGCAGCTGGTGGTAAATGTCGAAGCCCTGTTCGTCAGGGAAAGCCCGGAGCCCCGATGTCTGTGGTGCTGTAGATGCGCTGGGAATGGCCGGTGAGGAGCAGCAAGAGCTTGACTGGCTGGCACTTTCGGTGTGGGAGCAATCGTCCGACGTTTTTGATTTTTCAGGGTTTTTTTTCAGTGCGTAACCAGGTGCAGCTGGTGGTAAACGTCGAAGCCCTGTTGGTCAGGGAAATCCCGGAGCCCCGATGTCTGTGGTGCTGTAGATGCACTGCCAAAGTCCGGTGAGGAGCAGCAAGAGCTTGAGTTGCTGGCACTTTCGATGTGGGTGCAATCGTCTGACGTTCGTGATTTTTGGGGTTTTTTTTCAGTGGGCAACCAGGTGCAGCTGGTGGTAAACGTCGAAGCCCTGTTGGTCAGGGAAATCCCGGAGCCCCGATGTCTGTGGTGCTGTAGATGTGCTGCCAATAGCCGGTGAGGAGCAGCAAGAGGCTGACATGCTGGCACTTTCGATGTGGGTGCAATCGTCTGACGTTCGTGATTTTTGGGGTTTTTTTTTCACTGGGCGCCCAGGTGCAGCTGGTGGTAAATGTCGAAGCCCTGTTGGTCAGGGAAAGCCCGGAGCCCCGATGTCTGTGGTGCTGTAGATGCGCTGGGAATGGCCGGTGAGGAGCAGCAAGAGCTTGACTGGCTGGCACTTTCAGTGTGGGAGCAATAGTCCGACGTTTCTGATTTTTGGGGGTTTTATTTCAGTGGGCGCCCAGGTTCAGCTGGTGGTAAACGTCGAAGCCCAGTTGGTCAGGGAAAGCCTGGAGCCCCGATGTCTGTGATGTTGTAGATGCGCTGGGAATGGGAGGTGAGTAGCAGCAAGAGCTTGAGTTGCTGGCACTTTCAGTGTGGGAGCAATCGTCCGACGTTCGTGATTTTTCGGGGTTTTATTTCAGTGGGCGCCCAGGTGCAGCTGGTGGTAAACGTCGAAGCCCTGTTGGTCAGGGAAAGCTCGGAGCCCCGATGTCTGTGGTGCTGTAGATGCCCTGCCAATGGGCGGTGAGGAGCAGCAAGAGCTTGAGTTGCTGGCACTTTCAGTGTGGGAATAATCGTCCGATGTTCGTGATTTTTAGTTTATTTTTTTCAGTGGGCGCCCAGGTTCAGCTGGTGGTAAATGTCGAAGCCCTGTTGGTCAGGGAAAGCGCAGAAACCCAATGTCTGTGGTGCTGTAGATGCACTGCCAAAGTCTGGTGAGTAGCAGCAAGAGCTTGAGTTGCTGGCACTTTCGTTGTGGGAGCAATCGTCTGACGTTCGTGATTTTTCGGAGTTTTATTTCAGTGGGCGCCCAGGTGCAGCTGGTGGTAAACGTTGAAGCCCTGTTGGTCAGGGAAAGCTCGGAGCCCTGATGTCTGTGGTGCTGTAGATGCACTGCCAAAGTCCGGTGAGTAGCAGCAAGAGCTTGAGTTGCTGGCACTTTCGTTGTGGGAGCAATCGTCCGACGTTCGTGATTTTTGGGGTTTTATTTCAGTGGGCGCCCAGGTGCAGCTGGTGGTAAACGTCGAAGCCCTGTTGGTCAGGGAAAGCCCGGAGCCCCGATGTCTGTGGTGCTGTAGATGCGCTGCCAAAGTCTGGTGAGTAGCAGCAAGAGCTTGAGTTGCTGGCACTTTCGTTGTGGGAGCAATCGTCTGACGTTCGTGATTTTTCGGAGATTTATTTCAGTGGGCGCCCAGGTGCAGCTGGTGGTAAACGTTGAAGCCCTGTTGGTCAGGGAAAGCTCGGAGCCCCGATGTCTGTGGTGCTGTAGATGCCCTGCCAATGGGCGGTGAGTAGCAGCAAGAGCTTGAGTTGCTGGCAGTTTCGGTGTGGGAGCAATCGTCCGATATTCATGATTTTTCGTTTATTTTTTTCAGTGGGCGCCCAGGTGCAGCTGGTGGTAAACGTCGAAGCCCTGTTGGTCAGGGAAATCCCGGAGCCCCGATGTCTGTGGTGCTGTAGATGCGCTGCCAATAGCCGGTGAGGAGCAGCAAGAGGCTGACATGCTGGCACTTTCGATGTGGGTGCAATCGTCTGACATTCGTGATTTTTGGGGTTTTTTTTTCACTGGGCGCCCAGGTGCAGCTGGTGGTAAATGTCGAAGCCCTGTTGGTCAGGGAAAGCCCGGAGCCCCGATGTCTGTGGTGCTGTAGATGCGCTGGGAATGGCCGGTGAGGAGCAGCAAGAGCTTGACTGGCTGGCACTTTCAGTGTGGGAGCAATAGTCCGACGTTTGTGATTTTTGGGGGTTTTATTTCAGTGGGCGCCCAGGTTCAGCTGGTGGTAAACGTCGAAGCCCAGTTGGTCAGGGAAAGCCCAGAGCCCCGATGTCTGTGGTGCTGTAGATGCGCTGGGAATGGGAGGTGAGTAGCAGCAAGAGCTTGAGTTGCTGGCACTTTCAGTGTGGGAGCAATCGTCCGACGTTCGTGATTTTTCAGGGTTTTATTTCAGTGGGCGCCCAGGTGCAGCTGGTGGTAAACGTCGAAGCCCTGTTGGTCAGGGAAAGCTCGGAGCCCCGATGTCTGTGGTGCTGTAGATGCCCTGCCAATGGGCGGTGAGGAGCAGCAAGAGCTTGAGTTGCTGGCACTTTCAGTGTGGGAATAATCGTCCGATGTTCGTGATTTTTAGTTTATTTTTTTCAGTGGGCGCCCAGGTTCAGCTGGTGGTAAATGTCGAAGCCCTGTTGGTCAGGGAAAGCGCAGAAACCCAATGTCTGTGGTGCTGTAGATGCACTGCCAAAGTCTGGTGAGTAGCAGCAAGAGCTTGAGTTGCTGGCACTTTCGTTGTGGGAGCAATCGTCTGACGTTCGTGATTTTTCGGAGTTTTATTTCAGTGGGCGCCCAGGTGCAGCTGGTGGTAAACGTTGAAGCCCTGTTGGTCAGGGAAAGCTCGGAGCCCTGATGTCTGTGGTGCTGTAGATGCACTGCCAAAGTCCGGTGAGTAGCAGCAAGAGCTTGAGTTGCTGGCACTTTCGTTGTGGGAGCAATCGTCCGACGTTCGTGATTTTTCGGGGTTTTATTTCACTGGGCTCCCAGGTTCAGCTGGTGGTAAACGTCGAAGCCCTGTTGGTCAGGGAAAGCCCGGAGCCCCGATGTCTGTGGTGCTGTAGATGCGCTGCCAAAGTCTGGTGAGTAGCAGCAAGAGCTTGAGTTGCTGGCACTTTCGTTGTGGGAGCAATCGTCTGACGTTCGTGATTTTTCGGAGATTTATTTCAGTGGGCGCCCAGGTACAGCTGGTGGTAAACGTTGAAGCCCTGTTGGTCAGGGAAAGCTCGGAGCCCCGATGTCTGTGGTGCTCTAGATGCCCTGCCAATGGGCGGTGAGTAGCAGCAAGAGCTTGAGTTGCTGGCAGTTTCGGTGTGGGAGCAATCGTCCGATATTCATGATTTTTCGTTTATTTTTTTCAGCGGGCGCCCAGGTGCAGCTGGTGGTAAACGTCGAAGCCCTGTTCGTCAGGGAAAGCCCGGAGCCCCGATGTCTGTGGTGCTGTAGATGCACTGCCAAAGTCCGGTGAGTAGCAGCAAGAGCTTGAGTTGCTGGCACTTTCGTTGTGGGAGCAATCGTCCGACGTTCGTGATTTTTCGGGGTTCTTTTCAGTGGGAGCCCAGGTGCAGCTGGTGGTAAACGTCGAAGCCCTGTTGGTCAGGGAAAGCCCGGAGCTCCGATGTCTGTGGTGCTGTAGATGAGCTGCCAGTGGCCGGTGAGGAACTGCAAGAGCTTGACAGGCTGGCACTTTCGGTGTGGGATCAATTGTCCGACGTTTTTGATTTTTCAGGGTTTTTTTTCAGTGGCCAACTAGGTGCAGCTGGTGGTTAATGTCGAAGGCCTGTTGGTCAGGGAAAGCCCAGAGCCGCGATGTCTGTGGTGCTGTAGATGCGCTGCCAATGGCCGGTGAGGAGCAGCAAGAGCTTGAGTTGCTGGCACTTTCAGTGTGGGAGCAATCGTCTGACATTTTTGATTTTTCAGGGTTTTTTTTCAGTGGGTAACCAGGTGCAGCTGGTGGTAAATGTCGAAGCCCTGTTGGTGAGGGAAAGCCCGGAGCCGCGATGTCTGTGGTGCTGTAGATGCGCTGGGAATGGCCGGTGAGGAGCAGCAAGAGCTTGACTGGCTGGGACTTTCGGTGTGGGAGCAATCGTCCGACGTTTGTGATTTTTCGGGGTTTTTTTTCAGTGGGCGCCCAGGTTCAGCTGGTAGTAAACGTCGAAGCCCTGTTGGTCAGGGAAAGCCCAGAGCCCCGATGTCTGTGGTGCTGTAGATGCGCTGGGAATGGGCGGTGAGGAGCAGCAAGAGCTTGTGTTGCTGGCACTTTCGGTGTGGGAGCAATCGTCCGATGTTCGTGATTTTTCGGGGTTTTACTTTCAGTGGGCGCCCAGGTTCAGCTGGTGGTAAACGTCGAAGCCCTGTTGGTCACGGAAAGCCCGGAGCCCCGATATCTGTGATGCTGTAGATGAGCTGCCAATGGCCGGTGAGGAGCAGCAAGAGCTTGACTGTCTGGCACTTTCGGTGTGGGAGCAATCGTCCGATGTTCGTGATTTTTAGTTTATTTTTTTCAGTGGGCGCCCAGGTTCAGCTGGTGGTAAACGTCGAAGCCCTGTTGGTCAGGGAAAGCCCGGAGCCCCGATGTCTGTGGTGCTGTAGATGCACTGCCAAAGTCTGGTGAGTAGCAGCAAGAGCTTGAGTTGCTGGCACTTTCGTTGTGGGAGCAATCGTCTGACGTTCGTGATTTTTCGGAGTTTTATTTCAGTGTGCGCCCAGGTGCAGCTGGTGGTAAACGTTGAGGCCCAGTTGGTCAGGGAAAGCTCGGAGCCCCGATGTCTGTGGTGCTGTAGATGCCCTGCCAATGGGCAGTGAGTAGCAGCAAGAGCTTGAGTTGCTGGCAGTTTCGGTGTGGGAGCAATCGTCCGATATTCATGATTTTTCGTTTATTTTTTTCAGTGGGCGCCCAGGTGCAGCTGGTGGTAAACGTCGAACGCTGTTCGTCAGGGAAAGCCTGGAGCCCCGATGTCTGTGGTGCTGTAGATGCACTGCCAAAGTCCGGTGAGTAGCAGCAAGAGCTTGAGTTGCTGGCAGTTTCGTTGTGGGAGCAATCGTCCGACGTTCGTGATTTTTCGGGGTTTTATTTCAGTGGGCGCCCAGGTGCAGCTGGTGGTAAACGTCGAAGCCCTGATGGTCAGGGAAAGCCCGGAGCCCCGATGTCTGTGGTGCTGTAGATGTGCTGCCAATGGCCGGTGAGGAGCAGCAAGAGCTTGAGTTGCTGGCACTTTCGTTGTGGGAGCAATCGTCCGACGTTCGTGATTTTTCGGGTTTTTTGTCCAGTGGGCGCCCAGGTTCAGCTGGTGGTAAACGTCGAAGCCCTGTTGGTCAGGGTAAGCCCGGAGCCCCGATGTCTGTGGTGCTGTAGATGTGCTGCCAATCGCCGCTGAGGAGCAGCAAGAGCTTGACTGGCTGGCACTTTGGGTGTGGGAGCAATCGTCGGACGTTCGTGATTTTTCGGGGTTTTATTTCAGTGGGCGCCCAGGTTCAGCTGGTGGTAATCGTCGAAGCCCAGTTGGTCAGGGAAAGCCCGGAGCCCCGATGTCTGTGGTGCTGTAGATGCGCTGGGAATGGCCGGTGAGGAGCAGCAAGAGCTTGTGTTGCTGGCACTTTCGGTGTGGGAGCAATCGTCCGACGTTCGTGATTTTTCGGGGTTCTTTTCAGTGGGAGCCCAGGTGCAGCGAGTGGTAAACGTCGAAGCCCTGTTGGTCAGGGAAAGCCCGGAGCTCCGATGTCTGTGGTGCTGTAGATGCGCTGCCAATGGCCGGTGAGGAGCAGCAAGACCTTGACAGGCTGGCACTTTCGTTGTGGGAGCAATCGTCCGACGTTCGTGATTTTTCGGGGTTTTATTTCAGTGGGCTCCCAGGTGCAGCTGGTGGTAAATGTCGAAGCCCTGTTGGTCAGGGAAAGCCCGGAGCCGCGATGTCTGTGGTGCTGTAGATGCGCTGCCAATGGCCGGTGAGGAGCAGCAAGAGCTTGACTGGCTGGCACTTTCGGTGTGGGAGCAATCGTCCGACGTTTGTGATTTTTCGTTTATTTTTTTCAGTGGGCGCCCAGGTGCAGCGGGTGGTAAACGTTGAAGCCCAGTTGGTCAGGGAAAGCTCGGAGCCCCGATGTCTGTGGTGCTGTAGATGCCCTGCCAATGGGCAGTGAGTAGCAGCAAGAGCTTGAGTTGCTGGCAGTTTCGGTGTGGGAGCAATCGTCCGATATTCATGATTTTTCGTTTATTTTTTTCAGTGGGCGCCCAGGTGCAGCTGGTGGTAAACGTCGAACGCTGTTCGTCAGGGAAAGCCTGGAGCCCCGATGTCTGTGGTGCTGTAGATGCACTGCCAAAGTCCGGTGAGTAGCAGCAAGAGCTTGAGTTGCTGTCAGTTTCGTTGTGGGAGCAATCGTCCGACGTTCGTGATTTTTCGGGGTTTTATTTCAGTGGGAGCCCAGGTGCAGCTGGTGGTAAATGTCGAAGCCCTGATGGTCAGGGAAAGCCCGGAGCCCCGATGTCTGTGGTGCTGTAGATGTGCTGCCAATGGCCGGTGAGGAGCAGCAAGAGCTTGAGTTGCTGGCACTTTCGGTGTGGGAGGAATCGTCCGACGTTCGTGATTTTTCGGGGTTTTATTTCACTGGGCTCCCAGGTTCAGCTGGTGGTAAACGTCGAAGCCCTGTTGGTCAGGGAAAGCCCGGAGCCCCGATGTCTGTGGTGCTGTAGATGCGCTGCCAATGGCCGGTGAGGAGCAGCAAGAGGTTGACTGGCTGGCACTTTTGGTGTGGGAGCAATCGTCCGACGTTCGTGATTTTTCGGGGTTCTTTTCAGTGGGAGCCCAGGTTCAGCGAGTGGTAAACGTCGAAGGCCTGTTGGTCAGGGAAAGCCCGGAGCCCCGATGTCTGTGGTGCTGTAGATGCGCTGGGAATGGCCGGTGAGGAGCAGCAAGAGCTTGACTGGCTGGCACTTTCGGTGTGGGAGCAAACGTGCGATGTTCGTGATTTTTCGTTTATTTTTTTCAGTGGGCGCCCAGGTTCAGCTGGTGGTAAACGTTGAAGCCCTGTTGTTCAGGGAAAGCGCAGAACCCCGATGTCTGTGGTGCTGTAGATGCACTGCCAAAGTCCGGTGAGTAGCAGCAAGAGCTTGAGTTGCTGGCACTTTCGGTGAGGGAGGAATCGTCCGACGTTCGTGATTTTTCGGGGTTTTATTTCAGTGGGCGCCCAGGTTCAGCTGGTGGTAAACTTCTAAGCCCTGTTGGTCAGGGAAAGCCCGGAGCCCCGATGTCTGTGGTGCTGTAGATGCGCTGCCAATGGCCGGTGAGGAGCAGCAAGAGGTTGACTGACTGGCACTTTTGGTGTGGGAGCAATCGTCCGACGTTCGTGATTTTTCGGGGTTCTTTTCAGTGGGAGCCCAGGTTCAGCGGGTGGTAAACGTCGAAGGCCTGTTGGTCAGGGAAAGCCCGGAGCCCCGATGTCTGTGGTGCTGTAGATGCGCTGGGAATGGCCGGTGAGGAGCAGCAAGAGCTTGACTGGCTGGCACTTTCGGTGTGGGAGCAAACGTGCGATGTTCGTGATTTTTCGTTTATTTTTTTCAGTGGGCGCCCAGGTTCAGCTGGTGGTAAACGTTGAAGCCCTGTTGTTCAGGGAAAGCGCAGAACCCCGATGTCTGTGGTGCTGTAGATGCACTGCCAAAGTCCGGTGAGTAGCAGCAAGAGCTTGAGTTGCTGGCACTTTCGGTGAGGGAGGAATCGTCCGACGTTCGTGATTTTTCGGGGTTTTATTTCAGTGGGCGCCCAGGTTCAGCTGGTGGTAAACTTCTAAGCCCTGTTGGTCAGGGAAAGCCCGGAGCCCCGATGTCTGTGGTGCTGTAGATGCGCTGGGAATGGCCGGTTTCAGCAGCTAGAGCTTGACTGTCTGGCACTTTTGGTGTGGGAGCAATCGTCCGACGTTCGTGATTTTTCGGGGTTCTTTTCAGTGGGAGCCGAGGTGCAGCTGGTGGTAAATGTCGAAGCCCTGATGGTCAGGGAAAGCCCGGAGCCCCGATGTCTGTGGTGCTGTAGATGCGCTGGGAATGGCCGGTGTTCAGCAGCTAGAGCTTGACTGGCTGGCACTTTCGGTGTGGGAGCAATCGTCCGACGTTCGTGATTTTTCAGGGTTTTACTTTCAGTGGGCGCACAGGTGCAGCTGGTGGTAAACGTCGAAGCCCTGTTGGTCAGGGAAAGCCCGGAGCCCCGATGTCTGTGGTGCTGTAGATGCGCTGGGAATGGGCGGTGAGGAGCAGCAAGAGCTTGAGTTGCTGGCACTTTCAGTGTAGGAGCAATCGTCGGACGTTTGTGATTTTTGGGGATTTTTATTCACTGGGCGCCCAGGTTCAGCTGGTGGTAAACGTCGAAGCCCTGTTGGTCAGGGAAAGCCCGGAGCCCCGATGTCTGTGGTGCTGTAGATGCGCTGGGAATGGGCGGTGAGGAGCAGCAAGAGCTTGACTGGCTGGCACTTTTGGTGTGGGAGCAATCGTCCGACGTTCGTGATTCTTCGGGGTTTTACTTTCAGTGGGCGCCCAGGTTCAGCTGGTGGTAAACGTCGAAGCCCTGTTGGTCAGGGAAAGCCCGGAGCCCCGATGTCTGTGGTGCTGTAGATGCGCTTCCAATGGCCGGTGAGGAGCAGCAAGAGCTTGACTGGCTGGCACTTTCGGTGTGGGAGCAATCGTCCGACGTTTGTGTTTTTTTCGGGTTTTTTTTTCAGTGGGCACCCATGTTCAGCTGGTGGTAAACGTCGAAGTGCTGTTAGTCAGGGAAAGTCCGGAGCCCAAATGTCTGTGGTGCTGTAGATGCGCTGGGAATGGGCGGTGATTAGCAGCAAGAGCCTGACTGGCTGGCACTTTCGGTGTGGGAGAAATCGTCCGATGTTCGTGATTTTTCAAGGATTTTTTTCAGTGGGTGCCCAGGTGCAGCTGCTGGTAAACGTCTAAGCCCTGTTGGTCATGGAAAGCCCGGAGCCCCGATGTCTGTGGTGCTGTAGATGCGCTGGGTATGGGCAGTGAGCAGCAGCAAGAGCTTGTGTTGCTGGCACTTTCAATGTGGGAGCAATCGTCCGATGTTCCTGATTTTTAGGGGTTTTTTTCAGTGGGCGCCCAGGTGCAGCTGGTGGTAAACGTCGAAGCCCTGTTGGTCAGGGAAAGCTCGGAGCCCCGATGTCTGTGGTGCTGTAGATGCGCTGCCAATGGCCGGTGAGGAGCAGCAAGAGCTTGACTGGCTGGCACTTTCGGTGTGGGAGCAATCGTCCGACGTTCGTGATTTTTCATTTATTTTTTTCAGTGGGCGCCCAGGTGCGGCTGGTGGTAAACGTCGAAGCCCTGTTGGTCAGGGAAAGCGCAGAACACCGATATCTGTGGTGCTGTAGATGCACTGCCAAAGTCCGGTGAGTAGCAGCAAGAGCTTGACTGTCTGGCACTTTTGGTGTGGGAGGAATCGTCCGACGTTTGTTATTTTTCGGGGTTTTATTTCAGTGGGCGCCCATTTGCAGCTGGTGGTAAACATCGAAGCCCTGTTGGTCAGGGAAAGCCCGGAGCCGCGATGTCTTTGGTGCTGTAGATGTGCTGCCAATGGCCGGGGACGAGCAGCAAGAGCTTGATAGGCTGGCACTTTCGGTGTGGCAGGAATCGTCGGACGTTTTTGATTTTTCGGGATTTTTTTTTAGTGGGAGCCCAGGTTTAGCTAGTGGTAAACGTCGAAGCCCTGTTGGTCAGGGAAAGCCCGGAGCCGTGATGTCTGTGGTGCTGTACATGCGCTGCCAATGGGAGGTGAGGAGCAGCAAGAGCTTGACTGTCTGGCACTTTTGGTGTGGGAGGAATCGTCCGACGTTTTTGATTTTTCAGGGTTTTTTTTCAGTGGGCAACCAGGTGCAGCTGGTGGTAAATGTCAAAGGCCTGTTGGTCAGGGAAAGCCCGGAGCCGCGATGTCTGTGGTGCTGTAGATGCGCTGGGAATGGGCGGTCAGGAGCAGGAAGAGCTTGTGTTGCTGGCACTTTCGGTGTGGGAGCAATCGTCCGATGTTCATGATTTTTCGTTTATTTTTTTCAGTGGGTGCCGAGGTGCAGCGGGTGGTATAACGTCAAAGCCCTGTTGGTCAGGGAAAGCCCGGAGCCCCGATGTCTGTGGTGCTGTAGATGCGCCGCCAATGGCCGGTGAGGAGCACAAAGAGCTTGACTGGCTGGCACTTTCGGTGTGGGAGCAATCGTCTGATGTTTGTGATTTTGGGGGTTTTTTTTTTCAGTGGGTGCCCAGGTGCAACTGGTGGTAAACGTCGAAGCCCTGTTGGTCAGGGAAAGCCCGGATCCCCGATGTCTGTGGTGCTGTAGATGCGCTGGGAATGGCCGGTGAGGGGTAGCAAGAGCTTGAGTTGCTGGCACTTTTGGTGTGGGAGCAATCGTCCGACGTTCGTGATTTTTCGGGGTTTTATTTCAGTGGGAGCCCAGGTGCAGCTGGTGGTAAACGTCGAAGCCCTGTTCGTCAGGGAAAGCCCGGAGCCCCGATGTCCGTGGTGCTGTAGATGCGCTGGGAATGGCCGGTGAGGGGTAGCAAGAGCTTGAGTGGCTGGCACTTTTGGTGTGAGAGCAATCGTCCGACGTTCATGATATTTGGGGATTTTTTTTCCAGTGGGCGCCTAGGTTCAGCTGGTAATAAACTTCTAAGCCCTGTTGGTCAGGGAACGCCCGGAGCCCCGATGTCTGTGGTGCTGTAGATGCGCTGGGAATGGAAGGTGAGGAGCACCTACAGCTTGACTGGCTGGCAATTTCGGTGTGGGAGCAATCGTTCGACGTTCGTGATTTTTCGGGGTTCTTTTCAGTGGGCGCCCAGGTTCAGCTGGTGGTAAATGTCGAAGGCCTGTTGGTCAGGGAAAGCCCGGAGCCACGATGTCTGTGGTGCTGTAGATGCGCTGCCAATGGCTGGGGAGGAGCAGCAAGAGCTTGACTGGCTGGCACTTTCGGTGTGGGAGCAATTGTCCGACGTTTTTGATTTTTTAGGGTTTTTTTTTCAGTGGGCGCCCATGTGCAGCTGGTGGTAAATGTCGAAGCCCTGTTGGTCAGGGAAAGCCCGGAGCCGCGATGTCTGTGGTGCTGTAGATGCGCTGGTAATGCCCGGTGAGGAGCAGCTAGAGGTTGACTGTCTGGCACTTTCGGTGTGGGAGCAATTGTCCGACGTTCGTGATTTTTCGGGGTTTTATTTCAGTGGGCGCCCAGGTGCAGCTGGTGGTAAACTTCGAAGCCCTGTTGGTCAGGGAAAGCCCGGAGCCCCGATGTCTGTGGTGCTGTAGATGCGCTGGGAACGGCTGGTGAGAAGCAGCATGAGCTTGACTGGCTGGCATTTAAGGTGTGGCAGGAATCGTCTGATGTTCGTGATATTTCGTTTATTTTTTTTAGTGGGCGCCCATGTGCAGCTGGTGGTAAACGTCGAAGCCCTGTTGGTCAGGGAAAGCCCGGAGCCCCGATGTCTGTGGTGCTGTAGATGCGCTGGGAATGGCCGGTGAGGAGCAGCAAGAGCTTGACTGGCTGGCACTTTCGTTCTGGGAGCAATCGTCCGACGTTCGTGATTTTTCGGGGTTTTATTTCAGTGGGCGCCCAGCTGCAGCTGGTGGTAAACGTCGAAGCCCTGTTGGTCAGGGAAAGCCCGGAGCCCCGATGTCTGTGGCGCTGTAGATGCGCTGGGAATGGCTGGTTAGAAGCAGCATGAGCTTGACTGGCTGGCACGTTTGGTGTGGGAGCAATCGTCCGACGTTCGTGATTTTTCGGGGTTATTTTCAGTGGGAGCCCAGGTTCAGCGAGTGGTAAACGTCGAAGCCCTGTTGGTCAGGGAAAGCCCGGAGCCCCGATGTCTGTGGTGTTGTAGATGCACTGCCACTGTCCGGTGAGGAGCAGCAAGAGCTTGACTGGCTGGCACTTTGGGTGTGGGAGCAGTCGTCCGACGTTCGTGATTTTTCGGGGTTTTATTTAAGTGGGCGCCCAGGTGCAGCTGGTGGTAAACTTCGAAGCCCCTTTGGTCAGGGAAAGCCCGGAGCCACGATGTCTGTGGTGCTGTAGATGGGCTGGCAATGGCCGGTGAGCAGCAGCAAGAGTTTGACTGTCTGGCACTTTTGGTGTGAGAGCAATCGTCCGACGTTCGTGACTTTTCGGTGTTCTTTTCAGTGGGAGCCCAGGTTCAGCGAGTGGTAAACGTCGAAGCCCTGTTCGTCAGGGAAAGCCCGGAGCCCCGATGTCTGTGGTGCTGTAGATGCACTGCCACTGTCCGGTGAGGAGCAGCAAGAGCTTGACTGGCTGGCACTTTTGCTGTGGGAGCAATCGTCCGACGTTCGTCATTTTTCAGGGTTTTTTTTCACTGGGCAACCAGGTGCAGCTGGTGGTAAATGTCGAAGGCCTGTTGGTCAGGGAAAGCCCGGAGCCACGATGTCTGTGGTGCTGTAGATGCGCTGCCAATGGCCGGTGAGGAGCAGCAAGATCTTGACTGGCTGGCACTTTTGGTGTGGGAGCAATCGTCCGACGTTTGTGATTTTTCGGGGTTTTTTTCAGTGGGCGCACAGGTGCAGCTGGTGGTAAACGTCGAAGCCCTGTTGGTCAGGGAAAGCCCGGAGCCGTGATGTCTGTGGTGCTGTAGATGCACTGCCAAAGTCTGGTGAGGAACAGCAAGAGCTTGAGTTGCTGGCACTTTCTGTGTGGGAGGAATCGTCCGACGTTTGTGATTTTTCGGGGTTTTATTTCAGTGGGCGCCCAGGTTCAGCTGGTGGTAAACATCGAAGCCCTGTTGGTCAGGGAAAGCTCGGAGCCCCGATATCTGTGGTGCTGTAGATGCGCTGCCAGTGGCCGGTGAGGAGCAGCAAGAGCTTGACTGGCTGGAACTTTCGGTGTGGGAGCAATCGTCCGATGTTCGTGATTTTTCGGGGTTCTTTTCAGTGGGAGCCCAGGTTCAGCGAGTGGTAAACGTCGAAGCCCTGTTGGTCAGGGAAAGCCCGGAGCCCCGATGTCTGCGGTGTTGTAGATGCGCTGGGAATGGCCGGTGAGGAGCAGCAAGAGGTTGACAGGCTGGCATTTAAGGTGTGGCAGGAATCGTCCGACGTTTGTGATTTTTGGGGTTTTTTTTTCAGGGGGCACCCAGGTGCAGCTGGTGGTAAATGTCGAAGCCCGGTTCGTCAGGGAAAGCCCGGAGCCCCGATGTCTGTGGTGCTGTAGATGCGCTGCCAGTGGCCGGTGAGGAGCAGCAAGAGCTTGAGTTGCTGGCACTTTCGGTGTGGGAGCAATCGTCCGATGTTTGTGATTTTTCGGGGTACTTTTCAGTGGGCGCCCAGGCTCAGCTGGTGGTAAACGTCGAAGCCCTGTTGGTCCGGGAAAGCCCAGAGCCCCGATGTCTGTGGTGCTGTAGATGCGCTGCCAATGGCCGGTGAGGAACAGCAAGAGCTTGACAGGCTGGCACTTTCGGTGTGGGATCAATCGTCCGACGTTTTTGATTTTTCAGGGTTTTTTTTTCAGTGGGCAACCAGGTGCAGCTGGTGGTAAACGTCGAAGCCCTGTTGGTCAGGGAAAGCCCGGAGCCGCGATGTCTGTGGTGCTGTAGATGCGCTGGGAATGGCTGGTGAGGAGCAGCAAGAGCTTGACTGGCTGGCACTTTTGCTGTGGGAGCAATCGTCCGACGTTCGTGATTTTTCTTTTATTTTTTTCAGCGGGCGCCCAGGTTCAGCTGGTGGTAAACGTCGAAGCCCTGTTGGTCAGGGAAAGCGCAGAACCCCGATGTTTGTGGTGCTGTAGATGCACTGCCAAAGTCCGGTGAGGAGCAGCAAGAGTTTGAGGTGCTGGCACTTTTGGTGTGGGAGCAATCGTCCGACGTTCGTGATTTTTCGGGGTTTTATTTCAGTGGGAGCCCAGGTGCAGCTGGTGGTAAACGTCGAAGCCCTGTTCGTCAGGGAAAGCCCGGAGCCCCGATGTCTGTGGTGCTGTAGATGCGCTGGGAATGGCCGGTGAGGGGTAGCAAGAGCTTGAGTTGCTGGCACTTTTGGTGTGAGAGCAATCGTCCGACGTTCGTGATATTTGGGGATTTTTTTTCCAGTGGGCGCCTAGGTTCAGCTGGTAATAAACTTCTAAGCCCTGTTGGTCAGGGAACGCCCGGAGCCCCGATGTCTGTGGTGCTGTAGATGCGCTGGGAATGGAAGGTGAGGAGCACCTACAGCTTGACTGGCTGGCAATTTCGGTGTGGGAGCAATCGTCCGACGTTCGTGATTTTTCGGGGTTCTTTTCAGTGGGCGCCCAGGTTCAGCTGGTGGTAAATGTCGACGGCCTGTTGGTCAGGGAAAGCCCGGAGCCACGATGTCTGTGGTGCTGTAGATGCGCTGCCAATGGCTGGGGAGGAGCAGCAAGAGCTTGACTGGCTGGCACTTTCGGTGTGGGAGCAATTGTCCGACTTTTTTGATTTTTTAGGGTTTTTTTTTCAGTGGGCGCCCATGTGCAGCTGGTGGTAAATGTCGAAGCCCTGTTGGTCAGGGAAAGCCCGGAGCCGCGATGTCTGTGGTGCTTTAGATGCGCTGGTAATGCCCGGTGAGGAGCAGCTAGAGGTTGACTGTCTGGCACTTTCGGTGTGGGAGCAATTGTCCGACGTTCGTGATTTTTCGGGGTTTTATTTCAGTGGGCGCCCAGGTGCAGCTGGTGGTAAACTTCGAAGCCCTGTTGGTCAGGGAAAGCCCGGAGCCCCGATGTCTGTGGTGCTGTAGATGCGCTGGGAATGGCTGGTGAGAAGCAGCATGAGCTTGACTGGCTGGCATTTAAGGTGTGGCAGGAATCGTCTGATGTTCGTGATATTTCGTTTATTTTTTTTAGTGGGCGCCCATGTGCAGCGGGTGGTAAACGTCGAAGCCCTGTTGGTCAGGGAAAGCCCGGAGCCCCGATGTCTGTGGTGCTGTAGATGCGCTGGGAATGGCCGGTGAGGAGCAGCAAGAGCTTGACTGGCTGGCACTTTCGTTGTGGGAGCAATCGTCCGACGTTCGTGATTTTTCGGGCTTTTATTTCAGTGGGCGCCCAGCTGCAGCTGGTGGTAAACGTCGAAGCCCTGTTGGTCAGGGAAAGCCCGGAGCCCCGATGTCTGTGGCGCTGTAGATGCGCTGGGAATGGCTGGTTAGAAGCAGCATGAGCTTGACTGGCTGGCACTTTTGGTGTGGGAGCAATCGTCCGACGTTCGTGATTTTTCGGGGTTTTATTTCAGTGGGTGCCCAGGTGCAGCTGGTGGTAAACGTCGAAGCCCTGTTTGTCAGGGAAAGCCCGGAGCCCCGATGTCTGTGGTGCTGTAGATGCGCTGGGAATGGCCGGGGAGGAGCAGCAAGAGCTTGACTGGCTGGCACTTTCGGTGTGGGAGCAATCGTCCGACGTTCGTGATTTTTCGGGGTTCTTTTCAGTGGGGGCCCAGGTGCAGCTGGTGGTAAATGTCGAAGCCCTGTTGGTCAGGGAAAGCCCGGATCCCCGATGTCTGTCGTGCTGTAGATGCGCTGGGAATGGCTGGTGAGAAGCAGCATGAGCTTGACTGGCTGGCACTTTCGGTGTGGGAGCAATCGTCCGACGTTCGTGATTCTTCGGGGTTTTTTTTCAGTGGGTAACCCGGTGCAGCTGGTGGTAAATGTCGAAGCCCTGTTCGTCAGGGAAAGCCCGGAGCCCCGATGTCTGTGGTGCTGTACATGCGCTGCCAATGGCCGGGGAGGAGCAGCAAAAGCTTGACTGGCTGGCACTTTCGGTGTGGGAGCAATCGTCCGACGTTCGTGATATTTGGGGATTTTTTTTCCAGTGGGCGCCCAGGTTCAGCTGGTAGTAAACTTCTAAGCCCTGTTCGTCAGGGAAAGCCCAGAGCCCCGATGTCTGTGGTGCTGTAGATGCACTGGGAATGGCTGGTGAGGAGCAGCTAGAGCTTGACAGGCTGGCACTTTCGGTGTGGGAGCAATCGTCCGACGTTTGTGATTTTTTGTGTTTTTTTTCAGTGGGCACCCAGGTGCAGCTGGTGGTAAACGTCGAAGCCCTGTTGGTCAGGGAAAGCCCGGAGCCCCGATGTCTGTGGTGCTGTAGATGCACTGCCAAAGTCCGGTGAGTAGCAGCAAGAGCTTGAGTTGCTGGCACTTTTGGTGTGGGAGCAATCGTCCGACGTTTGTGATTTTTCGGGGTTCTTTTCAGTGGGAGCCCAGGTGCAGCTGGTGGTAAACGTCGAAGCCCTGTTGGTCAGGGAAAGCCCGGAGCCCCGATGTCTGTGGTGCTGTAGATGCGCTGCCAATGGCCGGTGAGGAGCAGCAAGAGCTTGACTGGCTGGCACTTTCGCTGTGGGAGCAATCGTCCGATGTTCGTGATTTTTCGTTTATTTTTTTCAGTGGGCGCCCAGGTTCAGCTGGTGGTAAACGTCGAAGCCCTGTTCGTCAGGGAAAGCCCAGAGCCCTGATGTCTGTGGTGCTGTAGATGCGCTGCCAATGGCCGGTGAGGAGCAGCAAGAGCTTGACTGGCTGGCACTTTTGGTGTGGGAGCAATCGTCCGATGTTCATGATTTTTCGTTTATTTTTTTCAGTGGGCGCCCAGGTGCAGCTGGTGGTAAATGTCGAAGCCCTGTTGGTCAGGGAAAGCCCGGAGCCGGGATGTCTGTGGTGCTGTAGATGCACTGCCAAAGTCCGGTGAGTAGCAGCAAGAGCTTGAGTTGCTGGCACTTTCTGTGTGGGAGGAATCGTCCGACGTTCGTGATTTTTCGGGGTTTTACTTTCAGTGGGCGCCCAGGTTCAGCTGGTGGTAAAGGTCGAAGCCCTGTTCATCAGGGAAAGCCCGGAGCCCCGATGTCTGTGGTGCTGTAGATGCGCTGGGAATGGGCGGTGAGGAGCAGCAAGAGCTTGAGTTGCTGGCACTTGAGTTGCTGGCATTAAAAGTGGGTCCCCAGCGATAAGAAATAGAGTTCCTAGTGGACTCTGGAGCAGAAAGATCTACTGTTCAAAAATTGCCCCGGGGGTGTGGGACATCCTCGGAGAAAGTAGAAGTTATTGGAGCAAAAGGAGAGCCTTTTGGGGTTCCCGTAATAAAAAATGTGGTTTTGGAAAGTGATTCTAAATTTGGGGTGGGGTCCTTGCTGTTAGTGCCTGAGGCGGACTATAACTTATTGGGCAGAGATTTAATGATAGAATTAGGGATTGGCTTAGAAGTCATAAAAAATGAACTAAGAATTAAGTTGTGTCCTTTACGGACAGTTTATGAGGGGAAAATAAACCCTGAGGTATGGTACACTCCGGAGACCATTGGAAAATTGGATATTGAACCTTTTTCAGTGACAATAAGAAACCCAGAAATACCAGTGAGAATAAAACAATACCCCCTACCGATGGAGGGGAGACAGGGATTGAAACCTGAGATTCAAAGGTTAATTGAAAAAGGAATATTAGAACCTTGCATGTCCCCTTTTAACACCCCCATCTTACCTGTAAAGAAACCTGATGGGACATACAGATTAGTGCATGATTTACGAGAAATTAACAAACGAACGGTTACCAGATTCCCTGTAGTGGCAAACCCTCATACACTTTTAAGCCAGCTGGGCCCCAATGATCAGTGGTATAGTGTAATTGATTTAAAGGATGCCTTCTGGGCATGCCCCTTAAAGAAAGATTGCAGGGATTATTTTGCTTTTGAATGGGAAGACCCGGACACTTACAGAAAACAACAATTACGGTGGACCGTTTTACCTCAAGGGTTCACCGAGTCTCCAAATTTGTTTGGACAGGCATTAGAACAAATATTGAGGGGGTACGAATTAGGTGGGGGGGTGACCCTTGTCCAGTATGTGGACGATTTACTGTTGGCCGGCAGCGATGAGGAGGCAGTTAGGGAGGAGAGTATTAGGTTGTTAAATTTTTTAAGTTTACAGGGATTAAAGGTGTCGAAATCAAAACTGCAATTTGTCGAAAAGGAAGTGAAATATTTAGGGCACAGATTGAGTAAAGGAACTAAGAAGTTAGACCCAGAAAGAGTTCAGGGCATATTATCATTGCCGGCTCCAAAAACTAAGAGACAGATCAGACAATTGCTGGGCCTTTTGGGATATTGTAGACAATGGATTGAAGGCTATAGTAGGAAAGTAAAATTTTTATATGCTAAGATATCTAAGGATGGCCTATTAAAATGGTCTAAGGATGATGATGAACAATTGGAAGTTTTAAAAATGGATTTGGTAAACACTCCTGTTTTGAGTTTACCGGATGTCAAGAAACCATTTTATTTATTTATTAATGTTGATGAAGGAACAGCATATGGGGTGTTAGTGCAAGAATGGGCAGGGAAGAAAAAGCCTGTAGGATACCTTTCTAAATTGTTAGACCCTGTAAGCAGAGGATGGCCTATCTGCCTACAAGCTATAGTGGCTGCGGCTCTGCTAGTGGAAGAGGCTCACAAAGTTACCTTTGGGGGAGAACTGAAAGTATTATCACCCCACAATATTAGAGGAATTTTACAACAGAAAGCTGAAAAGTGGATTACTGATGCCAGGCTCCTGAAGTACGAGGGTATCCTGATATCTTCACCTAAACTAGAACTTGAAGTTACTGGTTTACAGAATCCAGCACAATTTCTGTACGGGGAACCGTCAGAGGAGATAACTCATGATTGCCTGCACACTATTGAAGAACAAGCCAAAATTAGACCAGATTTGGAGGAAGAAGAGCTAGAGGATGGGGAAAAACTTTTTGTAGATGGATCTTCCCGGGTAATAGAGGGGAAAAGAAAATCAGGATATGCGATAATTAATGGAAAAACATTTAAGGTAATAGAATCAGGGCCCCTGAGTCCCAGTTGGTCGGCTCAAGCATGCGAGTTATACGCAGTTTTAAGAGCTTTACAATTATTAGAAGGAAAAATCGGCACCATCTATACGGATTCCAAATATGCCTTTGGAATAGTGCATACATTTGGGAAAATTTGGGAAGAAAGAGGCTTAATAAATTCCCAGGGAAAGGGATTGGTTCATCAGGAGTTAATAATTGAAATTTTGCAGGCTTTACGGAGGCCGGTAGGAATAGCAGTGGTCCATTTAAAAGGGCATCAGCGGGGATTAACTCCACTGACAAGGGGAAACAATCTAGCAGATCAAGAAGCAAAACGAGCGGCTTTAATGATCTTCAAGGAAAAGAAAGATAGAAAGTTTCCTTGCAAGGATTGTTGGAAGAGCACACTTCATTGTAGCTGTGCGAATCCTAATTATCAGTTTTGTTGTGCGCATGGGGAAGAGTACCACCTGTACAGCTTCACTGTGCAGGAGAAAGACAAGTTAGTCCGAATGGGGGCAAGGGAAGTCAAATCTGGAGAATGGGAACTTCCTGATGGACGAGAGGTCATTTCAAAAACTATGGCTATAAGAATCATGCGCAAGTACCATGAAAACACCCACTGGGGGGTTCAAGCACTAGTAGATCAATTTGCCATAAAATATGCTTGCATTGGGGTATATAATATAGCAAAAAGAATAATTGGAGATTGCCTAATTTGCCAAAAAGTGAACAAGCACCAATTAAGAGAAAGACCATTAGGGGGAAGAGATTTGGCTCACCGACCCTTCGCCAAAATTCAGATAGACTTCACCGAACTACCGAAAGTAGGCAGGTATAGATATTTGTTGGTAATAATAGATCATTTAACACACTTTGTAGAAGCATTTCCAACAGTCAGGGCCACTGCCCAAATGGTGACAAAACTATTGCTTGAAAATGTGATACCTAGGTATGGCTCTATTGAAACTATTGACTCTGATAGGGGACCACATTTTGCTTCAAAAATCATAAAAGAAGTTTTTACTGCTTTGGGGACCAAGTGGGAATATCATACACCCTGGCACCCACAGAGTTCAGGAAAAATAGAGCGGGTAAACGGTGAGATAAAGAAACAACTGACCAAATTAATGATGGAGACCAAATTATCTTGGGTAAAATGCCTTCCCTTAGCCTTATTAAATATTAGAATCCAACCTCACACGGATGTGGGAATCTCCCCTTTCGAAATGTTATATGGAATGCCTTATGATTTGGAGGTTCCCCGAGATCATCCCCAGGCTGAAAATTTACAACTGAAACAGTACATAATCCAACTCATGTCTATGAGGAAACAATTGCGAGATAAAGGCTTAGCAGTACAAAGGCCTCCGTTGGACATTGCAATACACAATATACAACCTGGAGATAACGTTTTAATTAGGCCATGGAAGGAGTCCTCACTAACTCCCCGCTGGGAAGGGCCTTATCTTGTTTTACTCACTACAGAAACCGCCATCCGGACTGCTGAACGGGGGTGGACCCATGCCAGCCGGGTAAAAGGACCCATCTCCGAGGAGCAGTGGGAGAGCTCTGGAGACCCGAATACCTTGAAATTAAAACTGCGAAGAAAAAGACAGACTAATAAATTGAACTGAGCAATGAACATGTATCGGTAAGGCGGAGACGCTTCGCTTGTTAACCTTTTTTTTACAGAAGAACCACACTTGGAGACCTGGAAAATACATGGATACGTAAGGACTATATTGAAATCAGAATTGTGGTTGTAATTGTAATTATCATTATATATATGAGCCTTTAAGAAAAGTGATGTGTCACATAGTTCATATTAATTGTAGCAATAAGTTTGGTAGTAGCAGGGAAGGAACTTACATATCTTTGGAAGTGCCGAAAACAGGAGTAGCCTCGTTTAAACAATTTAAAAATAAAATACCAAAGTGCTACTCCCAGGAGAATCGGGAGCCGAACAGAAAATAAATAAGTGAGGGCCGATTCACTGTCACATTTCTCCTGAAGATTGTCCTTGCCACCAAGAAGATGACATTCCTCGTAGCTCGAAGCAACCGAGTTGACGAGCGAGGTGGAGGGACAAGGTGCTGTGGAGAACTGACCCCTGTCACTGCAGATGATTTAAAGGCCCTCCAAGTGAAAAGGCCCCGAGGTTCCAAATGGGAAAAAGGCACTAGTCAAATTGGCTTAAAACAAAATTGGAGGCTTCACCCTTTTCGGTACGTCCTGACTATTCTGTTTTTAATGTTACCACAAACATGGGGGAAACGGAGCCACCAAGCTCATCAGCCATTCGAATGGACACTGCATCAAGTGGGCATTGATGATGATAAAGTCATACAAACTATAATAACTCCAGGGGCCCCTGCCTTTAAGACCACTCTGTGTCAGTTAGCGCCAGTAGATGGAGCGTGTAAAAATGAAGGTACACCATTTTATCTATGCCCGAGCTCTAACCCTGGGAAATCGTATTGTAACCAACCAGGACAACATTTTTGCGCATACTGGGGTTGTGAAACAATTGCTAACCGGTGGATTCCAGAGCCTGGAAAAGATCCCTTCTTGAAGGTATCTTGGGCCCCTTATGGATGTAAGCCGCAAGTGGTACGTACACTGGATAGAAGTGGGTCTGTCAGTATCGCAAAGTGGAGTTGCAACTACTGGCACTTGAATGTGACCCGACCTCAGGACCCTAGCTGGCTAGTAGGAAGAACTTGGGGAGTTCGTTATAATAAGGAACTAGGGCAAGATAGAGGTGGGCTAATACACATTAAAAAGAAACCAGCCTCGAATGATCCACTGCCAGTAGGCCCCAAGCAGGTCCTGACTGATGATTTGGCTAAGAAAACAGACCCCGACCAGACATTGACTGATAGTTTGGTCAAGGAAACAGAGGGTGATGTAACGAAAGTTATTGTAATGAATAGTACCCAAGCCATCCAAACCCCTGACGAAAACTCTGGGGATAACCCTCTTTGGAAACTGATGCAAGCCAGTTACCTGGTATTAAACCACACAAACCCAAATTAAATCACACAAACCACACAAACACAAACATTGCTGGGTGTGTTGCGATACTAGACCTCCCTTCTATGAGGCAATAGGCATCCACTCAAAGGCGAAAAGGGTAAATGGTTCAAACCCAACACAATGTTTATGGGATTCTGAAGGTCGAAAACCAGGCCTGACGATGCAACATGTATCGGGACAAGGGAGATGTATTGGGAATGTACCCCCAGAGAAAAATAAATTATGCAAGATAAGAGCTTCCCTGAAAGGGAAGCCCCCTGCTGATTGGCTAATACCAGCCCGTAACACCAAATGGATCTGCTCCAAAACTGGAATCACTCCCTGTTTATCTCTTAAATTGTTCAACGAATATGAGGAATATTGCATCCAAGTGATGATAATCCCCCGGATCATATACCACCCTGAGGAATTTGTGCATAATAACCAGAATACCCAGAGTCACCACTTACAGAAACGAGAACCATTTACCTTTACGGCTTTGACAATAGCCACTTTGATAGCTGTAGGAGCAACAGGCGCGGGCACAGGAATAACGTCATTGGTCCAACAAAATCAGAAATTTCAATCACTTAGAATAGCAGTAGACGAAGACTTGGTAAGAATTGAACAATCAATAACTGCCTTGGAAAAATCTGTTAGATCATTATCAGAGGTGGTGCTACAAAACCGAAGGGGGTTAGATTTAATGTTTCTACAACAAGGTGGGCTATGTGCTGCCTTGGGAGAACAATGTTGTGTATATGCTGATCACACAGGGATTGTAAGGGATACTATGACAAAACTTCGGGAAGGCCTAGAAAAACGAAAACGAGAACAAGAAACGCAACAAAGCTGGTATGAGTCCTGGTTTAACCACTCTCCTTGGCTTACCGCATTACTATCTACCATTGCAGGACCCTTGATTATATTAATACTGGTATTAACTTTTGGACCCTGTATATTCAATAGAGTAGTTACAATTGTAAAAAACAGATTGGAAGCAGCTCATTTGATGCTTATGAGAGCCAAGCATGAACCTCTGGGAGGAATACCGGAGGTGGAGGAGACCCTCATTTTGAGCCAGCAGGTGCTTAAGCGATTTGATGAACAAAATAGTGAAAAGAAAAAGGGGGGATTGTAATAAACTGTGAGCTGTTTGTTCATCAAACCTTGTCAGAACAATGGAGAGTTATATGAAATACACAAAGTCGGCCACAAGAAAGTTACATTAAATACACAAGGTCAGCCACAGGCACCTGGCTATGTAAAAACGGCATGCAGGACTGCGAAAGGAGGGAGCGGGGGGGGGCTCATAAAGATGAAGGGTATAAAACCAGTAACTTTCTAACCATATAGTTTGAAGAAGCAATTAGTGGGAGGGGGAAGTCTGGTTTGGAGCAAGAAACAGTCTCACATTATCTCGAGGGAGGGAGGGAGTGATTAAAAGGAGCAAGGATTCGAGAACAGGATGGCACCCATCACATAAATCTCCTTGTTCAAGAAGGACACGAATCGGCTCAGACTGATAAGGACACTGCCAACTTGTGGGAACAGCACATTCCAGGCAAAGGTGAAAAGTACACCGTGAAGAAGACCTACGGCCTTCCTCCCAAAAGACCCCCGAAGACCCTCGCCCACAATTCCTGGGAGAATTTGCGCAAGCGCGAAGGACTGATAAGCTAATTAGCATACGAAGCGAGAGTAGGTGGGTTTAGGTAATGAATATGTATAAGCATCAACGGAATATTTATTGTTTTTACTGTATAAGAATGGGGCGGTTTGCTATCTCGGCGCGCGCCGTTGGCGGAGCAGGAGACTCCCCGGCCGCCCAGCGCTGTTTTGCTTACTGGTCGCTTGCTTTAATAAACCAAATTTTTAATTGGCCAATCTCTGTCAGTTAATTGGACAAAGAGGGCAGATAAACTATAACAGCAGGACGCCATTTTATGGGGGCAGGACGCCATTTTGGGGGGGTAGAAGGCCCAGTTGTGGGGCAGGGGGCCACTTTCGGGGGCAAGAGAGCATTTTGGGGGGCAGGACGCCATTTTGGGGGGTAGAAGGCCCAGTTATGGGGCAGGAGACCACTTTCGGGGGCGAGAGCGCATTTTGTGGGGCAAGGAGGCCATTTTGGGGGTCGCCCCACCCACGGCGAGGGAGGACCCGAGACACCCAATCGCGGCGAGGGACGACCCGAGACACCCAATGGCGGCGAGGGAAGACCTCCGGTGTCCAATGGCGGCAAGGTGAGACCCGAGTGAGCTCCGCCCCCCACCCCCCCAGCTTATGGGCGGGGCCACGTTGGGTTGGCCAACCTGGTTGAGCTCTCAAGACCCGCGATGGCCCCGCCCACGGCGGCCATCTTGGGACAGAACGCTGGGCAGAGATGAGAGGCGGGAAGGGGCCCAGGGGAGTTTTTACTCGTGGCCCATGCCGCGCTGGCAAAGCAGCGCCGTCCCCTCCTCTTCCTCGGAGGAAGGGGGTGGGCGGGGCTTCCTCCCGGCACAGGGCCGTCCGCGGGGGCTCAGCCCTCGTCGCTGCCGGAGACGCTGGCCATGGCGTAGGCGCCGGCGTCGTCCTTGTCGTGCAGCCCCTTCCAGTGAACGCCGCCTGGCCGGGGGAGGGGGGCGGGGCCTAGGCGGGGGGTGCAGCCGCGATGGCCCCGCCCCCTCAGTGAAAAACCGGGTGGCCCTGCCCCCTTCCCGGTTTTATATCGCTCGATGTTAAGCTTGGGAAGAGGGAGGGGTGGAGGGAGGTTATCTTGTTCTCTGTCTCATTATCTTGCTGTTTGTAGTAATAAATGAATAGTTTTCCCCAAGTCGAGTCTGTTTTGCCCGTGATGGTAAATTTAAGGATTTCTCCCTGTCCTTATCTCAAACCTCGAGCCGTTTTTCCTTACATTATCTCCCCCTGTTCTCTCGGAGGGTGGGAGGAGTGAGAGAGAGACTGCGTAGTCTGGTCCTGATCGGGGCTGAACTACGACAGTGTTACTTTCTTAAACATTCTCCAAACCCATAGGTACAGCACAATAGTTAATATTAATAAAACCCCTAAGCTAATCAATAAGATCACAACGGGGCGCACCATAGTATTAAGGATCCCTGTTGCCTCTGTCCCAGCCCCACTCATGCCCTGAGTACATTTCCATTTTGTGCATAACCACAGTGGCCAAGTTTAAGCCCGACCGTTTAAAAGGTGGTCCCATGCTTCCTGTAAACCCAAGGGAGGCGTGAGACCACGGCCATTTGGTGTCCTTTTGATTACAAGTTAGTGGTAAGATGCAGGAAAATATTGTAAGCCCAATCACAATTCCAATTAAACAATTGGTCATTTTAGGATTTAGTTGGTCTAGTGGATTAGTACAGCTACTTCTGTAGATAATGTACTGCCTTTGGTGACCTGCTAAAATGGGTTTTATATTTCCTATAATAAAATGACAAATAAGATATAAACTGTACCGATGACAGATTTGGGCGAGATTAGTTACTGGCCGGTCCCGGTTTCTTTGTCCGGTATCGTTTGCTGTGGTGTCCCTCCGGTTCACTACTGCACTGTTCCCGCCCTTATCCGTTCGAACGAGTTTAAGTCTCAAGTCTTCGTTGTTGTCTGGAGTTACTTTCCACAAGGTTGCAGAGGCTCTCTTGATCCGAGTATGGTGTATCCAGGAGTTCTGTCCCTTTACCTTAATTGCCGTGTAGGTGGAGAGGAGGACTTGAAAAGGTCCGGCCCACTGTGGTTCCAGAGTTTTTTCTGTAAGAGACTTAACATATACATAGTCCCCTGGTTGTATATCGTGAACAGGCCCATCCAGACCCCTACGACGTGTTCCCATTGCATGTTTTTCAATTCTTTTTAATTGTTTGTTTAGTGCCACCATATAGGAGGTCATTATTTCTTCACCAATTTGTGAAGACGTTCCCTTTTGTACCCCATAGGGTCGTCCATATAGAATTTCGAATGGACTAAGCCCTTCTCTTGCTCTTGGTCTGGTTCGTATTCGTATAAGAGCTAATGGTAAAGTTAGATTAGTTTCCTGACCCAACTTGACAATCTGTTGTTTGATTAGGTGATTCATTTTCTCCACCTGGCCACTTGATTGTGGTCGGTAAGAGATATGTAATTGCCACTCTATCCCTAGATGGTGGCTAATTGCTTGTACTATTCTGGACACAAAATGTGGTCCTCTATCCGATGACATTACTGCTGCGACTCCAAACCTAGGTACTATTTCCTGGAGCAGTATTTTGGTTACTTCCCAGGCTTTAGCAGTTCCGCACGGGAAAGCTTCTGGCCAGCCTGAAAAGGTATCCGTAAGTACTAATAAGTATCGATACCCCCCTTTTCTAGGGAGTTCTGAGAAATCAATCTGCCAACGTTGTCCCGGACCATTCCCCTTTCCGATTTTTTCAAGTTTCGGCCCTTTTACAACTTTAGGATTAGTCTGGAGACAAAGATCACATTGTTGAGTTACTTGTCTAACGGTAGTGTCTAAGTTTCACGCTATTATGTTCCTGATGAGATCTTTATATAGGGCTTCTGCCCCCCCCTCCCCCCAGTGTCTTTTTCTATGTTCTTCTCGGACTACTGACCATATCATGTAGGAGGGAATTACTACCCTCCCGTGTGAGGGGTAGTAATTGGCCCACCCTTCCTCATTATATGACCCCTTTAGATCATTAATAAGTTTGCCGACTTCCTTTGTGTATTCTGGTTTACCTTCTAGAAATACCTGTCCATCAGGTATTAGCGCACCCTCTACCTTGATTGTTTCTCTAGCTGCTTGTTTTGCTTCCCTATCTGCCAGCTCATTTCCTCTTTCCAATTCTGTGCTCACTTTCTGGTGTGCTTTAATATGCATAATTGCCACCTTTTTGGGAAGCTGGACTGCATTCAGGATTTTCAAAATCCCTTCTGCGTGTTTGATGGTTTTTCCATGAGAATTTAACAGTCCTCTTTCCTTCCATATTGCTCCATGGGCATGTACCACCCCAAAGGCATATTTAGGGTCAGTCCAAATGTTTACAGTCCTTCCCTGGGCTCTCTCCAGGGCTCAGGTAAGGGCTATGATCTCGGCCTTTTGGGCTGAGACGTCGGCTGATAGTGGCCTGGACTCTATCACCTTTTCAAAAGTGGTAACAGCATATCCGGAATGTCGCCTTCCATTTAACATATAGCTGCTTCCATCGGTGAACCAATGTTCGGCTCCATCGACAGGGACATCTTTAAGATCCGTTCGACTAGAATACATGGTTTCAATTGTTTCCAAGCAGTCATGACTCACCGGCTCCCCGATGTTCCCATCAAGGAATGAGGCCGGATTGATGATGTTTGTGGTCACGATTTCAACATCATCCTGTTCAACCATTATAGCTTGATATTTCAGGAACCTTTGTGGGGAAAGCCAATGCCCTCCTTTTGCTTCAAGGACCGCAGATACAGTCTGGGAAACTAGGACAGTCATTTTCTGGCCTAGAGTGAACTTTCAGGCTTCTTGAATGTTTAGAATGACAGCTGCTACTGCTCTCAGACAGCTGGGCCACTGTCGCAGTTCAGCCCTGATCAGGACCAGACTACACAGTCTCTCTCTCGCTCCCCCCACCCTCCTAGAGAATAGGAGGAGATGATATAAGAAAAACGGCTCGAGGTTTGAGATAAGGACGGGAAGAAATTTGTAAAGTTACCGTTACAGGCAAAACAGACTCGACTTGGGGAAAAACACTCATTTATTTCTAAAACTAGCAGGAGAATGAGACAGGGAACAAGATAACCTCCCCCCACTCCTCCCTCTTCCCGGGCTTAACATTATCTCTACTACCTTCCCCTCCCGAGCAGCATGGAGGGGGGGTCGGGGGCGGGGGGGGGGGAATGGGGGTCGCAGTCAGTTCATCACGCGTTGTTTTACGCCTCTGTGTCATCGTTGGGGGAAGAACTACTTGCATTCCTCCTCTGCTCCAGCGTGGGGTCCCTCCCACGGGCCACAGTCCTCCGTGAAACTGCCCCGGCATGGGTCATCTCTTCCACAGGGTGCAGTCCCTCTAGAACAGCTGTCCCAGCGGGCCCTCCACGGGGCACAGTCTCCTTCAGGCCTCTACCTGTTCCGGCGTGGGGTCCTCCACAGGCTGCAGGTGGACCTCTGCCCCTCCGTGGACCTCCATGGGCTGCAGGGGGACAACCTGCTCCACCATGGTCGTCACCACGAGTTGCAGAGGAATCTTGGCCAGAAGCCATATTACTCCTCCCCCTCCTTCTTCACTGACCTTGGCGTCTGCAGCCGTTCCTCGCAACAGGCTGGCAGACGCCTCTCAGGATCCTTTTTACATCTTATTCACTTCAACTGCTCCTCTCCACTTCTTGCAGCCAGGCCGGGCCGAGTTGGGCCCAGTCGGCTGCCCGGCGGGAGGCCAGAGGGTGAGGCCTGCAAGGCCCACAAGGCTCGCGCTTCCCCCTCTCTGCCCCCCGCTCAGCTGCTTCACATCTCTCCCTTTTTTTTTTTCTGTTTCCCCCTTCTTAAATATGTTATAGCAGAGGCATTATCACAGAACATTCTGCTACCAATTGGCTCGGCCTTGGCCAGCAGTGGGTCCGCCCTAGGCCCGGCCAAGTCCACTGAACAAAGGGGAGCGACTTCTAGCAGTTTCCTACAGAAGCTACCACCTTAGCACCCCCCCACTAACAAAACCAGAACAGCCACCCTTTCACAGCGGCATCCAGCTGTTTGGAGAAGTATGCTACCGCCCGTCTGTATGGTCCCAAATCTTGTGCCAATATTCCTAGTGCCATTCCTTGTTTTTCGTGGGAAAATAGAAAAAATGGCTTACTCACATCAGGAAGTCCCAATGCTGATGCCGACATCAGGGCTTTCTTCAGCTGATGGAAGGCTCGATCTGACTCAGCATCCCACTGGAGATCCTTTTGGTTAGCTGCTATCAGGGAATAGAGTGGCTTAAACAGGCAGACCATAATCACATATCCAAAGTTGGCACCACCCTGTCATTCCTAAGAATGTCCGTAGTTCCTTTATAGTTTGTGGTCGGGGGCTTTGGCATATGGCCTCTTTCCGGGCTTGTCCTAGGATCCGTTGTCCGGCACTGATCTCGTACCCCAGGTACGTGACCTGGGGTTGTAACAACGCCTCTGCCTTTTTCTTAGAAACCCGATATCCCTGTAGTCCCAGGAAATTTAACAGACTCACGGTCCAAATGACACAGGATTCTTTGGTTCTGGTTGCAATAAGAAGGTCGTCTACATACTGTAACACCTTCCCTTCTTCTGAAGGTGGTTCCCATGATTCCAAGTCCTTTGCTAGCTGATTCCTCAAAACTGTGGGGCACGAGAAGTGCCTGCTCCGGAGGCTTCTTGCGAGCAGCGCTAAAAGCACGCGAACATCGCGTTTCTGTGCTTTCCTGAACAGCTTGCGCTGGGACAGTTACAGCCGTGTTTTGCAAGCTGTCCGGGGTTCTGAGGCACTAAAAGTGCGGATGTGTGGCGACTGTCCAAGACGAGAACCGGCTGCTCTGAAAGCCCTTCCTGCTCGTCACGTACGCTTTCTAGCAGCTCTACGGACACACACGCGTCAGCCTCTTCACTGTCCTACACAGCTAGCACGCTGGCAGTTACCGTCAACTTGGGAGCAGCCGCGCAGAAGGCACTCGCCCTGCAACCGGCGAACAGCGCACATTCGCGGCTACACGCGAGCTGGCCGCACTCGGAGCTTTCGCGGCTCTTCTCTCGCTCTTTCCCGCAGAGCTCCGGCGATGCACAACTCGAACCGCGAAAGCCGCAATGAGCTTTGTGCAAGCTGCGCAGAAGAAACAAGGCACTAAACCGGCAAATGTCCAGCTAATCTCCCACGTGAAAAGGCTCAGCAAGGAAAGCTCTTGCTAACAGCCCAGAAGCATTGCGACGCTTCTCTGGATGATTTGCCCACCAACACTTCACATCAGCTCAAGCCGGCTGCCCGGAGGAAAAGAGGCTAGGAAAGATCGTAGCAGGCACGGTTGTTGCTGCACGAGAAGTGCCTGCTCCGGAGGCTTCTTGCGAGCAGCGCTAAAAGCACGCGAACATCGCGTTTCTGTGCTTTCCTGAACAGCTTGCGCTGGGACAGTTACAGCCGTGTTTTGCAAGCTGTCCGGGGTTCTGAGGCACTAAAAGTGCGGATGTGTGGCGACTGTGCAAGACGAGAACCGGCTGCTCTGAAAGCCCTTCCTGCTCGTCACGTACGCTTTCTAGCAGCTCTACGGACACACACGCGTCAGCCTCTTCACTGTCCTACACAGCTAGCACGCTGGCAGTTACCGTCAACTTGGAAGCAGCCGCGCAGAAGGCACTCGCCCTGCAACCGGCGAACAGCGCACATTCGCGGCTACACGCGAGCTGGCCGCACTCGGAGCTTTCGCGGCTCTTCTCTCGCTCTTTCCCGCAGAGCTCCGGCGATGCACAACTCGAACCGCGAAAGCCGCAATGAGCTTTGTGCAAGCTGCGCAGAAGAAACAAGGCACTAAACCGGCAAATGTCCAGCTAATCTCCAACGTGAAAAGGGTCAGCAAGGAAAGCTCTTGCTAACAGCCCAGAAGCATTGCGACGCTTCTCTGGATGATTTGCCCACCAACACTTCACATCAGCTCAAGCCGGCTGCCCGGAGGAAAAGAGGCTAGGAAAGATCGTAGCAGGCACGGTTGTTGCTGCACGAGAAGTGCCTGCTCCGGAGGCTTCTTGCGAGCAGCGCTAAAAGCACGCGAACATCGCGTTTCTGTGCTTTCCTGAACAGCTTGCGCTGGGACAGTTACAGCCGTGTTTTGCAAGCTGTCCGGGGTTCTGAGGCACTAAAAGTGCGGATGTGTGGCGACTGTGCAAGACGAGAACCGGCTGCTCTGAAAGCCCTTCCTGCTCGTCACGTACGCTTTCTAGCAGCTCTACGGACACACACGCGTCAGCCTCTTCACTGTCCTACACAGCTAGCACGCTGGCAGTTACCGTCAACTTGGAAGCAGCCGCGCAGAAGGCAGTCGCCCTGCAACCGGCGAACAGCGCACATTCGCGGCTACACGCGAGCTGGCCGCACTCGGAGCTTTCGCGGCTCTTCTCTCGCTCTTTCCCGCAGAGCTCCGGCGATGCACAACTCGAACCGCGAAAGCCGCAATGAGCTTTGTGCAAGCTGCGCAGAAGAAACAAGGCACTAAACCGGCAAATGTCCAGCTAATCTCCAACGTGAAAAGGCTCAGCAAGGAAAGCTCTTGCTAACAGCCCAGAAGCATTGCGACGCTTCTCTGGATGATTTGCCCACCAACACTTCACATCAGCTCAAGCCGGCTGCCCGGAGGAAAAGAGGCTAGGAAAGATCGTAGCAGGCACGGTTGTTGCTGCACGAGAAGTGCCTGCTCCGGAGGCTTCTTGCGAGCAGCGCTAAAAGCACGCGAACATCGCGTTTCTGTGCTTTCCTGAACAGCTTGCGCTGGGACAGTTACAGCCGTGTTTTGCAAGCTGTCCGGGGTTCTGAGGCACTAAAAGTGCGGATGTGTGGCGACTGTGCAAGACGAGAACCGGCTGCTCTGAAAGCCCTTCCTGCTCGTCACGTACGCTTTCTAGCAGCTCTACGGACACACACGCGTCAGCCTCTTCACTGTCCTACACAGCTAGCACGCTGGCAGTTACCGTCAACTTGGAAGCAGCCGCGCAGAAGGCACTCGCCCTGCAACCGGCGAACAGCGCACATTCGCGGCTACACGCGAGCTGGCCGCACTCGGAGCTTTCGCGGCTCTTCTCTCGCTCTTTCCCGCAGAGCTCCGGCGATGCACAACTCGAACCGCGAAAGCCGCAATGAGCTTTGTGCAAGCTGCGCAGAAGAAACAAGGCACTAAACCGGCAAATGTCCAGCTAATCTCCAACGTGAAAAGGGTCAGCAAGGAAAGCTCTTGCTAACAGCCCAGAAGCATTGCGACGCTTCTCTGGATGATTTGCCCACCAACACTTCACATCAGCTCAAGCCGGCTGCCCGGAGGAAAAGAGGCTAGGAAAGATCGTAGCAGGCACGGTTGTTGCTGCACGAGAAGTGCCTGCTCCGGAGGCTTCTTGCGAGCAGCGCTAAAAGCACGCGAACATCGCGTTTCTGTGCTTTCCTGAACAGCTTGCGCTGGGACAGTTACAGCCGTGTTTTGCAAGCTGTCCGGGGTTCTGAGGCACTAAAAGTGCGGATGTGTGGCGACTGTGCAAGACGAGAACCGGCTGCTCTGAAAGCCCTTCCTGCTCGTCACGTACGCTTTCTAGCAGCTCTACGGACACACACGCGTCAGCCTCTTCACTGTCCTACACAGCTAGCACGCTGGCAGTTACCGTCAACTTGGAAGCAGCCGCGCAGAAGGCACTCGCCCTGCAACCGGCGAACAGCGCACATTCGCGGCTACACGCGAGCTGGCCGCACTCGGAGCTTTCGCGGCTCTTCTCTCGCTCTTTCCCGCAGAGCTCCGGCGATGCACAACTCGAACCGCGAAAGCCGCAATGAGCTTTGTGCAAGCTGCGCAGAAGAAACAAGGCACTAAACCGGCAAATGTCCAGCTAATCTCCAACGTGAAAAGGCTCAGCAAGGAAAGCTCTTGCTAACAGCCCAGAAGCATTGCGACGCTTCTCTGGATGATTTGCCCACCAACACTTCACATCAGCTCAAGCCGGCTGCCCGGAGGAAAAGAGGCTAGGAAAGATCGTAGCAGGCACGGTTGTTGCTGCACGAGAAGTGCCTGCTCCGGAGGCTTCTTGCGAGCAGCGCTAAAAGCACGCGAACATCGCGTTTCTGTGCTTTCCTGAACAGCTTGCGCTGGGACAGTTACAGCCGTGTTTTGCAAGCTGTCCGGGGTTCTGAGGCACTAAAAGTGCGGATGTGTGGCGACTGTGCAAGACGAGAACCGGCTGCTCTGAAAGCCCTTCCTGCTCGTCACGTACGCTTTCTAGCAGCTCTACGGACACACACGCGTCAGCCTCTTCACTGTCCTACACAGCTAGCACGCTGGCAGTTACCGTCAACTTGGAAGCAGCCGCGCAGAAGGCAGTCGCCCTGCAACCGGCGAACAGCGCACATTCGCGGCTACACGCGAGCTGGCCGCACTCGGAGCTTTCGCGGCTCTTCTCTCGCTCTTTCCCGCAGAGCTCCGGCGATGCACAACTCGAACCGCGAAAGCCGCAATGAGCTTTGTGCAAGCTGCGCAGAAGAAACAAGGCACTAAACCGGCAAATGTCCAGCTAATCTCCAACGTGAAAAGGCTCAGCAAGGAAAGCTCTTGCTAACAGCCCAGAAGCATTGCGACGCTTCTCTGGATGATTTGCCCACCAACACTTCACATCAGCTCAAGCCGGCTGCCCGGAGGAAAAGAGGCTAGGAAAGATCGTAGCAGGCACGGTTGTTGCTGCACGAGAAGTGCCTGCTCCGGAGGCTTCTTGCGAGCAGCGCTAAAAGCACGCGAACATCGCGTTTCTGTGCTTTCCTGAACAGCTTGCGCTGGGACAGTTACAGCCGTGTTTTGCAAGCTGTCCGGGGTTCTGAGGCACTAAAAGTGCGGATGTGTGGCGACTGTGCAAGACGAGAACCGGCTGCTCTGAAAGCCCTTCCTGCTCGTCACGTACGCTTTCTAGCAGCTCTACGGACACACACGCGTCAGCCTCTTCACTGTCCTACACAGCTAGCACGCTGGCAGTTACCGTCAACTTGGAAGCAGCCGCGCAGAAGGCACTCGCCCTGCAACCGGCGAACAGCGCACATTCGCGGCTACACGCGAGCTGGCCGCACTCGGAGCTTTCGCGGCTCTTCTCTCGCTCTTTCCCGCAGAGCTCCGGCGATGCACAACTCGAACCGCGAAAGCCGCAATGAGCTTTGTGCAAGCTGCGCAGAAGAAACAAGGCACTAAACCGGCAAATGTCCAGCTAATCTCCAACGTGAAAAGGGTCAGCAAGGAAAGCTCTTGCTAACAGCCCAGAAGCATTGCGACGCTTCTCTGGATGATTTGCCCACCAACACTTCACATCAGCTCAAGCCGGCTGCCCGGAGGAAAAGAGGCTAGGAAAGATCGTAGCAGGCACGGTTGTTGCTGCACGAGAAGTGCCTGCTCCGGAGGCTTCTTGCGAGCAGCGCTAAAAGCACGTGAACATCGCGTTTCTGTGCTTTCCTGAACAGCTTGCGCTGGGACAGTTACAGCCGTGTTTTGCAAGCTGTCCGGGGTTCTGAGGCACTAAAAGTGCGGATGTGTGGCGACTGTGCAAGACGAGAACCGGCTGCTCTGAAAGCCCTTCCTGCTCGTCACGTACGCCTTCTAGCAGCTCTACGGACACACACGCGTCAGCCTCTTCACTGTCCTACACAGCTAGCACGCTGGCAGTTACCGTCAACTTGGAAGCAGCCGCGCAGAAGGCAGTCGCCCTGCAACCGGCGAACAGCGCACATTCGCGGCTACACGCGAGCTGGCCGCACTCGGAGCTTTCGCGGCTCTTCTCTCGCTCTTTCCCGCAGAGCTCCGGCGATGCACAACTCGAACCGCGAAAGCCGCAATGAGCTTTGTGCAAGCTGCGCAGAAGAAACAAGGCACTAAACCGGCAAATGTCCAGCTAATCTCCAACGTGAAAAGGCTCAGCAAGGAAAGCTCTTGCTAACAGCCCAGAAGCATTGCGACTCTTCTCTGGATGATTTGCCCACCAACACTTCACATCAGCTCAAGCCGGCTGCCCGGAGGAAAAGAGGCTAGGAAAGATCGTAGCAGGCACGGTTGTTGCTGCACGAGAAGTGCCTGCTCCGGAGGCTTCTTGCGAGCAGCGCTAAAAGCACGCGAACATCGCGTTTCTGTGCTTTCCTGAACAGCTTGCGCTGGGACAGTTACAGCCGTGTTTTGCAAGCTGTCCGGGGTTCTGAGGCACTAAAAGTGCGGATGTGTGGCGACTGTGCAAGACGAGAACCGGCTGCTCTGAAAGCCCTTCCTGCTCGTCACGTACGCTTTCTAGCAGCTCTACGGACACACACGCGTCAGCCTCTTCACTGTCCTACACAGCTAGCACGCTGGCAGTTACCGTCAACTTGGAAGCAGCCGCGCAGAAGGCACTCGCCCTGCAACCGGCGAACAGCGCACATTCGCGGCTACACGCGAGCTGGCCGCACTCGGAGCTTTCGCGGCTCTTCTCTCGCTCTTTCCCGCAGAGCTCCGGCGATGCACAACTCGAACCGCGAAAGCCGCAATGAGCTTTGTGCAAGCTGCGCAGAAGAAACAAGGCACTAAACCGGCAAATGTCCAGCTAATCTCCAACGTGAAAAGGGTCAGCAAGGAAAGCTCTTGCTAACAGCCCAGAAGCATTGCGACGCTTCTCTGGATGATTTGCCCACCAACACTTCACATCAGCTCAAGCCGGCTGCCCGGAGGAAAAGAGGCTAGGAAAGATCGTAGCAGGCACGGTTGTTGCTGCACGAGAAGTGCCTGCTCCGGAGGCTTCTTGCGAGCAGCGCTAAAAGCACGCGAACATCGCGTTTCTGTGCTTTCCTGAACAGCTTGCGCTGGGACAGTTACAGCCGTGTTTTGCAAGCTGTCCGGGGTTCTGAGGCACTAAAAGTGCGGATGTGTGGCGACTGTGCAAGACGAGAACCGGCTGCTCTGAAAGCCCTTCCTGCTCGTCACGTACGCTTTCTAGCAGCTCTACGGACACACACGCGTCAGCCTCTTCACTGTCCTACACAGCTAGCACGCTGGCAGTTACCGTCAACTTGGAAGCAGCCGCGCAGAAGGCAGTCGCCCTGCAACCGGCGAACAGCGCACATTCGCGGCTACACGCGAGCTGGCCGCACTCGGAGCTTTCGCGGCTCTTCTCTCGCTCTTTCCCGCAGAGCTCCGGCGATGCACAACTCGAACCGCGAAAGCCGCAATGAGCTTTGTGCAAGCTGCGCAGAAGAAACAAGGCACTAAACCGGCAAATGTCCAGCTAATCTCCAACGTGAAAAGGCTCAGCAAGGAAAGCTCTTGCTAACAGCCCAGAAGCATTGCGACGCTTCTCTGGATGATTTGCCCACCAACACTTCACATCAGCTCAAGCCGGCTGCCCGGAGGAAAAGAGGCTAGGAAAGATCGTAGCAGGCACGGTTGTTGCTGCACGAGAAGTGCCTGCTCCGGAGGCTTCTTGCGAGCAGCGCTAAAAGCACGCGAACATCGCGTTTCTGTGCTTTCCTGAACAGCTTGCGCTGGGACAGTTACAGCCGTGTTTTGCAAGCTGTCCGGGGTTCTGAGGCACTAAAAGTGCGGATGTGTGGCGACTGTGCAAGACGAGAACCGGCTGCTCTGAAAGCCCTTCCTGCTCGTCACGTACGCTTTCTAGCAGCTCTACGGACACACACGCGTCAGCCTCTTCACTGTCCTACACAGCTAGCACGCTGGCAGTTACCGTCAACTTGGAAGCAGCCGCGCAGAAGGCACTCGCCCTGCAACCGGCGAACAGCGCACATTCGCGGCTACACGCGAGCTGGCCGCACTCGGAGCTTTCGCGGCTCTTCTCTCGCTCTTTCCCGCAGAGCTCCGGCGATGCACAACTCGAACCGCGAAAGCCGCAATGAGCTTTGTGCAAGCTGCGCAGAAGAAACAAGGCACTAAACCGGCAAATGTCCAGCTAATCTCCAACGTGAAAAGGGTCAGCAAGGAAAGCTCTTGCTAACAGCCCAGAAGCATTGCGACGCTTCTCTGGATGATTTGCCCACCAACACTTCACATCAGCTCAAGCCGGCTGCCCGGAGGAAAAGAGGCTAGGAAAGATCGTAGCAGGCACGGTTGTTGCTGCACGAGAAGTGCCTGCTCCGGAGGCTTCTTGCGAGCAGCGCTAAAAGCACGCGAACATCGCGTTTCTGTGCTTTCCTGAACAGCTTGCGCTGGGACAGTTACAGCCGTGTTTTGCAAGCTGTCCGGGGTTCTGAGGCACTAAAAGTGCGGATGTGTGGCGACTGTGCAAGACGAGAACCGGCTGCTCTGAAAGCCCTTCCTGCTCGTCACGTACGCTTTCTAGCAGCTCTACGGACACACACGCGTCAGCCTCTTCACTGTCCTACACAGCTAGCACGCTGGCAGTTACCGTCAACTTGGAAGCAGCCGCGCAGAAGGCACTCGCCCTGCAACCGGCGAACAGCGCACATTCGCGGCTACACGCGAGCTGGCCGCACTCGGAGCTTTCGCGGCTCTTCTCTCGCTCTTTCCCGCAGAGCTCCGGCGATGCACAACTCGAACCGCGAAAGCCGCAATGAGCTTTGTGCAAGCTGCGCAGAAGAAACAAGGCACTAAACCGGCAAATGTCCAGCTAATCTCCAACGTGAAAAGGCTCAGCAAGGAAAGCTCTTGCTAACAGCCCAGAAGCATTGCGACGCTTCTCTGGATGATTTGCCCACCAACACTTCACATCAGCTCAAGCCGGCTGCCCGGAGGAAAAGAGGCTAGGAAAGATCGTAGCAGGCACGGTTGTTGCTGCACGAGAAGTGCCTGCTCCGGAGGCTTCTTGCGAGCAGCGCTAAAAGCACGCGAACATCGCGTTTCTGTGCTTTCCTGAACAGCTTGCGCTGGGACAGTTACAGCCGTGTTTTGCAAGCTGTCCGGGGTTCTGAGGCACTAAAAGTGCGGATGTGTGGCGACTGTGCAAGACGAGAACCGGCTGCTCTGAAAGCCCTTCCTGCTCGTCACGTACGCTTTCTAGCAGCTCTACGGACACACACGCGTCAGCCTCTTCACTGTCCTACACAGCTAGCACGCTGGCAGTTACCGTCAACTTGGAAGCAGCCGCGCAGAAGGCACTCGCCCTGCAACCGGCGAACAGCGCACATTCGCGGCTACACGCGAGCTGGCCGCACTCGGAGCTTTCGCGGCTCTTCTCTCGCTCTTTCCCGCAGAGCTCCGGCGATGCACAACTCGAACCGCGAAAGCCGCAATGAGCTTTGTGCAAGCTGCGCAGAAGAAACAAGGCACTAAACCGGCAAATGTCCAGCTAATCTCCAACGTGAAAAGGCTCAGCAAGGAAAGCTCTTGCTAACAGCCCAGAAGCATTGCGACGCTTCTCTGGATGATTTGCCCACCAACACTTCACATCAGCTCAAGCCGGCTGCCCGGAGGAAAAGAGGCTAGGAAAGATCGTAGCAGGCACGGTTGTTGCTGCACGAGAAGTGCCTGCTCCGGAGGCTTCTTGCGAGCAGCGCTAAAAGCACGCGAACATCGCGTTTCTGTGCTTTCCTGAACAGCTTGCGCTGGGACAGTTACAGCCGTGTTTTGCAAGCTGTCCGGGGTTCTGAGGCACTAAAAGTGCGGATGTGTGGCGACTGTCCAAGACGAGAACCGGCTGCTCTGAAAGCCCTTCCTGCTCGTCACGTACGCTTTCTAGCAGCTCTACGGACACACACGCGTCAGCCTCTTCACTGTCCTACACAGCTAGCACGCTGGCAGTTACCGTCAACTTGGAAGCAGCCGCGCAGAAGGCAGTCGCCCTGCAACCGGCGAACAGCGCACATTCGCGGCTACACGCGAGCTGGCCGCACTCGGAGCTTTCGCGGCTCTTCTCTCGCTCTTTCCCGCAGAGCTCCGGCGATGCACAACTCGAACCGCGAAAGCCGCAATGAGCTTTGTGCAAGCTGCGCAGAAGAAACAAGGCACTAAACCGGCAAATGTCCAGCTAATCTCCAACGTGAAAAGGCTCAGCAAGGAAAGCTCTTGCTAACAGCCCAGAAGCATTGCGACGCTTCTCTGGATGATTTGCCCACCAACACTTCACATCAGCTCAAGCCGGCTGCCCGGAGGAAAAGAGGCTAGGAAAGATCGTAGCAGGCACGGTTGTTGCTGCACGAGAAGTGCCTGCTCCGGAGGCTTCTTGCGAGCAGCGCTAAAAAGCACGCGAACATCGCGTTTCTGTGCTTTCCTGAACAGCTTGCGCTGGGACAGTTACAGCCGTGTTTTGCAAGCTGTCCGGGGTTCTGAGGCACTAAAAGTGCGGATGTGTGGCGACTGTGCAAGACGAGAACCGGCTGCTCTGAAAGCCCTTCCTGCTCGTCACGTACGCTTTCTAGCAGCTCTACGGACACACACGCGTCAGCCTCTTCACTGTCCTACACAGCTAGCACGCTGGCAGTTACCGTCAACTTGGAAGCAGCCGCGCAGAAGGCACTCGCCCTGCAACCGGCGAACAGCGCACATTCGCGGCTACACGCGAGCTGGCCGCACTCGGAGCTTTCGCGGCTCTTCTCTCGCTCTTTCCCGCAGAGCTCCGGCGATGCACAACTCGAACCGCGAAAGCCGCAATGAGCTTTGTGCAAGCTGCGCAGAAGAAACAAGGCACTAAACCGGCAAATGTCCAGCTAATCTCCAACGTGAAAAGGGTCAGCAAGGAAAGCTCTTGCTAACAGCCCAGAAGCATTGCGACGCTTCTCTGGATGATTTGCCCACCAACACTTCACATCAGCTCAAGCCGGCTGCCCGGAGGAAAAGAGGCTAGGAAAGATCGTAGCAGGCACGGTTGTTGCTGCACGAGAAGTGCCTGCTCCGGAGGCTTCTTGCGAGCAGCGCTAAAAGCACGCGAACATCGCGTTTCTGTGCTTTCCTGAACAGCTTGCGCTGGGACAGTTACAGCCGTGTTTTGCAAGCTGTCCGGGGTTCTGAGGCACTAAAAGTGCGGATGTGTGGCGACTGTGCAAGACGAGAACCGGCTGCTCTGAAAGCCCTTCCTGCTCGTCACGTACGCTTTCTAGCAGCTCTACGGACACACACGCGTCAGCCTCTTCACTGTCCTACACAGCTAGCACGCTGGCAGTTACCGTCAACTTGGAAGCAGCCGCGCAGAAGGCACTCGCCCTGCAACCGGCGAACAGCGCACATTCGCGGCTACACGCGAGCTGGCCGCACTCGGAGCTTTCGCGGCTCTTCTCTCGCTCTTTCCCGCAGAGCTCCGGCGATGCACAACTCGAACCGCGAAAGCCGCAATGAGCTTTGTGCAAGCTGCGCAGAAGAAACAAGGCACTAAACCGGCAAATGTCCAGCTAATCTCCAACGTGAAAAGGGTCAGCAAGGAAAGCTCTTGCTAACAGCCCAGAAGCATTGCGACGCTTCTCTGGATGATTTGCCCACCAACACTTCACATCAGCTCAAGCCGGCTGCCCGGAGGAAAAGAGGCTAGGAAAGATCGTAGCAGGCACGGTTGTTGCTGCACGAGAAGTGCCTGCTCCGGAGGCTTCTTGCGAGCAGCGCTAAAAGCACGCGAACATCGCGTTTCTGTGCTTTCCTGAACAGCTTGCGCTGGGACAGTTACAGCCGTGTTTTGCAAGCTGTCCGGGGTTCTGAGGCACTAAAAGTGCGGATGTGTGGCGACTGTGCAAGACGAGAACCGGCTGCTCTGAAAGCCCTTCCTGCTCGTCACGTACGCTTTCTAGCAGCTCTACGGACACACACGCGTCAGCCTCTTCACTGTCCTACACAGCTAGCACGCTGGCAGTTACCGTCAACTTGGAAGCAGCCGCGCAGAAGGCAGTCGCCCTGCAACCGGCGAACAGCGCACATTCGCGGCTACACGCGAGCTGGCCGCACTCGGAGCTTTCGCGGCTCTTCTCTCGCTCTTTCCCGCAGAGCTCCGGCGATGCACAACTCGAACCGCGAAAGCCGCAATGAGCTTTGTGCAAGCTGCGCAGAAGAAACAAGGCACTAAACCGGCAAATGTCCAGCTAATCTCCAACGTGAAAAGGCTCAGCAAGGAAAGCTCTTGCTAACAGCCCAGAAGCATTGCGACGCTTCTCTGGATGATTTGCCCACCAACACTTCACATCAGCTCAAGCCGGCTGCCCGGAGGAAAAGAGGCTAGGAAAGATCGTAGCAGGCACGGTTGTTGCTGCACGAGAAGTGCCTGCTCCGGAGGCTTCTTGCGAGCAGCGCTAAAAGCACGCGAACATCGCGTTTCTGTGCTTTCCTGAACAGCTTGCGCTGGGACAGTTACAGCCGTGTTTTGCAAGCTGTCCGGGGTTCTGAGGCACTAAAAGTGCGGATGTGTGGCGACTGTGCAAGACGAGAACCGGCTGCTCTGAAAGCCCTTCCTGCTCGTCACGTACGCTTTCTAGCAGCTCTACGGACACACACGCGTCAGCCTCTTCACTGTCCTACACAGCTAGCACGCTGGCAGTTACCGTCAACTTGGAAGCAGCCGCGCAGAAGGCACTCGCCCTGCAACCGGCGAACAGCGCACATTCGCGGCTACACGCGAGCTGGCCGCACTCGGAGCTTTCGCGGCTCTTCTCTCGCTCTTTCCCGCAGAGCTCCGGCGATGCACAACTCGAACCGCGAAAGCCGCAATGAGCTTTGTGCAAGCTGCGCAGAAGAAACAAGGCACTAAACCGGCAAATGTCCAGCTAATCTCCAACGTGAAAAGGGTCAGCAAGGAAAGCTCTTGCTAACAGCCCAGAAGCATTGCGACGCTTCTCTGGATGATTTGCCCACCAACACTTCACATCAGCTCAAGCCGGCTGCCCGGAGGAAAAGAGGCTAGGAAAGATCGTAGCAGGCACGGTTGTTGCTGCACGAGAAGTGCCTGCTCCGGAGGCTTCTTGCGAGCAGCGCTAAAAGCACGCGAACATCGCGTTTCTGTGCTTTCCTGAACAGCTTGCGCTGGGACAGTTACAGCCGTGTTTTGCAAGCTGTCCGGGGTTCTGAGGCACTAAAAGTGCGGATGTGTGGCGACTGTGCAAGACGAGAACCGGCTGCTCTGAAAGCCCTTCCTGCTCGTCACGTACGCTTTCTAGCAGCTCTACGGACACACACGCGTCAGCCTCTTCACTGTCCTACACAGCTAGCACGCTGGCAGTTACCGTCAACTTGGAAGCAGCCGCGCAGAAGGCAGTCGCCCTGCAACCGGCGAACAGCGCACATTCGCGGCTACACGCGAGCTGGCCGCACTCGGAGCTTTCGCGGCTCTTCTCTCGCTCTTTCCCGCAGAGCTCCGGCGATGCACAACTCGAACCGCGAAAGCCGCAATGAGCTTTGTGCAAGCTGCGCAGAAGAAACAAGGCACTAAACCGGCAAATGTCCAGCTAATCTCCAACGTGAAAAGGCTCAGCAAGGAAAGCTCTTGCTAACAGCCCAGAAGCATTGCGACGCTTCTCTGGATGATTTGCCCACCAACACTTCACATCAGCTCAAGCCGGCTGCCCGGAGGAAAAGAGGCTAGGAAAGATCGTAGCAGGCACGGTTGTTGCTGCACGAGAAGTGCCTGCTCCGGAGGCTTCTTGCGAGCAGCGCTAAAAGCACGCGAACATCGCGTTTCTGTGCTTTCCTGAACAGCTTGCGCTGGGACAGTTACAGCCGTGTTTTGCAAGCTGTCCGGGGTTCTGAGGCACTAAAAGTGCGGATGTGTGGCGACTGTGCAAGACGAGAACCGGCTGCTCTGAAAGCCCTTCCTGCTCGTCACGTACGCTTTCTAGCAGCTCTACGGACACACACGCGTCAGCCTCTTCACTGTCCTACACAGCTAGCACGCTGGCAGTTACCGTCAACTTGGAAGCAGCCGCGCAGAAGGCAGTCGCCCTGCAACCGGCGAACAGCGCACATTCGCGGCTACACGCGAGCTGGCCGCACTCGGAGCTTTCGCGGCTCTTCTCTCGCTCTTTCCCGCAGAGCTCCGGCGATGCACAACTCGAACCGCGAAAGCCGCAATGAGCTTTGTGCAAGCTGCGCAGAAGAAACAAGGCACTAAACCGGCAAATGTCCAGCTAATCTCCAACGTGAAAAGGCTCAGCAAGGAAAGCTCTTGCTAACAGCCCAGAAGCATTGCGACGCTTCTCTGGATGATTTGCCCACCAACACTTCACATCAGCTCAAGCCGGCTGCCCGGAGGAAAAGAGGCTAGGAAAGATCGTAGCAGGCACGGTTGTTGCTGCACGAGAAGTGCCTGCTCCGGAGGCTTCTTGCGAGCAGCGCTAAAAGCACGCGAACATCGCGTTTCTGTGCTTTCCTGAACAGCTTGCGCTGGGACAGTTACAGCCGTGTTTTGCAAGCTGTCCGGGGTTCTGAGGCACTAAAAGTGCGGATGTGTGGCGACTGTCCAAGACGAGAACCGGCTGCTCTGAAAGCCCTTCCTGCTCGTCACGTACGCTTTCTAGCAGCTCTACGGACACACACGCGTCAGCCTCTTCACTGTCCTACACAGCTAGCACGCTGGCAGTTACCGTCAACTTGGAAGCAGCCGCGCAGAAGGCAGTCGCCCTGCAACCGGCGAACAGCGCACATTCGCGGCTACACGCGAGCTGGCCGCACTCGGAGCTTTCGCGGCTCTTCTCTCGCTCTTTCCCGCAGAGCTCCGGCGATGCACAACTCGAACCGCGAAAGCCGCAATGAGCTTTGTGCAAGCTGCGCAGAAGAAACAAGGCACTAAACCGGCAAATGTCCAGCTAATCTCCAACGTGAAAAGGCTCAGCAAGGAAAGCTCTTGCTAACAGCCCAGAAGCATTGCGACGCTTCTCTGGATGATTTGCCCACCAACACTTCACATCAGCTCAAGCCGGCTGCCCGGAGGAAAAGAGGCTAGGAAAGATCGTAGCAGGCACGGTTGTTGCTGCACGAGAAGTGCCTGCTCCGGAGGCTTCTTGCGAGCAGCGCTAAAAAGCACGCGAACATCGCGTTTCTGTGCTTTCCTGAACAGCTTGCGCTGGGACAGTTACAGCCGTGTTTTGCAAGCTGTCCGGGGTTCTGAGGCACTAAAAGTGCGGATGTGTGGCGACTGTGCAAGACGAGAACCGGCTGCTCTGAAAGCCCTTCCTGCTCGTCACGTACGCTTTCTAGCAGCTCTACGGACACACACGCGTCAGCCTCTTCACTGTCCTACACAGCTAGCACGCTGGCAGTTACCGTCAACTTGGAAGCAGCCGCGCAGAAGGCACTCGCCCTGCAACCGGCGAACAGCGCACATTCGCGGCTACACGCGAGCTGGCCGCACTCGGAGCTTTCGCGGCTCTTCTCTCGCTCTTTCCCGCAGAGCTCCGGCGATGCACAACTCGAACCGCGAAAGCCGCAATGAGCTTTGTGCAAGCTGCGCAGAAGAAACAAGGCACTAAACCGGCAAATGTCCAGCTAATCTCCAACGTGAAAAGGGTCAGCAAGGAAAGCTCTTGCTAACAGCCCAGAAGCATTGCGACGCTTCTCTGGATGATTTGCCCACCAACACTTCACATCAGCTCAAGCCGGCTGCCCGGAGGAAAAGAGGCTAGGAAAGATCGTAGCAGGCACGGTTGTTGCTGCACGAGAAGTGCCTGCTCCGGAGGCTTCTTGCGAGCAGCGCTAAAAGCACGCGAACATCGCGTTTCTGTGCTTTCCTGAACAGCTTGCGCTGGGACAGTTACAGCCGTGTTTTGCAAGCTGTCCGGGGTTCTGAGGCACTAAAAGTGCGGATGTGTGGCGACTGTGCAAGACGAGAACCGGCTGCTCTGAAAGCCCTTCCTGCTCGTCACGTACGCTTTCTAGCAGCTCTACGGACACACACGCGTCAGCCTCTTCACTGTCCTACACAGCTAGCACGCTGGCAGTTACCGTCAACTTGGAAGCAGCCGCGCAGAAGGCAGTCGCCCTGCAACCGGCGAACAGCGCACATTCGCGGCTACACGCGAGCTGGCCGCACTCGGAGCTTTCGCGGCTCTTCTCTCGCTCTTTCCCGCAGAGCTCCGGCGATGCACAACTCGAACCGCGAAAGCCGCAATGAGCTTTGTGCAAGCTGCGCAGAAGAAACAAGGCACTAAACCGGCAAATGTCCAGCTAATCTCCAACGTGAAAAGGCTCAGCAAGGAAAGCTCTTGCTAACAGCCCAGAAGCATTGCGACGCTTCTCTGGATGATTTGCCCACCAACACTTCACATCAGCTCAAGCCGGCTGCCCGGAGGAAAAGAGGCTAGGAAAGATCGTAGCAGGCACGGTTGTTGCTGCACGAGAAGTGCCTGCTCCGGAGGCTTCTTGCGAGCAGCGCTAAAAGCACGCGAACATCGCGTTTCTGTGCTTTCCTGAACAGCTTGCGCTGGGACAGTTACAGCCGTGTTTTGCAAGCTGTCCGGGGTTCTGAGGCACTAAAAGTGCGGATGTGTGGCGACTGTGCAAGACGAGAACCGGCTGCTCTGAAAGCCCTTCCTGCTCGTCACGTACGCTTTCTAGCAGCTCTACGGACACACACGCGTCAGCCTCTTCACTGTCCTACACAGCTAGCACGCTGGCAGTTACCGTCAACTTGGAAGCAGCCGCGCAGAAGGCAGTCGCCCTGCAACCGGCGAACAGCGCACATTCGCGGCTACACGCGAGCTGGCCGCACTCGGAGCTTTCGCGGCTCTTCTCTCGCTCTTTCCCGCAGAGCTCCGGCGATGCACAACTCGAACCGCGAAAGCCGCAATGAGCTTTGTGCAAGCTGCGCAGAAGAAACAAGGCACTAAACCGGCAAATGTCCAGCTAATCTCCAACGTGAAAAGGCTCAGCAAGGAAAGCTCTTGCTAACAGCCCAGAAGCATTGCGACGCTTCTCTGGATGATTTGCCCACCAACACTTCACATCAGCTCAAGCCGGCTGCCCGGAGGAAAAGAGGCTAGGAAAGATCGTAGCAGGCACGGTTGTTGCTGCACGAGAAGTGCCTGCTCCGGAGGCTTCTTGCGAGCAGCGCTAAAAGCACGCGAACATCGCGTTTCTGTGCTTTCCTGAACAGCTTGCGCTGGGACAGTTACAGCCGTGTTTTGCAAGCTGTCCGGGGTTCTGAGGCACTAAAAGTGCGGATGTGTGGCGACTGTGCAAGACGAGAACCGGCTGCTCTGAAAGCCCTTCCTGCTCGTCACGTACGCTTTCTAGCAGCTCTACGGACACACACGCGTCAGCCTCTTCACTGTCCTACACAGCTAGCACGCTGGCAGTTACCGTCAACTTGGAAGCAGCCGCGCAGAAGGCACTCGCCCTGCAACCGGCGAACAGCGCACATTCGCGGCTACACGCGAGCTGGCCGCACTCGGAGCTTTCGCGGCTCTTCTCTCGCTCTTTCCCGCAGAGCTCCGGCGATGCACAACTCGAACCGCGAAAGCCGCAATGAGCTTTGTGCAAGCTGCGCAGAAGAAACAAGGCACTAAACCGGCAAATGTCCAGCTAATCTCCAACGTGAAAAGGCTCAGCAAGGAAAGCTCTTGCTAACAGCCCAGAAGCATTGCGACGCTTCTCTGGATGATTTGCCCACCAACACTTCACATCAGCTCAAGCCGGCTGCCCGGAGGAAAAGAGGCTAGGAAAGATCGTAGCAGGCACGGTTGTTGCTGCACGAGAAGTGCCTGCTCCGGAGGCTTCTTGCGAGCAGCGCTAAAAGCACGCGAACATCGCGTTTCTGTGCTTTCCTGAACAGCTTGCGCTGGGACAGTTACAGCCGTGTTTTGCAAGCTGTCCGGGGTTCTGAGGCACTAAAAGTGCGGATGTGTGGCGACTGTGCAAGACGAGAACCGGCTGCTCTGAAAGCCCTTCCTGCTCGTCACGTACGCTTTCTAGCAGCTCTACGGACACACACGCGTCAGCCTCTTCACTGTCCTACACAGCTAGCACGCTGGCAGTTACCGTCAACTTGGAAGCAGCCGCGCAGAAGGCAGTCGCCCTGCAACCGGCGAACAGCGCACATTCGCGGCTACACGCGAGCTGGCCGCACTCGGAGCTTTCGCGGCTCTTCTCTCGCTCTTTCCCGCAGAGCTCCGGCGATGCACAACTCGAACCGCGAAAGCCGCAATGAGCTTTGTGCAAGCTGCGCAGAAGAAACAAGGCACTAAACCGGCAAATGTCCAGCTAATCTCCAACGTGAAAAGGCTCAGCAAGGAAAGCTCTTGCTAACAGCCCAGAAGCATTGCGACGCTTCTCTGGATGATTTGCCCACCAACACTTCACATCAGCTCAAGCCGGCTGCCCGGAGGAAAAGAGGCTAGGAAAGATCGTAGCAGGCACGGTTGTTGCTGCACGAGAAGTGCCTGCTCCGGAGGCTTCTTGCGAGCAGCGCTAAAAGCACGCGAACATCGCGTTTCTGTGCTTTCCTGAACAGCTTGCGCTGGGACAGTTACAGCCGTGTTTTGCAAGCTGTCCGGGGTTCTGAGGCACTAAAAGTGCGGATGTGTGGCGACTGTGCAAGACGAGAACCGGCTGCTCTGAAAGCCCTTCCTGCTCGTCACGTACGCTTTCTAGCAGCTCTACGGACACACACGCGTCAGCCTCTTCACTGTCCTACACAGCTAGCACGCTGGCAGTTACCGTCAACTTGGAAGCAGCCGCGCAGAAGGCAGTCGCCCTGCAACCGGCGAACAGCGCACATTCGCGGCTACACGCGAGCTGGCCGCACTCGGAGCTTTCGCGGCTCTTCTCTCGCTCTTTCCCGCAGAGCTCCGGCGATGCACAACTCGAACCGCGAAAGCCGCAATGAGCTTTGTGCAAGCTGCGCAGAAGAAACAAGGCACTAAACCGGCAAATGTCCAGCTAATCTCCAACGTGAAAAGGCTCAGCAAGGAAAGCTCTTGCTAACAGCCCAGAAGCATTGCGACGCTTCTCTGGATGATTTGCCCACCAACACTTCACATCAGCTCAAGCCGGCTGCCCGGAGGAAAAGAGGCTAGGAAAGATCGTAGCAGGCACGGTTGTTGCTGCACGAGAAGTGCCTGCTCCGGAGGCTTCTTGCGAGCAGCGCTAAAAGCACGCGAACATCGCGTTTCTGTGCTTTCCTGAACAGCTTGCGCTGGGACAGTTACAGCCGTGTTTTGCAAGCTGTCCGGGGTTCTGAGGCACTAAAAGTGCGGATGTGTGGCGACTGTGCAAGACGAGAACCGGCTGCTCTGAAAGCCCTTCCTGCTCGTCACGTACGCTTTCTAGCAGCTCTACGGACACACACGCGTCAGCCTCTTCACTGTCCTACACAGCTAGCACGCTGGCAGTTACCGTCAACTTGGAAGCAGCCGCGCAGAAGGCACTCGCCCTGCAACCGGCGAACAGCGCACATTCGCGGCTACACGCGAGCTGGCCGCACTCGGAGCTTTCGCGGCTCTTCTCTCGCTCTTTCCCGCAGAGCTCCGGCGATGCACAACTCGAACCGCGAAAGCCGCAATGAGCTTTGTGCAAGCTGCGCAGAAGAAACAAGGCACTAAACCGGCAAATGTCCAGCTAATCTCCAACGTGAAAAGGCTCAGCAAGGAAAGCTCTTGCTAACAGCCCAGAAGCATTGCGACGCTTCTCTGGATGATTTGCCCACCAACACTTCACATCAGCTCAAGCCGGCTGCCCGGAGGAAAAGAGGCTAGGAAAGATCGTAGCAGGCACGGTTGTTGCTGCACGAGAAGTGCCTGCTCCGGAGGCTTCTTGCGAGCAGCGCTAAAAAGCACGCGAACATCGCGTTTCTGTGCTTTCCTGAACAGCTTGCGCTGGGACAGTTACAGCCGTGTTTTGCAAGCTGTCCGGGGTTCTGAGGCACTAAAAGTGCGGATGTGTGGCGACTGTGCAAGACGAGAACCGGCTGCTCTGAAAGCCCTTCCTGCTCGTCACGTACGCTTTCTAGCAGCTCTACGGACACACACGCGTCAGCCTCTTCACTGTCCTACACAGCTAGCACGCTGGCAGTTACCGTCAACTTGGAAGCAGCCGCGCAGAAGGCAGTCGCCCTGCAACCGGCGAACAGCGCACATTCGCGGCTACACGCGAGCTGGCCGCACTCGGAGCTTTCGCGGCTCTTCTCTCGCTCTTTCCCGCAGAGCTCCGGCGATGCACAACTCGAACCGCGAAAGCCGCAATGAGCTTTGTGCAAGCTGCGCAGAAGAAACAAGGCACTAAACCGGCAAATGTCCAGCTAATCTCCAACGTGAAAAGGCTCAGCAAGGAAAGCTCTTGCTAACAGCCCAGAAGCATTGCGACGCTTCTCTGGATGATTTGCCCACCAACACTTCACATCAGCTCAAGCCGGCTGCCCGGAGGAAAAGAGGCTAGGAAAGATCGTAGCAGGCACGGTTGTTGCTGCACGAGAAGTGCCTGCTCCGGAGGCTTCTTGCGAGCAGCGCTAAAAGCACGCGAACATCGCGTTTCTGTGCTTTCCTGAACAGCTTGCGCTGGGACAGTTACAGCCGTGTTTTGCAAGCTGTCCGGGGTTCTGAGGCACTAAAAGTGCGGATGTGTGGCGACTGTGCAAGACGAGAACCGGCTGCTCTGAAAGCCCTTCCTGCTCGTCACGTACGCTTTCTAGCAGCTCTACGGACACACACGCGTCAGCCTCTTCACTGTCCTACACAGCTAGCACGCTGGCAGTTACCGTCAACTTGGAAGCAGCCGCGCAGAAGGCACTCGCCCTGCAACCGGCGAACAGCGCACATTCGCGGCTACACGCGAGCTGGCCGCACTCGGAGCTTTCGCGGCTCTTCTCTCGCTCTTTCCCGCAGAGCTCCGGCGATGCACAACTCGAACCGCGAAAGCCGCAATGAGCTTTGTGCAAGCTGCGCAGAAGAAACAAGGCACTAAACCGGCAAATGTCCAGCTAATCTCCAACGTGAAAAGGGTCAGCAAGGAAAGCTCTTGCTAACAGCCCAGAAGCATTGCGACGCTTCTCTGGATGATTTGCCCACCAACACTTCACATCAGCTCAAGCCGGCTGCCCGGAGGAAAAGAGGCTAGGAAAGATCGTAGCAGGCACGGTTGTTGCTGCACGAGAAGTGCCTGCTCCGGAGGCTTCTTGCGAGCAGCGCTAAAAAGCACGCGAACATCGCGTTTCTGTGCTTTCCTGAACAGCTTGCGCTGGGACAGTTACAGCCGTGTTTTGCAAGCTGTCCGGGGTTCTGAGGCACTAAAAGTGCGGATGTGTGGCGACTGTGCAAGACGAGAACCGGCTGCTCTGAAAGCCCTTCCTGCTCGTCACGTACGCTTTCTAGCAGCTCTACGGACACACACGCGTCAGCCTCTTCACTGTCCTACACAGCTAGCACGCTGGCAGTTACCGTCAACTTGGAAGCAGCCGCGCAGAAGGCAGTCGCCCTGCAACCGGCGAACAGCGCACATTCGCGGCTACACGCGAGCTGGCCGCACTCGGAGCTTTCGCGGCTCTTCTCTCGCTCTTTCCCGCAGAGCTCCGGCGATGCACAACTCGAACCGCGAAAGCCGCAATGAGCTTTGTGCAAGCTGCGCAGAAGAAACAAGGCACTAAACCGGCAAATGTCCAGCTAATCTCCAACGTGAAAAGGCTCAGCAAGGAAAGCTCTTGCTAACAGCCCAGAAGCATTGCGACGCTTCTCTGGATGATTTGCCCACCAACACTTCACATCAGCTCAAGCCGGCTGCCCGGAGGAAAAGAGGCTAGGAAAGATCGTAGCAGGCACGGTTGTTGCTGCACGAGAAGTGCCTGCTCCGGAGGCTTCTTGCGAGCAGCGCTAAAAGCACGCGAACATCGCGTTTCTGTGCTTTCCTGAACAGCTTGCGCTGGGACAGTTACAGCCGTGTTTTGCAAGCTGTCCGGGGTTCTGAGGCACTAAAAGTGCGGATGTGTGGCGACTGTGCAAGACGAGAACCGGCTGCTCTGAAAGCCCTTCCTGCTCGTCACGTACGCTTTCTAGCAGCTCTACGGACACACACGCGTCAGCCTCTTCACTGTCCTACACAGCTAGCACGCTGGCAGTTACCGTCAACTTGGAAGCAGCCGCGCAGAAGGCACTCGCCCTGCAACCGGCGAACAGCGCACATTCGCGGCTACACGCGAGCTGGCCGCACTCGGAGCTTTCGCGGCTCTTCTCTCGCTCTTTCCCGCAGAGCTCCGGCGATGCACAACTCGAACCGCGAAAGCCGCAATGAGCTTTGTGCAAGCTGCGCAGAAGAAACAAGGCACTAAACCGGCAAATGTCCAGCTAATCTCCAACGTGAAAAGGCTCAGCAAGGAAAGCTCTTGCTAACAGCCCAGAAGCATTGCGACGCTTCTCTGGATGATTTGCCCACCAACACTTCACATCAGCTCAAGCCGGCTGCCCGGAGGAAAAGAGGCTAGGAAAGATCGTAGCAGGCACGGTTGTTGCTGCACGAGAAGTGCCTGCTCCGGAGGCTTCTTGCGAGCAGCGCTAAAAAGCACGCGAACATCGCGTTTCTGTGCTTTCCTGAACAGCTTGCGCTGGGACAGTTACAGCCGTGTTTTGCAAGCTGTCCGGGGTTCTGAGGCACTAAAAGTGCGGATGTGTGGCGACTGTGCAAGACGAGAACCGGCTGCTCTGAAAGCCCTTCCTGCTCGTCACGTACGCTTTCTAGCAGCTCTACGGACACACACGCGTCAGCCTCTTCACTGTCCTACACAGCTAGCACGCTGGCAGTTACCGTCAACTTGGAAGCAGCCGCGCAGAAGGCAGTCGCCCTGCAACCGGCGAACAGCGCACATTCGCGGCTACACGCGAGCTGGCCGCACTCGGAGCTTTCGCGGCTCTTCTCTCGCTCTTTCCCGCAGAGCTCCGGCGATGCACAACTCGAACCGCGAAAGCCGCAATGAGCTTTGTGCAAGCTGCGCAGAAGAAACAAGGCACTAAACCGGCAAATGTCCAGCTAATCTCCAACGTGAAAAGGCTCAGCAAGGAAAGCTCTTGCTAACAGCCCAGAAGCATTGCGACGCTTCTCTGGATGATTTGCCCACCAACACTTCACATCAGCTCAAGCCGGCTGCCCGGAGGAAAAGAGGCTAGGAAAGATCGTAGCAGGCACGGTTGTTGCTGCACGAGAAGTGCCTGCTCCGGAGGCTTCTTGCGAGCAGCGCTAAAAGCACGCGAACATCGCGTTTCTGTGCTTTCCTGAACAGCTTGCGCTGGGACAGTTACAGCCGTGTTTTGCAAGCTGTCCGGGGTTCTGAGGCACTAAAAGTGCGGATGTATGGCGACTGTGCAAGACGAGAACCGGCTGCTCTGAAAGCCCTTCCTGCTCGTCACGTACGCTTTCTAGCAGCTCTACGGACACACACGCGTCAGCCTCTTCACTGTCCTACACAGCTAGCACGCTGGCAGTTACCGTCAACTTGGAAGCAGCCGCGCAGAAGGCACTCGCCCTGCAACCGGCGAACAGCGCACATTCGCGGCTACACGCGAGCTGGCCGCACTCGGAGCTTTCGCGGCTCTTCTCTCGCTCTTTCCCGCAGAGCTCCGGCGATGCACAACTCGAACCGCGAAAGCCGCAATGAGCTTTGTGCAAGCTGCGCAGAAGAAACAAGGCACTAAACCGGCAAATGTCCAGCTAATCTCCAACGTGAAAAGGCTCAGCAAGGAAAGCTCTTGCTAACAGCCCAGAAGCATTGCGACGCTTCTCTGGATGATTTGCCCACCAACACTTCACATCAGCTCAAGCCGGCTGCCCGGAGGAAAAGAGGCTAGGAAAGATCGTAGCAGGCACGGTTGTTGCTGCACGAGAAGTGCCTGCTCCGGAGGCTTCTTGCGAGCAGCGCTAAAAAGCACGCGAACATCGCGTTTCTGTGCTTTCCTGAACAGCTTGCGCTGGGACAGTTACAGCCGTGTTTTGCAAGCTGTCCGGGGTTCTGAGGCACTAAAAGTGCGGATGTGTGGCGACTGTGCAAGACGAGAACCGGCTGCTCTGAAAGCCCTTCCTGCTCGTCACGTACGCTTTCTAGCAGCTCTACGGACACACACGCGTCAGCCTCTTCACTGTCCTACACAGCTAGCACGCTGGCAGTTACCGTCAACTTGGAAGCAGCCGCGCAGAAGGCAGTCGCCCTGCAACCGGCGAACAGCGCACATTCGCGGCTACACGCGAGCTGGCCGCACTCGGAGCTTTCGCGGCTCTTCTCTCGCTCTTTCCCGCAGAGCTCCGGCGATGCACAACTCGAACCGCGAAAGCCGCAATGAGCTTTGTGCAAGCTGCGCAGAAGAAACAAGGCACTAAACCGGCAAATGTCCAGCTAATCTCCAACGTGAAAAGGCTCAGCAAGGAAAGCTCTTGCTAACAGCCCAGAAGCATTGCGACGCTTCTCTGGATGATTTGCCCACCAACACTTCACATCAGCTCAAGCCGGCTGCCCGGAGGAAAAGAGGCTAGGAAAGATCGTAGCAGGCACGGTTGTTGCTGCACGAGAAGTGCCTGCTCCGGAGGCTTCTTGCGAGCAGCGCTAAAAGCACGCGAACATCGCGTTTCTGTGCTTTCCTGAACAGCTTGCGCTGGGACAGTTACAGCCGTGTTTTGCAAGCTGTCCGGGGTTCTGAGGCACTAAAAGTGCGGATGTATGGCGACTGTGCAAGACGAGAACCGGCTGCTCTGAAAGCCCTTCCTGCTCGTCACGTACGCCTTCTAGCAGCTCTACGGACACACACGCGTCAGCCTCTTCACTGTCCTACACAGCTAGCACGCTGGCAGTTACCGTCAACTTGGAAGCAGCCGCGCAGAAGGCACTCGCCCTGCAACCGGCGAACAGCGCACATTCGCGGCTACACGCGAGCTGGCCGCACTCGGAGCTTTCGCGGCTCTTCTCTCGCTCTTTCCCGCAGAGCTCCGGCGATGCACAACTCGAACCGCGAAAGCCGCAATGAGCTTTGTGCAAGCTGCGCAGAAGAAACAAGGCACTAAACCGGCAAATGTCCAGCTAATCTCCAACGTGAAAAGGGTCAGCAAGGAAAGCTCTTGCTAACAGCCCAGAAGCATTGCGACGCTTCTCTGGATGATTTGCCCACCAACACTTCACATCAGCTCAAGCCGGCTGCCCGGAGGAAAAGAGGCTAGGAAAGATCGTAGCAGGCACGGTTGTTGCTGCACGAGAAGTGCCTGCTCCGGAGGCTTCTTGCGAGCAGCGCTAAAAGCACGCGAACATCGCGTTTCTGTGCTTTCCTGAACAGCTTGCGCTGGGACAGTTACAGCCGTGTTTTGCAAGCTGTCCGGGGTTCTGAGGCACTAAAAGTGCGGATGTGTGGCGACTGTGCAAGACGAGAACCGGCTGCTCTGAAAGCCCTTCCTGCTCGTCACGTACGCTTTCTAGCAGCTCTACGGACACACACGCGTCAGCCTCTTCACTGTCCTACACAGCTAGCACGCTGGCAGTTACCGTCAACTTGGAAGCAGCCGCGCAGAAGGCAGTCGCCCTGCAACCGGCGAACAGCGCACATTCGCGGCTACACGCGAGCTGGCCGCACTCGGAGCTTTCGCGGCTCTTCTCTCGCTCTTTCCCGCAGAGCTCCGGCGATGCACAACTCGAACCGCGAAAGCCGCAATGAGCTTTGTGCAAGCTGCGCAGAAGAAACAAGGCACTAAACCGGCAAATGTCCAGCTAATCTCCAACGTGAAAAGGCTCAGCAAGGAAAGCTCTTGCTAACAGCCCAGAAGCATTGCGACGCTTCTCTGGATGATTTGCCCACCAACACTTCACATCAGCTCAAGCCGGCTGCCCGGAGGAAAAGAGGCTAGGAAAGATCGTAGCAGGCACGGTTGTTGCTGCACGAGAAGTGCCTGCTCCGGAGGCTTCTTGCGAGCAGCGCTAAAAGCACGCGAACATCGCGTTTCTGTGCTTTCCTGAACAGCTTGCGCTGGGACAGTTACAGCCGTGTTTTGCAAGCTGTCCGGGGTTCTGAGGCACTAAAAGTGCGGATGTGTGGCGACTGTGCAAGACGAGAACCGGCTGCTCTGAAAGCCCTTCCTGCTCGTCACGTACGCTTTCTAGCAGCTCTACGGACACACACGCGTCAGCCTCTTCACTGTCCTACACAGCTAGCACGCTGGCAGTTACCGTCAACTTGGAAGCAGCCGCGCAGAAGGCAGTCGCCCTGCAACCGGCGAACAGCGCACATTCGCGGCTACACGCGAGCTGGCCGCACTCGGAGCTTTCGCGGCTCTTCTCTCGCTCTTTCCCGCAGAGCTCCGGCGATGCACAACTCGAACCGCGAAAGCCGCAATGAGCTTTGTGCAAGCTGCGCAGAAGAAACAAGGCACTAAACCGGCAAATGTCCAGCTAATCTCCAACGTGAAAAGGCTCAGCAAGGAAAGCTCTTGCTAACAGCCCAGAAGCATTGCGACGCTTCTCTGGATGATTTGCCCACCAACACTTCACATCAGCTCAAGCCGGCTGCCCGGAGGAAAAGAGGCTAGGAAAGATCGTAGCAGGCACGGTTGTTGCTGCACGAGAAGTGCCTGCTCCGGAGGCTTCTTGCGAGCAGCGCTAAAAGCACGCGAACATCGCGTTTCTGTGCTTTCCTGAACAGCTTGCGCTGGGACAGTTACAGCCGTGTTTTGCAAGCTGTCCGGGGTTCTGAGGCACTAAAAGTGCGGATGTGTGGCGACTGTGCAAGACGAGAACCGGCTGCTCTGAAAGCCCTTCCTGCTCGTCACGTACGCTTTCTAGCAGCTCTACGGACACACACGCGTCAGCCTCTTCACTGTCCTACACAGCTAGCACGCTGGCAGTTACCGTCAACTTGGAAGCAGCCGCGCAGAAGGCAGTCGCCCTGCAACCGGCGAACAGCGCACATTCGCGGCTACACGCGAGCTGGCCGCACTCGGAGCTTTCGCGGCTCTTCTCTCGCTCTTTCCCGCAGAGCTCCGGCGATGCACAACTCGAACCGCGAAAGCCGCAATGAGCTTTGTGCAAGCTGCGCAGAAGAAACAAGGCACTAAACCGGCAAATGTCCAGCTAATCTCCAACGTGAAAAGGCTCAGCAAGGAAAGCTCTTGCTAACAGCCCAGAAGCATTGCGACGCTTCTCTGGATGATTTGCCCACCAACACTTCACATCAGCTCAAGCCGGCTGCCCGGAGGAAAAGAGGCTAGGAAAGATCGTAGCAGGCACGGTTGTTGCTGCACGAGAAGTGCCTGCTCCGGAGGCTTCTTGCGAGCAGCGCTAAAAGCACGCGAACATCGCGTTTCTGTGCTTTCCTGAACAGCTTGCGCTGGGACAGTTACAGCCGTGTTTTGCAAGCTGTCCGGGGTTCTGAGGCACTAAAAGTGCGGATGTGTGGCGACTGTGCAAGACGAGAACCGGCTGCTCTGAAAGCCCTTCCTGCTCGTCACGTACGCTTTCTAGCAGCTCTACGGACACACACGCGTCAGCCTCTTCACTGTCCTACACAGCTAGCACGCTGGCAGTTACCGTCAACTTGGAAGCAGCCGCGCAGAAGGCAGTCGCCCTGCAACCGGCGAACAGCGCACATTCGCGGCTACACGCGAGCTGGCCGCACTCGGAGCTTTCGCGGCTCTTCTCTCGCTCTTTCCCGCAGAGCTCCGGCGATGCACAACTCGAACCGCGAAAGCCGCAATGAGCTTTGTGCAAGCTGCGCAGAAGAAACAAGGCACTAAACCGGCAAATGTCCAGCTAATCTCCAACGTGAAAAGGCTCAGCAAGGAAAGCTCTTGCTAACAGCCCAGAAGCATTGCGACGCTTCTCTGGATGATTTGCCCACCAACACTTCACATCAGCTCAAGCCGGCTGCCCGGAGGAAAAGAGGCTAGGAAAGATCGTAGCAGGCACGGTTGTTGCTGCACGAGAAGTGCCTGCTCCGGAGGCTTCTTGCGAGCAGCGCTAAAAAGCACGCGAACATCGCGTTTCTGTGCTTTCCTGAACAGCTTGCGCTGGGACAGTTACAGCCGTGTTTTGCAAGCTGTCCGGGGTTCTGAGGCACTAAAAGTGCGGATGTGTGGCGACTGTGCAAGACGAGAACCGGCTGCTCTGAAAGCCCTTCCTGCTCGTCACGTACGCTTTCTAGCAGCTCTACGGACACACACGCGTCAGCCTCTTCACTGTCCTACACAGCTAGCACGCTGGCAGTTACCGTCAACTTGGAAGCAGCCGCGCAGAAGGCAGTCGCCCTGCAACCGGCGAACAGCGCACATTCGCGGCTACACGCGAGCTGGCCGCACTCGGAGCTTTCGCGGCTCTTCTCTCGCTCTTTCCCGCAGAGCTCCGGCGATGCACAACTCGAACCGCGAAAGCCGCAATGAGCTTTGTGCAAGCTGCGCAGAAGAAACAAGGCACTAAACCGGCAAATGTCCAGCTAATCTCCAACGTGAAAAGGCTCAGCAAGGAAAGCTCTTGCTAACAGCCCAGAAGCATTGCGACGCTTCTCTGGATGATTTGCCCACCAACACTTCACATCAGCTCAAGCCGGCTGCCCGGAGGAAAAGAGGCTAGGAAAGATCGTAGCAGGCACGGTTGTTGCTGCACGAGAAGTGCCTGCTCCGGAGGCTTCTTGCGAGCAGCGCTAAAAGCACGCGAACATCGCGTTTCTGTGCTTTCCTGAACAGCTTGCGCTGGGACAGTTACAGCCGTGTTTTGCAAGCTGTCCGGGGTTCTGAGGCACTAAAAGTGCGGATGTGTGGCGACTGTGCAAGACGAGAACCGGCTGCTCTGAAAGCCCTTCCTGCTCGTCACGTACGCTTTCTAGCAGCTCTACGGACACACACGCGTCAGCCTCTTCACTGTCCTACACAGCTAGCACGCTGGCAGTTACCGTCAACTTGGAAGCAGCCGCGCAGAAGGCACTCGCCCTGCAACCGGCGAACAGCGCACATTCGCGGCTACACGCGAGCTGGCCGCACTCGGAGCTTTCGCGGCTCTTCTCTCGCTCTTTCCCGCAGAGCTCCGGCGATGCACAACTCGAACCGCGAAAGCCGCAATGAGCTTTGTGCAAGCTGCGCAGAAGAAACAAGGCACTAAACCGGCAAATGTCCAGCTAATCTCCAACGTGAAAAGGGTCAGCAAGGAAAGCTCTTGCTAACAGCCCAGAAGCATTGCGACGCTTCTCTGGATGATTTGCCCACCAACACTTCACATCAGCTCAAGCCGGCTGCCCGGAGGAAAAGAGGCTAGGAAAGATCGTAGCAGGCACGGTTGTTGCTGCACGAGAAGTGCCTGCTCCGGAGGCTTCTTGCGAGCAGCGCTAAAAAGCACGCGAACATCGCGTTTCTGTGCTTTCCTGAACAGCTTGCGCTGGGACAGTTACAGCCGTGTTTTGCAAGCTGTCCGGGGTTCTGAGGCACTAAAAGTGCGGATGTGTGGCGACTGTGCAAGACGAGAACCGGCTGCTCTGAAAGCCCTTCCTGCTCGTCACGTACGCTTTCTAGCAGCTCTACGGACACACACGCGTCAGCCTCTTCACTGTCCTACACAGCTAGCACGCTGGCAGTTACCGTCAACTTGGAAGCAGCCGCGCAGAAGGCACTCGCCCTGCAACCGGCGAACAGCGCACATTCGCGGCTACACGCGAGCTGGCCGCACTCGGAGCTTTCGCGGCTCTTCTCTCGCTCTTTCCCGCAGAGCTCCGGCGATGCACAACTCGAACCGCGAAAGCCGCAATGAGCTTTGTGCAAGCTGCGCAGAAGAAACAAGGCACTAAACCGGCAAATGTCCAGCTAATCTCCAACGTGAAAAGGCTCAGCAAGGAAAGCTCTTGCTAACAGCCCAGAAGCATTGCGACGCTTCTCTGGATGATTTGCCCACCAACACTTCACATCAGCTCAAGCCGGCTGCCCGGAGGAAAAGAGGCTAGGAAAGATCGTAGCAGGCACGGTTGTTGCTGCACGAGAAGTGCCTGCTCCGGAGGCTTCTTGCGAGCAGCGCTAAAAGCACGCGAACATCGCGTTTCTGTGCTTTCCTGAACAGCTTGCGCTGGGACAGTTACAGCCGTGTTTTGCAAGCTGTCCGGGGTTCTGAGGCACTAAAAGTGCGGATGTGTGGCGACTGTGCAAGACGAGAACCGGCTGCTCTGAAAGCCCTTCCTGCTCGTCACGTACGCTTTCTAGCAGCTCTACGGACACACACGCGTCAGCCTCTTCACTGTCCTACACAGCTAGCACGCTGGCAGTTACCGTCAACTTGGAAGCAGCCGCGCAGAAGGCACTCGCCCTGCAACCGGCGAACAGCGCACATTCGCGGCTACACGCGAGCTGGCCGCACTCGGAGCTTTCGCGGCTCTTCTCTCGCTCTTTCCCGCAGAGCTCCGGCGATGCACAACTCGAACCGCGAAAGCCGCAATGAGCTTTGTGCAAGCTGCGCAGAAGAAACAAGGCACTAAACCGGCAAATGTCCAGCTAATCTCCAACGTGAAAAGGCTCAGCAAGGAAAGCTCTTGCTAACAGCCCAGAAGCATTGCGACGCTTCTCTGGATGATTTGCCCACCAACACTTCACATCAGCTCAAGCCGGCTGCCCGGAGGAAAAGAGGCTAGGAAAGATCGTAGCAGGCACGGTTGTTGCTGCACGAGAAGTGCCTGCTCCGGAGGCTTCTTGCGAGCAGCGCTAAAAAGCACGCGAACATCGCGTTTCTGTGCTTTCCTGAACAGCTTGCGCTGGGACAGTTACAGCCGTGTTTTGCAAGCTGTCCGGGGTTCTGAGGCACTAAAAGTGCGGATGTGTGGCGACTGTGCAAGACGAGAACCGGCTGCTCTGAAAGCCCTTCCTGCTCGTCACGTACGCTTTCTAGCAGCTCTACGGACACACACGCGTCAGCCTCTTCACTGTCCTACACAGCTAGCACGCTGGCAGTTACCGTCAACTTGGAAGCAGCCGCGCAGAAGGCAGTCGCCCTGCAACCGGCGAACAGCGCACATTCGCGGCTACACGCGAGCTGGCCGCACTCGGAGCTTTCGCGGCTCTTCTCTCGCTCTTTCCCGCAGAGCTCCGGCGATGCACAACTCGAACCGCGAAAGCCGCAATGAGCTTTGTGCAAGCTGCGCAGAAGAAACAAGGCACTAAACCGGCAAATGTCCAGCTAATCTCCAACGTGAAAAGGCTCAGCAAGGAAAGCTCTTGCTAACAGCCCAGAAGCATTGCGACGCTTCTCTGGATGATTTGCCCACCAACACTTCACATCAGCTCAAGCCGGCTGCCCGGAGGAAAAGAGGCTAGGAAAGATCGTAGCAGGCACGGTTGTTGCTGCACGAGAAGTGCCTGCTCCGGAGGCTTCTTGCGAGCAGCGCTAAAAGCACGCGAACATCGCGTTTCTGTGCTTTCCTGAACAGCTTGCGCTGGGACAGTTACAGCCGTGTTTTGCAAGCTGTCCGGGGTTCTGAGGCACTAAAAGTGCGGATGTATGGCGACTGTGCAAGACGAGAACCGGCTGCTCTGAAAGCCCTTCCTGCTCGTCACGTACGCTTTCTAGCAGCTCTACGGACACACACGCGTCAGCCTCTTCACTGTCCTACACAGCTAGCACGCTGGCAGTTACCGTCAACTTGGAAGCAGCCGCGCAGAAGGCACTCGCCCTGCAACCGGCGAACAGCGCACATTCGCGGCTACACGCGAGCTGGCCGCACTCGGAGCTTTCGCGGCTCTTCTCTCGCTCTTTCCCGCAGAGCTCCGGCGATGCACAACTCGAACCGCGAAAGCCGCAATGAGCTTTGTGCAAGCTGCGCAGAAGAAACAAGGCACTAAACCGGCAAATGTCCAGCTAATCTCCAACGTGAAAAGGCTCAGCAAGGAAAGCTCTTGCTAACAGCCCAGAAGCATTGCGACGCTTCTCTGGATGATTTGCCCACCAACACTTCACATCAGCTCAAGCCGGCTGCCCGGAGGAAAAGAGGCTAGGAAAGATCGTAGCAGGCACGGTTGTTGCTGCACGAGAAGTGCCTGCTCCGGAGGCTTCTTGCGAGCAGCGCTAAAAAGCACGCGAACATCGCGTTTCTGTGCTTTCCTGAACAGCTTGCGCTGGGACAGTTACAGCCGTGTTTTGCAAGCTGTCCGGGGTTCTGAGGCACTAAAAGTGCGGATGTGTGGCGACTGTGCAAGACGAGAACCGGCTGCTCTGAAAGCCCTTCCTGCTCGTCACGTACGCTTTCTAGCAGCTCTACGGACACACACGCGTCAGCCTCTTCACTGTCCTACACAGCTAGCACGCTGGCAGTTACCGTCAACTTGGAAGCAGCCGCGCAGAAGGCAGTCGCCCTGCAACCGGCGAACAGCGCACATTCGCGGCTACACGCGAGCTGGCCGCACTCGGAGCTTTCGCGGCTCTTCTCTCGCTCTTTCCCGCAGAGCTCCGGCGATGCACAACTCGAACCGCGAAAGCCGCAATGAGCTTTGTGCAAGCTGCGCAGAAGAAACAAGGCACTAAACCGGCAAATGTCCAGCTAATCTCCAACGTGAAAAGGCTCAGCAAGGAAAGCTCTTGCTAACAGCCCAGAAGCATTGCGACGCTTCTCTGGATGATTTGCCCACCAACACTTCACATCAGCTCAAGCCGGCTGCCCGGAGGAAAAGAGGCTAGGAAAGATCGTAGCAGGCACGGTTGTTGCTGCACGAGAAGTGCCTGCTCCGGAGGCTTCTTGCGAGCAGCGCTAAAAGCACGCGAACATCGCGTTTCTGTGCTTTCCTGAACAGCTTGCGCTGGGACAGTTACAGCCGTGTTTTGCAAGCTGTCCGGGGTTCTGAGGCACTAAAAGTGCGGATGTATGGCGACTGTGCAAGACGAGAACCGGCTGCTCTGAAAGCCCTTCCTGCTCGTCACGTACGCCTTCTAGCAGCTCTACGGACACACACGCGTCAGCCTCTTCACTGTCCTACACAGCTAGCACGCTGGCAGTTACCGTCAACTTGGAAGCAGCCGCGCAGAAGGCACTCGCCCTGCAACCGGCGAACAGCGCACATTCGCGGCTACACGCGAGCTGGCCGCACTCGGAGCTTTCGCGGCTCTTCTCTCGCTCTTTCCCGCAGAGCTCCGGCGATGCACAACTCGAACCGCGAAAGCCGCAATGAGCTTTGTGCAAGCTGCGCAGAAGAAACAAGGCACTAAACCGGCAAATGTCCAGCTAATCTCCAACGTGAAAAGGGTCAGCAAGGAAAGCTCTTGCTAACAGCCCAGAAGCATTGCGACGCTTCTCTGGATGATTTGCCCACCAACACTTCACATCAGCTCAAGCCGGCTGCCCGGAGGAAAAGAGGCTAGGAAAGATCGTAGCAGGCACGGTTGTTGCTGCACGAGAAGTGCCTGCTCCGGAGGCTTCTTGCGAGCAGCGCTAAAAGCACGCGAACATCGCGTTTCTGTGCTTTCCTGAACAGCTTGCGCTGGGACAGTTACAGCCGTGTTTTGCAAGCTGTCCGGGGTTCTGAGGCACTAAAAGTGCGGATGTGTGGCGACTGTGCAAGACGAGAACCGGCTGCTCTGAAAGCCCTTCCTGCTCGTCACGTACGCTTTCTAGCAGCTCTACGGACACACACGCGTCAGCCTCTTCACTGTCCTACACAGCTAGCACGCTGGCAGTTACCGTCAACTTGGAAGCAGCCGCGCAGAAGGCAGTCGCCCTGCAACCGGCGAACAGCGCACATTCGCGGCTACACGCGAGCTGGCCGCACTCGGAGCTTTCGCGGCTCTTCTCTCGCTCTTTCCCGCAGAGCTCCGGCGATGCACAACTCGAACCGCGAAAGCCGCAATGAGCTTTGTGCAAGCTGCGCAGAAGAAACAAGGCACTAAACCGGCAAATGTCCAGCTAATCTCCAACGTGAAAAGGGTCAGCAAGGAAAGCTCTTGCTAACAGCCCAGAAGCATTGCGACGCTTCTCTGGATGATTTGCCCACCAACACTTCACATCAGCTCAAGCCGGCTGCCCGGAGGAAAAGAGGCTAGGAAAGATCGTAGCAGGCACGGTTGTTGCTGCACGAGAAGTGCCTGCTCCGGAGGCTTCTTGCGAGCAGCGCTAAAAAGCACGCGAACATCGCGTTTCTGTGCTTTCCTGAACAGCTTGCGCTGGGACAGTTACAGCCGTGTTTTGCAAGCTGTCCGGGGTTCTGAGGCACTAAAAGTGCGGATGTGTGGCGACTGTGCAAGACGAGAACCGGCTGCTCTGAAAGCCCTTCCTGCTCGTCACGTACGCTTTCTAGCAGCTCTACGGACACACACGCGTCAGCCTCTTCACTGTCCTACACAGCTAGCACGCTGGCAGTTACCGTCAACTTGGAAGCAGCCGCGCAGAAGGCAGTCGCCCTGCAACCGGCGAACAGCGCACATTCGCGGCTACACGCGAGCTGGCCGCACTCGGAGCTTTCGCGGCTCTTCTCTCGCTCTTTCCCGCAGAGCTCCGGCGATGCACAACTCGAACCGCGAAAGCCGCAATGAGCTTTGTGCAAGCTGCGCAGAAGAAACAAGGCACTAAACCGGCAAATGTCCAGCTAATCTCCAACGTGAAAAGGGTCAGCAAGGAAAGCTCTTGCTAACAGCCCAGAAGCATTGCGACGCTTCTCTGGATGATTTGCCCACCAACACTTCACATCAGCTCAAGCCGGCTGCCCGGAGGAAAAGAGGCTAGGAAAGATCGTAGCAGGCACGGTTGTTGCTGCACGAGAAGTGCCTGCTCCGGAGGCTTCTTGCGAGCAGCGCTAAAAAGCACGCGAACATCGCGTTTCTGTGCTTTCCTGAACAGCTTGCGCTGGGACAGTTACAGCCGTGTTTTGCAAGCTGTCCGGGGTTCTGAGGCACTAAAAGTGCGGATGTGTGGCGACTGTGCAAGACGAGAACCGGCTGCTCTGAAAGCCCTTCCTGCTCGTCACGTACGCTTTCTAGCAGCTCTACGGACACACACGCGTCAGCCTCTTCACTGTCCTACACAGCTAGCACGCTGGCAGTTACCGTCAACTTGGAAGCAGCCGCGCAGAAGGCACTCGCCCTGCAACCGGCGAACAGCGCACATTCGCGGCTACACGCGAGCTGGCCGCACTCGGAGCTTTCGCGGCTCTTCTCTCGCTCTTTCCCGCAGAGCTCCGGCGATGCACAACTCGAACCGCGAAAGCCGCAATGAGCTTTGTGCAAGCTGCGCAGAAGAAACAAGGCACTAAACCGGCAAATGTCCAGCTAATCTCCAACGTGAAAAGGGTCAGCAAGGAAAGCTCTTGCTAACAGCCCAGAAGCATTGCGACGCTTCTCTGGATGATTTGCCCACCAACACTTCACATCAGCTCAAGCCGGCTGCCCGGAGGAAAAGAGGCTAGGAAAGATCGTAGCAGGCACGGTTGTTGCTGCACGAGAAGTGCCTGCTCCGGAGGCTTCTTGCGAGCAGCGCTAAAAGCACGCGAACATCGCGTTTCTGTGCTTTCCTGAACAGCTTGCGCTGGGACAGTTACAGCCGTGTTTTGCAAGCTGTCCGGGGTTCTGAGGCACTAAAAGTGCGGATGTGTGGCGACTGTGCAAGACGAGAACCGGCTGCTCTGAAAGCCCTTCCTGCTCGTCACGTACGCTTTCTAGCAGCTCTACGGACACACACGCGTCAGCCTCTTCACTGTCCTACACAGCTAGCACGCTGGCAGTTACCGTCAACTTGGAAGCAGCCGCGCAGAAGGCACTCGCCCTGCAACCGGCGAACAGCGCACATTCGCGGCTACACGCGAGCTGGCCGCACTCGGAGCTTTCGCGGCTCTTCTCTCGCTCTTTCCCGCAGAGCTCCGGCGATGCACAACTCGAACCGCGAAAGCCGCAATGAGCTTTGTGCAAGCTGCGCAGAAGAAACAAGGCACTAAACCGGCAAATGTCCAGCTAATCTCCAACGTGAAAAGGCTCAGCAAGGAAAGCTCTTGCTAACAGCCCAGAAGCATTGCGACGCTTCTCTGGATGATTTGCCCACCAACACTTCACATCAGCTCAAGCCGGCTGCCCGGAGGAAAAGAGGCTAGGAAAGATCGTAGCAGGCACGGTTGTTGCTGCACGAGAAGTGCCTGCTCCGGAGGCTTCTTGCGAGCAGCGCTAAAAGCACGCGAACATCGCGTTTCTGTGCTTTCCTGAACAGCTTGCGCTGGGACAGTTACAGCCGTGTTTTGCAAGCTGTCCGGGGTTCTGAGGCACTAAAAGTGCGGATGTGTGGCGACTGTGCAAGACGAGAACCGGCTGCTCTGAAAGCCCTTCCTGCTCGTCACGTACGCTTTCTAGCAGCTCTACGGACACACACGCGTCAGCCTCTTCACTGTCCTACACAGCTAGCACGCTGGCAGTTACCGTCAACTTGGAAGCAGCCGCGCAGAAGGCACTCGCCCTGCAACCGGCGAACAGCGCACATTCGCGGCTACACGCGAGCTGGCCGCACTCGGAGCTTTCGCGGCTCTTCTCTCGCTCTTTCCCGCAGAGCTCCGGCGATGCACAACTCGAACCGCGAAAGCCGCAATGAGCTTTGTGCAAGCTGCGCAGAAGAAACAAGGCACTAAACCGGCAAATGTCCAGCTAATCTCCAACGTGAAAAGGCTCAGCAAGGAAAGCTCTTGCTAACAGCCCAGAAGCATTGCGACGCTTCTCTGGATGATTTGCCCACCAACACTTCACATCAGCTCAAGCCGGCTGCCCGGAGGAAAAGAGGCTAGGAAAGATCGTAGCAGGCACGGTTGTTGCTGCACGAGAAGTGCCTGCTCCGGAGGCTTCTTGCGAGCAGCGCTAAAAGCACGCGAACATCGCGTTTCTGTGCTTTCCTGAACAGCTTGCGCTGGGACAGTTACAGCCGTGTTTTGCAAGCTGTCCGGGGTTCTGAGGCACTAAAAGTGCGGATGTGTGGCGACTGTGCAAGACGAGAACCGGCTGCTCTGAAAGCCCTTCCTGCTCGTCACGTACGCTTTCTAGCAGCTCTACGGACACACACGCGTCAGCCTCTTCACTGTCCTACACAGCTAGCACGCTGGCAGTTACCGTCAACTTGGAAGCAGCCGCGCAGAAGGCAGTCGCCCTGCAACCGGCGAACAGCGCACATTCGCGGCTACACGCGAGCTGGCCGCACTCGGAGCTTTCGCGGCTCTTCTCTCGCTCTTTCCCGCAGAGCTCCGGCGATGCACAACTCGAACCGCGAAAGCCGCAATGAGCTTTGTGCAAGCTGCGCAGAAGAAACAAGGCACTAAACCGGCAAATGTCCAGCTAATCTCCAACGTGAAAAGGCTCAGCAAGGAAAGCTCTTGCTAACAGCCCAGAAGCATTGCGACGCTTCTCTGGATGATTTGCCCACCAACACTTCACATCAGCTCAAGCCGGCTGCCCGGAGGAAAAGAGGCTAGGAAAGATCGTAGCAGGCACGGTTGTTGCTGCACGAGAAGTGCCTGCTCCGGAGGCTTCTTGCGAGCAGCGCTAAAAGCACGCGAACATCGCGTTTCTGTGCTTTCCTGAACAGCTTGCGCTGGGACAGTTACAGCCGTGTTTTGCAAGCTGTCCGGGGTTCTGAGGCACTAAAAGTGCGGATGTGTGGCGACTGTGCAAGACGAGAACCGGCTGCTCTGAAAGCCCTTCCTGCTCGTCACGTACGCTTTCTAGCAGCTCTACGGACACACACGCGTCAGCCTCTTCACTGTCCTACACAGCTAGCACGCTGGCAGTTACCGTCAACTTGGAAGCAGCCGCGCAGAAGGCACTCGCCCTGCAACCGGCGAACAGCGCACATTCGCGGCTACACGCGAGCTGGCCGCACTCGGAGCTTTCGCGGCTCTTCTCTCGCTCTTTCCCGCAGAGCTCCGGCGATGCACAACTCGAACCGCGAAAGCCGCAATGAGCTTTGTGCAAGCTGCGCAGAAGAAACAAGGCACTAAACCGGCAAATGTCCAGCTAATCTCCAACGTGAAAAGGCTCAGCAAGGAAAGCTCTTGCTAACAGCCCAGAAGCATTGCGACGCTTCTCTGGATGATTTGCCCACCAACACTTCACATCAGCTCAAGCCGGCTGCCCGGAGGAAAAGAGGCTAGGAAAGATCGTAGCAGGCACGGTTGTTGCTGCACGAGAAGTGCCTGCTCCGGAGGCTTCTTGCGAGCAGCGCTAAGAGCACGCGAACATCGCGTTTCTGTGCTTTCCTTAACAGCTTGCGCTGGGACAGTTACAGCCGTGTTTTGCAAGCTGTCCGGGGTTCTGAGGCACTAAAAGTGCGGATGTGTGGCGACTGTGCAAGACGAGAACCGGCTGCTCTGAAAGCCCTTCCTGCTCGTCACGTACGCCTTCTAGCAGCTCTACGGACACACACGCGTCAGCCTCTTCACTGTCCTACACAGCTAGCACGCTGGCAGTTACCGTCAACTTGGAAGCAGCCGCGCAGAAGGCAGTCGCCCTGCAACCGGCGAACAGCGCACATTCGCGGCTACACGCGAGCTGGCCGCACTCGGAGCTTTCGCGGCTCTTCTCTCGCTCTTTCCCGCAGAGCTCCGGCGATGCACAACTCGAACCGCGAAAGCCGCAATGAGCTTTGTGCAAGCTGCGCAGAAGAAACAAGGCACTAAACCGGCAAATGTCCAGCTAATCTCCAACGTGAAAAGGCTCAGCAAGGAAAGCTCTTGCTAACAGCCCAGAAGCATTGCGACGCTTCTCTGGATGATTTGCCCACCAACACTTCACATCAGCTCAAGCCGGCTGCCCGGAGGAAAAGAGGCTAGGAAAGATCGTAGCAGGCACGGTTGTTGCTGCACGAGAAGTGCCTGCTCCGGAGGCTTCTTGCGAGCAGCGCTAAAAGCACGCGAACATCGCGTTTCTGTGCTTTCCTGAACAGCTTGCGCTGGGACAGTTACAGCCGTGTTTTGCAAGCTGTCCGGGGTTCTGAGGCACTAAAAGTGCGGATGTGTGGCGACTGTGCAAGACGAGAACCGGCTGCTCTGAAAGCCCTTCCTGCTCGTCACGTACGCTTTCTAGCAGCTCTACGGACACACACGCGTCAGCCTCTTCACTGTCCTACACAGCTAGCACGCTGGCAGTTACCGTCAACTTGGAAGCAGCCGCGCAGAAGGCACTCGCCCTGCAACCGGCGAACAGCGCACATTCGCGGCTACACGCGAGCTGGCCGCACTCGGAGCTTTCGCGGCTCTTCTCTCGCTCTTTCCCGCAGAGCTCCGGCGATGCACAACTCGAACCGCGAAAGCCGCAATGAGCTTTGTGCAAGCTGCGCAGAAGAAACAAGGCACTAAACCGGCAAATGTCCAGCTAATCTCCAACGTGAAAAGGGTCAGCAAGGAAAGCTCTTGCTAACAGCCCAGAAGCATTGCGACGCTTCTCTGGATGATTTGCCCACCAACACTTCACATCAGCTCAAGCCGGCTGCCCGGAGGAAAAGAGGCGAGGAAAGATCGTAGCAGGCACGGTTGTTGCTGCACGAGAAGTGCCTGCTCCGGAGGCTTCTTGCGAGCAGCGCTAAAAAGCACGCGAACATCGCGTTTCTGTGCTTTCCTGAACAGCTTGCGCTGGGACAGTTACAGCCGTGTTTTGCAAGCTGTGCGGGGTTCTGAGGCACTAAAAGTGCGGATGTGTGGCGACTGTGCAAGACGAGAACCGGCTGCTCTGAAAGCCCTTCCTGCTCGTCACGTACGCTTTCTAGCAGCTCTACGGACACACACGCGTCAGCCTCTTCACTGTCCTACACAGCTAGCACGCTGGCAGTTACCGTCAACTTGGAAGCAGCCGCGCAGAAGGCACTCGCCCTGCAACCGGCGAACAGCGCACATTCGCGGCTACACGCGAGCTGGCCGCACTCGGAGCTTTCGCGGCTCTTCTCTCGCTCTTTCCCGCAGAGCTCCGGCGATGCACAACTCGAACCGCGAAAGCCGCAATGAGCTTTGTGCAAGCTGCGCAGAAGAAACAAGGCACTAAACCGGCAAATGTCCAGCTAATCTCCAACGTGAAAAGGGTCAGCAAGGAAAGCTCTTGCTAACAGCCCAGAAGCATTGCGACGCTTCTCTGGATGATTTGCCCACCAACACTTCACATCAGCTCAAGCCGGCTGCCCGGAGGAAAAGAGGCTAGGAAAGATCGTAGCAGGCACGGTTGTTGCTGCACGAGAAGTGCCTGCTCCGGAGGCTTCTTGCGAGCAGCGCTAAAAGCACGCGAACATCGCGTTTCTGTGCTTTCCTGAACAGCTTGCGCTGGGACAGTTACAGCCGTGTTTTGCAAGCTGTCCGGGGTTCTGAGGCACTAAAAGTGCGGATGTGTGGCGACTGTGCAAGACGAGAACCGGCTGCTCTGAAAGCCCTTCCTGCTCGTCACGTACGCTTTCTAGCAGCTCTACGGACACACACGCGTCAGCCTCTTCACTGTCCTACACAGCTAGCACGCTGGCAGTTACCGTCAACTTGGAAGCAGCCGCGCAGAAGGCACTCGCCCTGCAACCGGCGAACAGCGCACATTCGCGGCTACACGCGAGCTGGCCGCACTCGGAGCTTTCGCGGCTCTTCTCTCGCTCTTTCCCGCAGAGCTCCGGCGATGCACAACTCGAACCGCGAAAGCCGCAATGAGCTTTGTGCAAGCTGCGCAGAAGAAACAAGGCACTAAACCGGCAAATGTCCAGCTAATCTCCAACGTGAAAAGGCTCAGCAAGGAAAGCTCTTGCTAACAGCCCAGAAGCATTGCGACGCTTCTCTGGATGATTTGCCCACCAACACTTCACATCAGCTCAAGCCGGCTGCCCGGAGGAAAAGAGGCTAGGAAAGATCGTAGCAGGCACGGTTGTTGCTGCACGAGAAGTGCCTGCTCCGGAGGCTTCTTGCGAGCAGCGCTAAAAGCACGCGAACATCGCGTTTCTGTGCTTTCCTGAACAGCTTGCGCTGGGACAGTTACAGCCGTGTTTTGCAAGCTGTCCGGGGTTCTGAGGCACTAAAAGTGCGGATGTGTGGCGACTGTGCAAGACGAGAACCGGCTGCTCTGAAAGCCCTTCCTGCTCGTCACGTACGCTTTCTAGCAGCTCTACGGACACACACGCGTCAGCCTCTTCACTGTCCTACACAGCTAGCACGCTGGCAGTTACCGTCAACTTGGAAGCAGCCGCGCAGAAGGCACTCGCCCTGCAACCGGCGAACAGCGCACATTCGCGGCTACACGCGAGCTGGCCGCACTCGGAGCTTTCGCGGCTCTTCTCTCGCTCTTTCCCGCAGAGCTCCGGCGATGCACAACTCGAACCGCGAAAGCCGCAATGAGCTTTGTGCAAGCTGCGCAGAAGAAACAAGGCACTAAACCGGCAAATGTCCAGCTAATCTCCAACGTGAAAAGGGTCAGCAAGGAAAGCTCTTGCTAACAGCCCAGAAGCATTGCGACGCTTCTCTGGATGATTTGCCCACCAACACTTCACATCAGCTCAAGCCGGCTGCCCGGAGGAAAAGAGGCTAGGAAAGATCGTAGCAGGCACGGTTGTTGCTGCACGAGAAGTGCCTGCTCCGGAGGCTTCTTGCGAGCAGCGCTAAAAGCACGCGAACATCGCGTTTCTGTGCTTTCCTGAACAGCTTGCGCTGGGACAGTTACAGCCGTGTTTTGCAAGCTGTCCGGGGTTCTGAGGCACTAAAAGTGCGGATGTGTGGCGACTGTGCAAGACGAGAACCGGCTGCTCTGAAAGCCCTTCCTGCTCGTCACGTACGCTTTCTAGCAGCTCTACGGACACACACGCGTCAGCCTCTTCACTGTCCTACACAGCTAGCACGCTGGCAGTTACCGTCAACTTGGAAGCAGCCGCGCAGAAGGCACTCGCCCTGCAACCGGCGAACAGCGCACATTCGCGGCTACACGCGAGCTGGCCGCACTCGGAGCTTTCGCGGCTCTTCTCTCGCTCTTTCCCGCAGAGCTCCGGCGATGCACAACTCGAACCGCGAAAGCCGCAATGAGCTTTGTGCAAGCTGCGCAGAAGAAACAAGGCACTAAACCGGCAAATGTCCAGCTAATCTCCAACGTGAAAAGGGTCAGCAAGGAAAGCTCTTGCTAACAGCCCAGAAGCATTGCGACGCTTCTCTGGATGATTTGCCCACCAACACTTCACATCAGCTCAAGCCGGCTGCCCGGAGGAAAAGAGGCTAGGAAAGATCGTAGCAGGCACGGTTGTTGCTGCACGAGAAGTGCCTGCTCCGGAGGCTTCTTGCGAGCAGCGCTAAAAGCACGCGAACATCGCGTTTCTGTGCTTTCCTGAACAGCTTGCGCTGGGACAGTTACAGCCGTGTTTTGCAAGCTGTCCGGGGTTCTGAGGCACTAAAAGTGCGGATGTGTGGCGACTGTGCAAGACGAGAACCGGCTGCTCTGAAAGCCCTTCCTGCTCGTCACGTACGCTTTCTAGCAGCTCTACGGACACACACGCGTCAGCCTCTTCACTGTCCTACACAGCTAGCACGCTGGCACTTACCGTCAACTTGGAAGCAGCCGCGCAGAAGGCACTCGCCCTGCAACCGGCGAACAGCGCACATTCGCGGCTACACGCGAGCTGGCCGCACTCGGAGCTTTCGCGGCTCTTCTCTCGCTCTTTCCCGCAGAGCTCCGGCGATGCACAACTCGAACCGCGAAAGCCGCAATGAGCTTTGTGCAAGCTGCGCAGAAGAAACAAGGCACTAAACCGGCAAATGTCCAGCTAATCTCCAACGTGAAAAGGCTCAGCAAGGAAAGCTCTTGCTAACAGCCCAGAAGCATTGCGACGCTTCTCTGGATGATTTGCCCACCAACACTTCACATCAGCTCAAGCCGGCTGCCCGGAGGAAAAGAGGCTAGGAAAGATCGTAGCAGGCACGGTTGTTGCTGCACGAGAAGTGCCTGCTCCGGAGGCTTCTTGCGAGCAGCGCTAAAAGCACGCGAACATCGCGTTTCTGTGCTTTCCTGAACAGCTTGCGCTGGGACAGTTACAGCCGTGTTTTGCAAGCTGTCCGGGGTTCTGAGGCACTAAAAGTGCGGATGTGTGGCGACTGTGCAAGACGAGAACCGGCTGCTCTGAAAGCCCTTCCTGCTCGTCACGTACGCCTTCTAGCAGCTCTACGGACACACACGCGTCAGCCTCTTCACTGTCCTACACAGCTAGCACGCTGGCAGTTACCGTCAACTTGGAAGCAGCCGCGCAGAAGGCAGTCGCCCTGCAACCGGCGAACAGCGCACATTCGCGGCTACACGCGAGCTGGCCGCACTCGGAGCTTTCGCGGCTCTTCTCTCGCTCTTTCCCGCAGAGCTCCGGCGATGCACAACTCGAACCGCGAAAGCCGCAATGAGCTTTGTGCAAGCTGCGCAGAAGAAACAAGGCACTAAACCGGCAAATGTCCAGCTAATCTCCAACGTGAAAAGGCTCAGCAAGGAAAGCTCTTGCTAACAGCCCAGAAGCATTGCGACGCTTCTCTGGATGATTTGCCCACCAACACTTCACATCAGCTCAAGCCGGCTGCCCGGAGGAAAAGAGGCTAGGAAAGATCGTAGCAGGCACGGTTGTTGCTGCACGAGAAGTGCCTGCTCCGGAGGCTTCTTGCGAGCAGCGCTAAAAGCACGCGAACATCGCGTTTCTGTGCTTTCCTGAACAGCTTGCGCTGGGACAGTTACAGCCGTGTTTTGCAAGCTGTCCGGGGTTCTGAGGCACTAAAAGTGCGGATGTGTGGCGACTGTGCAAGACGAGAACCGGCTGCTCTGAAAGCCCTTCCTGCTCGTCACGTACGCTTTCTAGCAGCTCTACGGACACACACGCGTCAGCCTCTTCACTGTCCTACACAGCTAGCACGCTGGCAGTTACCGTCAACTTGGAAGCAGCCGCGCAGAAGGCACTCGCCCTGCAACCGGCGAACAGCGCACATTCGCGGCTACACGCGAGCTGGCCGCACTCGGAGCTTTCGCGGCTCTTCTCTCGCTCTTTCCCGCAGAGCTCCGGCGATGCACAACTCGAACCGCGAAAGCCGCAATGAGCTTTGTGCAAGCTGCGCAGAAGAAACAAGGCACTAAACCGGCAAATGTCCAGCTAATCTCCAACGTGAAAAGGGTCAGCAAGGAAAGCTCTTGCTAACAGCCCAGAAGCATTGCGACGCTTCTCTGGATGATTTGCCCACCAACACTTCACATCAGCTCAAGCCGGCTGCCCGGAGGAAAAGAGGCGAGGAAAGATCGTAGCAGGCACGGTTGTTGCTGCACGAGAAGTGCCTGCTCCGGAGGCTTCTTGCGAGCAGCGCTAAAAAGCACGCGAACATCGCGTTTCTGTGCTTTCCTGAACAGCTTGCGCTGGGACAGTTACAGCCGTGTTTTGCAAGCTGTGCGGGGTTCTGAGGCACTAAAAGTGCGGATGTGTGGCGACTGTGCAAGACGAGAACCGGCTGCTCTGAAAGCCCTTCCTGCTCGTCACGTACGCTTTCTAGCAGCTCTACGGACACACACGCGTCAGCCTCTTCACTGTCCTACACAGCTAGCACGCTGGCAGTTACCGTCAACTTGGAAGCAGCCGCGCAGAAGGCACTCGCCCTGCAACCGGCGAACAGCGCACATTCGCGGCTACACGCGAGCTGGCCGCACTCGGAGCTTTCGCGGCTCTTCTCTCGCTCTTTCCCGCAGAGCTCCGGCGATGCACAACTCGAACCGCGAAAGCCGCAATGAGCTTTGTGCAAGCTGCGCAGAAGAAACAAGGCACTAAACCGGCAAATGTCCAGCTAATCTCCAACGTGAAAAGGGTCAGCAAGGAAAGCTCTTGCTAACAGCCCAGAAGCATTGCGACGCTTCTCTGGATGATTTGCCCACCAACACTTCACATCAGCTCAAGCCGGCTGCCCGGAGGAAAAGAGGCTAGGAAAGATCGTAGCAGGCACGGTTGTTGCTGCACGAGAAGTGCCTGCTCCGGAGGCTTCTTGCGAGCAGCGCTAAAAGCACGCGAACATCGCGTTTCTGTGCTTTCCTGAACAGCTTGCGCTGGGACAGTTACAGCCGTGTTTTGCAAGCTGTCCGGGGTTCTGAGGCACTAAAAGTGCGGATGTGTGGCGACTGTGCAAGACGAGAACCGGCTGCTCTGAAAGCCCTTCCTGCTCGTCACGTACGCTTTCTAGCAGCTCTACGGACACACACGCGTCAGCCTCTTCACTGTCCTACACAGCTAGCACGCTGGCAGTTACCGTCAACTTGGAAGCAGCCGCGCAGAAGGCAGTCGCCCTGCAAACGGCGAACAGCGCACATTCGCGGCTACACGCGAGCTGGCCGCACTCGGAGCTTTCGCGGCTCTTCTCTCGCTCTTTCCCGCAGAGCTCCGGCGATGCACAACTCGAACCGCGAAAGCCGCAATGAGCTTTGTGCAAGCTGCGCAGAAGAAACAAGGCACTAAACCGGCAAATGTCCAGCTAATCTCCAACGTGAAAAGGGTCAGCAAGGAAAGCTCTTGCTAACAGCCCAGAAGCATTGCGACGCTTCTCTGGATGATTTGCCCACCAACACTTCACATCAGCTCAAGCCGGCTGCCCGGAGGAAAAGAGGCTAGGAAAGATCGTAGCAGGCACGGTTGTTGCTGCACGAGAAGTGCCTGCTCCGGAGGCTTCTTGCGAGCAGCGCTAAAAGCACGCGAACATCGCGTTTCTGTGCTTTCCTGAACAGCTTGCGCTGGGACAGTTACAGCCGTGTTTTGCAAGCTGTCCGGGGTTCTGAGGCACTAAAAGTGCGGATGTGTGGCGACTGTGCAAGACGAGAACCGGCTGCTCTGAAAGCCCTTCCTGCTCGTCACGTACGCTTTCTAGCAGCTCTACGGACACACACGCGTCAGCCTCTTCACTGTCCTACACAGCTAGCACGCTGGCAGTTACCGTCAACTTGGAAGCAGCCGCGCAGAAGGCACTCGCCCTGCAACCGGCGAACAGCGCACATTCGCGGCTACACGCGAGCTGGCCGCACTCGGAGCTTTCGCGGCTCTTCTCTCGCTCTTTCCCGCAGAGCTCCGGCGATGCACAACTCGAACCGCGAAAGCCGCAATGAGCTTTGTGCAAGCTGCGCAGAAGAAACAAGGCACTAAACCGGCAAATGTCCAGCTAATCTCCAACGTGAAAAGGCTCAGCAAGGAAAGCTCTTGCTAACAGCCCAGAAGCATTGCGACGCTTCTCTGGATGATTTGCCCACCAACACTTCACATCAGCTCAAGCCGGCTGCCCGGAGGAAAAGAGGCTAGGAAAGATCGTAGCAGGCACGGTTGTTGCTGCACGAGAAGTGCCTGCTCCGGAGGCTTCTTGCGAGCAGCGCTAAAAGCACGCGAACATCGCGTTTCTGTGCTTTCCTGAACAGCTTGCGCTGGGACAGTTACAGCCGTGTTTTGCAAGCTGTCCGGGGTTCTGAGGCACTAAAAGTGCGGATGTGTGGCGACTGTGCAAGACGAGAACCGGCTGCTCTGAAAGCCCTTCCTGCTCGTCACGTACGCTTTCTAGCAGCTCTACGGACACACACGCGTCAGCCTCTTCACTGTCCTACACAGCTAGCACGCTGGCAGTTACCGTCAACTTGGAAGCAGCCGCGCAGAAGGCACTCGCCCTGCAACCGGCGAACAGCGCACATTCGCGGCTACACGCGAGCTGGCCGCACTCGGAGCTTTCGCGGCTCTTCTCTCGCTCTTTCCCGCAGAGCTCCGGCGATGCACAACTCGAACCGCGAAAGCCGCAATGAGCTTTGTGCAAGCTGCGCAGAAGAAACAAGGCACTAAACCGGCAAATGTCCAGCTAATCTCCAACGTGAAAAGGCTCAGCAAGGAAAGCTCTTGCTAACAGCCCAGAAGCATTGCGACGCTTCTCTGGATGATTTGCCCACCAACACTTCACATCAGCTCAAGCCGGCTGCCCGGAGGAAAAGAGGCTAGGAAAGATCGTAGCAGGCACGGTTGTTGCTGCACGAGAAGTGCCTGCTCCGGAGGCTTCTTGCGAGCAGCGCTAAAAGCACGCGAACATCGCGTTTCTGTGCTTTCCTGAACAGCTTGCGCTGGGACAGTTACAGCCGTGTTTTGCAAGCTGTCCGGGGTTCTGAGGCACTAAAAGTGCGGATGTGTGGCGACTGTGCAAGACGAGAACCGGCTGCTCTGAAAGCCCTTCCTGCTCGTCACGTACGCTTTCTAGCAGCTCTACGGACACACACGCGTCAGCCTCTTCACTGTCCTACACAGCTAGCACGCTGGCACTTACCGTCAACTTGGAAGCAGCCGCGCAGAAGGCACTCGCCCTGCAACCGGCGAACAGCGCACATTCGCGGCTACACGCGAGCTGGCCGCACTCGGAGCTTTCGCGGCTCTTCTCTCGCTCTTTCCCGCAGAGCTCCGGCGATGCACAACTCGAACCGCGAAAGCCGCAATGAGCTTTGTGCAAGCTGCGCAGAAGAAACAAGGCACTAAACCGGCAAATGTCCAGCTAATCTCCAACGTGAAAAGGCTCAGCAAGGAAAGCTCTTGCTAACAGCCCAGAAGCATTGCGACGCTTCTCTGGATGATTTGCCCACCAACACTTCACATCAGCTCAAGCCGGCTGCCCGGAGGAAAAGAGGCTAGGAAAGATCGTAGCAGGCACGGTTGTTGCTGCACGAGAAGTGCCTGCTCCGGAGGCTTCTTGCGAGCAGCGCTAAAAGCACGCGAACATCGCGTTTCTGTGCTTTCCTGAACAGCTTGCGCTGGGACAGTTACAGCCGTGTTTTGCAAGCTGTCCGGGGTTCTGAGGCACTAAAAGTGCGGATGTGTGGCGACTGTGCAAGACGAGAACCGGCTGCTCTGAAAGCCCTTCCTGCTCGTCACGTACGCTTTCTAGCAGCTCTACGGACACACACGCGTCAGCCTCTTCACTGTCCTACACAGCTAGCACGCTGGCAGTTACCGTCAACTTGGAAGCAGCCGCGCAGAAGGCACTCGCCCTGCAACCGGCGAACAGCGCACATTCGCGGCTACACGCGAGCTGGCCGCACTCGGAGCTTTCGCGGCTCTTCTCTCGCTCTTTCCCGCAGAGCTCCGGCGATGCACAACTCGAACCGCGAAAGCCGCAATGAGCTTTGTGCAAGCTGCGCAGAAGAAACAAGGCACTAAACCGGCAAATGTCCAGCTAATCTCCAACGTGAAAAGGGTCAGCAAGGAAAGCTCTTGCTAACAGCCCAGAAGCATTGCGACGCTTCTCTGGATGATTTGCCCACCAACACTTCACATCAGCTCAAGCCGGCTGCCCGGAGGAAAAGAGGCGAGGAAAGATCGTAGCAGGCACGGTTGTTGCTGCACGAGAAGTGCCTGCTCCGGAGGCTTCTTGCGAGCAGCGCTAAAAAGCACGCGAACATCGCGTTTCTGTGCTTTCCTGAACAGCTTGCGCTGGGACAGTTACAGCCGTGTTTTGCAAGCTGTGCGGGGTTCTGAGGCACTAAAAGTGCGGATGTGTGGCGACTGTGCAAGACGAGAACCGGCTGCTCTGAAAGCCCTTCCTGCTCGTCACGTACGCTTTCTAGCAGCTCTACGGACACACACGCGTCAGCCTCTTCACTGTCCTACACAGCTAGCACGCTGGCAGTTACCGTCAACTTGGAAGCAGCCGCGCAGAAGGCACTCGCCCTGCAACCGGCGAACAGCGCACATTCGCGGCTACACGCGAGCTGGCCGCACTCGGAGCTTTCGCGGCTCTTCTCTCGCTCTTTCCCGCAGAGCTCCGGCGATGCACAACTCGAACCGCGAAAGCCGCAATGAGCTTTGTGCAAGCTGCGCAGAAGAAACAAGGCACTAAACCGGCAAATGTCCAGCTAATCTCCAACGTGAAAAGGGTCAGCAAGGAAAGCTCTTGCTAACAGCCCAGAAGCATTGCGACGCTTCTCTGGATGATTTGCCCACCAACACTTCACATCAGCTCAAGCCGGCTGCCCGGAGGAAAAGAGGCTAGGAAAGATCGTAGCAGGCACGGTTGTTGCTGCACGAGAAGTGCCTGCTCCGGAGGCTTCTTGCGAGCAGCGCTAAAAGCACGCGAACATCGCGTTTCTGTGCTTTCCTGAACAGCTTGCGCTGGGACAGTTACAGCCGTGTTTTGCAAGCTGTCCGGGGTTCTGAGGCACTAAAAGTGCGGATGTGTGGCGACTGTGCAAGACGAGAACCGGCTGCTCTGAAAGCCCTTCCTGCTCGTCACGTACGCTTTCTAGCAGCTCTACGGACACACACGCGTCAGCCTCTTCACTGTCCTACACAGCTAGCACGCTGGCAGTTACCGTCAACTTGGAAGCAGCCGCGCAGAAGGCACTCGCCCTGCAACCGGCGAACAGCGCACATTCGCGGCTACACGCGAGCTGGCCGCACTCGGAGCTTTCGCGGCTCTTCTCTCGCTCTTTCCCGCAGAGCTCCGGCGATGCACAACTCGAACCGCGAAAGCCGCAATGAGCTTTGTGCAAGCTGCGCAGAAGAAACAAGGCACTAAACCGGCAAATGTCCAGCTAATCTCCAACGTGAAAAGGCTCAGCAAGGAAAGCTCTTGCTAACAGCCCAGAAGCATTGCGACGCTTCTCTGGATGATTTGCCCACCAACACTTCACATCAGCTCAAGCCGGCTGCCCGGAGGAAAAGAGGCTAGGAAAGATCGTAGCAGGCACGGTTGTTGCTGCACGAGAAGTGCCTGCTCCGGAGGCTTCTTGCGAGCAGCGCTAAAAGCACGCGAACATCGCGTTTCTGTGCTTTCCTGAACAGCTTGCGCTGGGACAGTTACAGCCGTGTTTTGCAAGCTGTCCGGGGTTCTGAGGCACTAAAAGTGCGGATGTGTGGCGACTGTGCAAGACGAGAACCGGCTGCTCTGAAAGCCCTTCCTGCTCGTCACGTACGCTTTCTAGCAGCTCTACGGACACACACGCGTCAGCCTCTTCACTGTCCTACACAGCTAGCACGCTGGCAGTTACCGTCAACTTGGAAGCAGCCGCGCAGAAGGCACTCGCCCTGCAACCGGCGAACAGCGCACATTCGCGGCTACACGCGAGCTGGCCGCACTCGGAGCTTTCGCGGCTCTTCTCTCGCTCTTTCCCGCAGAGCTCCGGCGATGCACAACTCGAACCGCGAAAGCCGCAATGAGCTTTGTGCAAGCTGCGCAGAAGAAACAAGGCACTAAACCGGCAAATGTCCAGCTAATCTCCAACGTGAAAAGGGTCAGCAAGGAAAGCTCTTGCTAACAGCCCAGAAGCATTGCGACGCTTCTCTGGATGATTTGCCCACCAACACTTCACATCAGCTCAAGCCGGCTGCCCGGAGGAAAAGAGGCTAGGAAAGATCGTAGCAGGCACGGTTGTTGCTGCACGAGAAGTGCCTGCTCCGGAGGCTTCTTGCGAGCAGCGCTAAAAGCACGCGAACATCGCGTTTCTGTGCTTTCCTGAACAGCTTGCGCTGGGACAGTTACAGCCGTGTTTTGCAAGCTGTCCGGGGTTCTGAGGCACTAAAAGTGCGGATGTGTGGCGACTGTGCAAGACGAGAACCGGCTGCTCTGAAAGCCCTTCCTGCTCGTCACGTACGCTTTCTAGCAGCTCTACGGACACACACGCGTCAGCCTCTTCACTGTCCTACACAGCTAGCACGCTGGCAGTTACCGTCAACTTGGAAGCAGCCGCGCAGAAGGCACTCGCCCTGCAACCGGCGAACAGCGCACATTCGCGGCTACACGCGAGCTGGCCGCACTCGGAGCTTTCGCGGCTCTTCTCTCGCTCTTTCCCGCAGAGCTCCGGCGATGCACAACTCGAACCGCGAAAGCCGCAATGAGCTTTGTGCAAGCTGCGCAGAAGAAACAAGGCACTAAACCGGCAAATGTCCAGCTAATCTCCAACGTGAAAAGGGTCAGCAAGGAAAGCTCTTGCTAACAGCCCAGAAGCATTGCGACGCTTCTCTGGATGATTTGCCCACCAACACTTCACATCAGCTCAAGCCGGCTGCCCGGAGGAAAAGAGGCTAGGAAAGATCGTAGCAGGCACGGTTGTTGCTGCACGAGAAGTGCCTGCTCCGGAGGCTTCTTGCGAGCAGCGCTAAAAGCACGCGAACATCGCGTTTCTGTGCTTTCCTGAACAGCTTGCGCTGGGACAGTTACAGCCGTGTTTTGCAAGCTGTCCGGGGTTCTGAGGCACTAAAAGTGCGGATGTGTGGCGACTGTGCAAGACGAGAACCGGCTGCTCTGAAAGCCCTTCCTGCTCGTCACGTACGCTTTCTAGCAGCTCTACGGACACACACGCGTCAGCCTCTTCACTGTCCTACACAGCTAGCACGCTGGCACTTACCGTCAACTTGGAAGCAGCCGCGCAGAAGGCACTCGCCCTGCAACCGGCGAACAGCGCACATTCGCGGCTACACGCGAGCTGGCCGCACTCGGAGCTTTCGCGGCTCTTCTCTCGCTCTTTCCCGCAGAGCTCCGGCGATGCACAACTCGAACCGCGAAAGCCGCAATGAGCTTTGTGCAAGCTGCGCAGAAGAAACAAGGCACTAAACCGGCAAATGTCCAGCTAATCTCCAACGTGAAAAGGCTCAGCAAGGAAAGCTCTTGCTAACAGCCCAGAAGCATTGCGACGCTTCTCTGGATGATTTGCCCACCAACACTTCACATCAGCTCAAGCCGGCTGCCCGGAGGAAAAGAGGCTAGGAAAGATCGTAGCAGGCACGGTTGTTGCTGCACGAGAAGTGCCTGCTCCGGAGGCTTCTTGCGAGCAGCGCTAAAAGCACGCGAACATCGCGTTTCTGTGCTTTCCTGAACAGCTTGCGCTGGGACAGTTACAGCCGTGTTTTGCAAGCTGTCCGGGGTTCTGAGGCACTAAAAGTGCGGATGTGTGGCGACTGTGCAAGACGAGAACCGGCTGCTCTGAAAGCCCTTCCTGCTCGTCACGTACGCCTTCTAGCAGCTCTACGGACACACACGCGTCAGCCTCTTCACTGTCCTACACAGCTAGCACGCTGGCAGTTACCGTCAACTTGGAAGCAGCCGCGCAGAAGGCAGTCGCCCTGCAACCGGCGAACAGCGCACATTCGCGGCTACACGCGAGCTGGCCGCACTCGGAGCTTTCGCGGCTCTTCTCTCGCTCTTTCCCGCAGAGCTCCGGCGATGCACAACTCGAACCGCGAAAGCCGCAATGAGCTTTGTGCAAGCTGCGCAGAAGAAACAAGGCACTAAACCGGCAAATGTCCAGCTAATCTCCAACGTGAAAAGGCTCAGCAAGGAAAGCTCTTGCTAACAGCCCAGAAGCATTGCGACGCTTCTCTGGATGATTTGCCCACCAACACTTCACATCAGCTCAAGCCGGCTGCCCGGAGGAAAAGAGGCTAGGAAAGATCGTAGCAGGCACGGTTGTTGCTGCACGAGAAGTGCCTGCTCCGGAGGCTTCTTGCGAGCAGCGCTAAAAGCACGCGAACATCGCGTTTCTGTGCTTTCCTGAACAGCTTGCGCTGGGACAGTTACAGCCGTGTTTTGCAAGCTGTCCGGGGTTCTGAGGCACTAAAAGTGCGGATGTGTGGCGACTGTGCAAGACGAGAACCGGCTGCTCTGAAAGCCCTTCCTGCTCGTCACGTACGCTTTCTAGCAGCTCTACGGACACACACGCGTCAGCCTCTTCACTGTCCTACACAGCTAGCACGCTGGCAGTTACCGTCAACTTGGAAGCAGCCGCGCAGAAGGCACTCGCCCTGCAACCGGCGAACAGCGCACATTCGCGGCTACACGCGAGCTGGCCGCACTCGGAGCTTTCGCGGCTCTTCTCTCGCTCTTTCCCGCAGAGCTCCGGCGATGCACAACTCGAACCGCGAAAGCCGCAATGAGCTTTGTGCAAGCTGCGCAGAAGAAACAAGGCACTAAACCGGCAAATGTCCAGCTAATCTCCAACGTGAAAAGGGTCAGCAAGGAAAGCTCTTGCTAACAGCCCAGAAGCATTGCGACGCTTCTCTGGATGATTTGCCCACCAACACTTCACATCAGCTCAAGCCGGCTGCCCGGAGGAAAAGAGGCGAGGAAAGATCGTAGCAGGCACGGTTGTTGCTGCACGAGAAGTGCCTGCTCCGGAGGCTTCTTGCGAGCAGCGCTAAAAAGCACGCGAACATCGCGTTTCTGTGCTTTCCTGAACAGCTTGCGCTGGGACAGTTACAGCCGTGTTTTGCAAGCTGTGCGGGGTTCTGAGGCACTAAAAGTGCGGATGTGTGGCGACTGTGCAAGACGAGAACCGGCTGCTCTGAAAGCCCTTCCTGCTCGTCACGTACGCTTTCTAGCAGCTCTACGGACACACACGCGTCAGCCTCTTCACTGTCCTACACAGCTAGCACGCTGGCAGTTACCGTCAACTTGGAAGCAGCCGCGCAGAAGGCACTCGCCCTGCAACCGGCGAACAGCGCACATTCGCGGCTACACGCGAGCTGGCCGCACTCGGAGCTTTCGCGGCTCTTCTCTCGCTCTTTCCCGCAGAGCTCCGGCGATGCACAACTCGAACCGCGAAAGCCGCAATGAGCTTTGTGCAAGCTGCGCAGAAGAAACAAGGCACTAAACCGGCAAATGTCCAGCTAATCTCCAACGTGAAAAGGGTCAGCAAGGAAAGCTCTTGCTAACAGCCCAGAAGCATTGCGACGCTTCTCTGGATGATTTGCCCACCAACACTTCACATCAGCTCAAGCCGGCTGCCCGGAGGAAAAGAGGCTAGGAAAGATCGTAGCAGGCACGGTTGTTGCTGCACGAGAAGTGCCTGCTCCGGAGGCTTCTTGCGAGCAGCGCTAAAAGCACGCGAACATCGCGTTTCTGTGCTTTCCTGAACAGCTTGCGCTGGGACAGTTACAGCCGTGTTTTGCAAGCTGTCCGGGGTTCTGAGGCACTAAAAGTGCGGATGTGTGGCGACTGTGCAAGACGAGAACCGGCTGCTCTGAAAGCCCTTCCTGCTCGTCACGTACGCTTTCTAGCAGCTCTACGGACACACACGCGTCAGCCTCTTCACTGTCCTACACAGCTAGCACGCTGGCAGTTACCGTCAACTTGGAAGCAGCCGCGCAGAAGGCAGTCGCCCTGCAAACGGCGAACAGCGCACATTCGCGGCTACACGCGAGCTGGCCGCACTCGGAGCTTTCGCGGCTCTTCTCTCGCTCTTTCCCGCAGAGCTCCGGCGATGCACAACTCGAACCGCGAAAGCCGCAATGAGCTTTGTGCAAGCTGCGCAGAAGAAACAAGGCACTAAACCGGCAAATGTCCAGCTAATCTCCAACGTGAAAAGGGTCAGCAAGGAAAGCTCTTGCTAACAGCCCAGAAGCATTGCGACGCTTCTCTGGATGATTTGCCCACCAACACTTCACATCAGCTCAAGCCGGCTGCCCGGAGGAAAAGAGGCTAGGAAAGATCGTAGCAGGCACGGTTGTTGCTGCACGAGAAGTGCCTGCTCCGGAGGCTTCTTGCGAGCAGCGCTAAAAGCACGCGAACATCGCGTTTCTGTGCTTTCCTGAACAGCTTGCGCTGGGACAGTTACAGCCGTGTTTTGCAAGCTGTCCGGGGTTCTGAGGCACTAAAAGTGCGGATGTGTGGCGACTGTGCAAGACGAGAACCGGCTGCTCTGAAAGCCCTTCCTGCTCGTCACGTACGCTTTCTAGCAGCTCTACGGACACACACGCGTCAGCCTCTTCACTGTCCTACACAGCTAGCACGCTGGCAGTTACCGTCAACTTGGAAGCAGCCGCGCAGAAGGCACTCGCCCTGCAACCGGCGAACAGCGCACATTCGCGGCTACACGCGAGCTGGCCGCACTCGGAGCTTTCGCGGCTCTTCTCTCGCTCTTTCCCGCAGAGCTCCGGCGATGCACAACTCGAACCGCGAAAGCCGCAATGAGCTTTGTGCAAGCTGCGCAGAAGAAACAAGGCACTAAACCGGCAAATGTCCAGCTAATCTCCAACGTGAAAAGGCTCAGCAAGGAAAGCTCTTGCTAACAGCCCAGAAGCATTGCGACGCTTCTCTGGATGATTTGCCCACCAACACTTCACATCAGCTCAAGCCGGCTGCCCGGAGGAAAAGAGGCTAGGAAAGATCGTAGCAGGCACGGTTGTTGCTGCACGAGAAGTGCCTGCTCCGGAGGCTTCTTGCGAGCAGCGCTAAAAGCACGCGAACATCGCGTTTCTGTGCTTTCCTGAACAGCTTGCGCTGGGACAGTTACAGCCGTGTTTTGCAAGCTGTCCGGGGTTCTGAGGCACTAAAAGTGCGGATGTGTGGCGACTGTGCAAGACGAGAACCGGCTGCTCTGAAAGCCCTTCCTGCTCGTCACGTACGCTTTCTAGCAGCTCTACGGACACACACGCGTCAGCCTCTTCACTGTCCTACACAGCTAGCACGCTGGCAGTTACCGTCAACTTGGAAGCAGCCGCGCAGAAGGCACTCGCCCTGCAACCGGCGAACAGCGCACATTCGCGGCTACACGCGAGCTGGCCGCACTCGGAGCTTTCGCGGCTCTTCTCTCGCTCTTTCCCGCAGAGCTCCGGCGATGCACAACTCGAACCGCGAAAGCCGCAATGAGCTTTGTGCAAGCTGCGCAGAAGAAACAAGGCACTAAACCGGCAAATGTCCAGCTAATCTCCAACGTGAAAAGGCTCAGCAAGGAAAGCTCTTGCTAACAGCCCAGAAGCATTGCGACGCTTCTCTGGATGATTTGCCCACCAACACTTCACATCAGCTCAAGCCGGCTGCCCGGAGGAAAAGAGGCTAGGAAAGATCGTAGCAGGCACGGTTGTTGCTGCACGAGAAGTGCCTGCTCCGGAGGCTTCTTGCGAGCAGCGCTAAAAGCACGCGAACATCGCGTTTCTGTGCTTTCCTGAACAGCTTGCGCTGGGACAGTTACAGCCGTGTTTTGCAAGCTGTCCGGGGTTCTGAGGCACTAAAAGTGCGGATGTGTGGCGACTGTGCAAGACGAGAACCGGCTGCTCTGAAAGCCCTTCCTGCTCGTCACGTACGCTTTCTAGCAGCTCTACGGACACACACGCGTCAGCCTCTTCACTGTCCTACACAGCTAGCACGCTGGCACTTACCGTCAACTTGGAAGCAGCCGCGCAGAAGGCACTCGCCCTGCAACCGGCGAACAGCGCACATTCGCGGCTACACGCGAGCTGGCCGCACTCGGAGCTTTCGCGGCTCTTCTCTCGCTCTTTCCCGCAGAGCTCCGGCGATGCACAACTCGAACCGCGAAAGCCGCAATGAGCTTTGTGCAAGCTGCGCAGAAGAAACAAGGCACTAAACCGGCAAATGTCCAGCTAATCTCCAACGTGAAAAGGCTCAGCAAGGAAAGCTCTTGCTAACAGCCCAGAAGCATTGCGACGCTTCTCTGGATGATTTGCCCACCAACACTTCACATCAGCTCAAGCCGGCTGCCCGGAGGAAAAGAGGCTAGGAAAGATCGTAGCAGGCACGGTTGTTGCTGCACGAGAAGTGCCTGCTCCGGAGGCTTCTTGCGAGCAGCGCTAAAAGCACGCGAACATCGCGTTTCTGTGCTTTCCTGAACAGCTTGCGCTGGGACAGTTACAGCCGTGTTTTGCAAGCTGTCCGGGGTTCTGAGGCACTAAAAGTGCGGATGTGTGGCGACTGTGCAAGACGAGAACCGGCTGCTCTGAAAGCCCTTCCTGCTCGTCACGTACGCTTTCTAGCAGCTCTACGGACACACACGCGTCAGCCTCTTCACTGTCCTACACAGCTAGCACGCTGGCAGTTACCGTCAACTTGGAAGCAGCCGCGCAGAAGGCACTCGCCCTGCAACCGGCGAACAGCGCACATTCGCGGCTACACGCGAGCTGGCCGCACTCGGAGCTTTCGCGGCTCTTCTCTCGCTCTTTCCCGCAGAGCTCCGGCGATGCACAACTCGAACCGCGAAAGCCGCAATGAGCTTTGTGCAAGCTGCGCAGAAGAAACAAGGCACTAAACCGGCAAATGTCCAGCTAATCTCCAACGTGAAAAGGCTCAGCAAGGAAAGCTCTTGCTAACAGCCCAGAAGCATTGCGACGCTTCTCTGGATGATTTGCCCACCAACACTTCACATCAGCTCAAGCCGGCTGCCCGGAGGAAAAGAGGCTAGGAAAGATCGTAGCAGGCACGGTTGTTGCTGCACGAGAAGTGCCTGCTCCGGAGGCTTCTTGCGAGCAGCGCTAAAAGCACGCGAACATCGCGTTTCTGTGCTTTCCTGAACAGCTTGCGCTGGGACAGTTACAGCCGTGTTTTGCAAGCTGTCCGGGGTTCTGAGGCACTAAAAGTGCGGATGTGTGGCGACTGTGCAAGACGAGAACCGGCTGCTCTGAAAGCCCTTCCTGCTCGTCACGTACGCTTTCTAGCAGCTCTACGGACACACACGCGTCAGCCTCTTCACTGTCCTACACAGCTAGCACGCTGGCACTTACCGTCAACTTGGAAGCAGCCGCGCAGAAGGCACTCGCCCTGCAACCGGCGAACAGCGCACATTCGCGGCTACACGCGAGCTGGCCGCACTCGGAGCTTTCGCGGCTCTTCTCTCGCTCTTTCCCGCAGAGCTCCGGCGATGCACAACTCGAACCGCGAAAGCCGCAATGAGCTTTGTGCAAGCTGCGCAGAAGAAACAAGGCACTAAACCGGCAAATGTCCAGCTAATCTCCAACGTGAAAAGGCTCAGCAAGGAAAGCTCTTGCTAACAGCCCAGAAGCATTGCGACGCTTCTCTGGATGATTTGCCCACCAACACTTCACATCAGCTCAAGCCGGCTGCCCGGAGGAAAAGAGGCTAGGAAAGATCGTAGCAGGCACGGTTGTTGCTGCACGAGAAGTGCCTGCTCCGGAGGCTTCTTGCGAGCAGCGCTAAAAGCACGCGAACATCGCGTTTCTGTGCTTTCCTGAACAGCTTGCGCTGGGACAGTTACAGCCGTGTTTTGCAAGCTGTCCGGGGTTCTGAGGCACTAAAAGTGCGGATGTGTGGCGACTGTGCAAGACGAGAACCGGCTGCTCTGAAAGCCCTTCCTGCTCGTCACGTACGCCTTCTAGCAGCTCTACGGACACACACGCGTCAGCCTCTTCACTGTCCTACACAGCTAGCACGCTGGCAGTTACCGTCAACTTGGAAGCAGCCGCGCAGAAGGCAGTCGCCCTGCAACCGGCGAACAGCGCACATTCGCGGCTACACGCGAGCTGGCCGCACTCGGAGCTTTCGCGGCTCTTCTCTCGCTCTTTCCCGCAGAGCTCCGGCGATGCACAACTCGAACCGCGAAAGCCGCAATGAGCTTTGTGCAAGCTGCGCAGAAGAAACAAGGCACTAAACCGGCAAATGTCCAGCTAATCTCCAACGTGAAAAGGCTCAGCAAGGAAAGCTCTTGCTAACAGCCCAGAAGCATTGCGACGCTTCTCTGGATGATTTGCCCACCAACACTTCACATCAGCTCAAGCCGGCTGCCCGGAGGAAAAGAGGCTAGGAAAGATCGTAGCAGGCACGGTTGTTGCTGCACGAGAAGTGCCTGCTCCGGAGGCTTCTTGCGAGCAGCGCTAAAAGCACGCGAACATCGCGTTTCTGTGCTTTCCTGAACAGCTTGCGCTGGGACAGTTACAGCCGTGTTTTGCAAGCTGTCCGGGGTTCTGAGGCACTAAAAGTGCGGATGTGTGGCGACTGTGCAAGACGAGAACCGGCTGCTCTGAAAGCCCTTCCTGCTCGTCACGTACGCTTTCTAGCAGCTCTACGGACACACACGCGTCAGCCTCTTCACTGTCCTACACAGCTAGCACGCTGGCAGTTACCGTCAACTTGGAAGCAGCCGCGCAGAAGGCAGTCGCCCTGCAACCGGCGAACAGCGCACATTCGCGGCTACACGCGAGCTGGCCGCACTCGGAGCTTTCGCGGCTCTTCTCTCGCTCTTTCCCGCAGAGCTCCGGCGATGCACAACTCGAACCGCGAAAGCCGCAATGAGCTTTGTGCAAGCTGCGCAGAAGAAACAAGGCACTAAACCGGCAAATGTCCAGCTAATCTCCAACGTGAAAAGGGTCAGCAAGGAAAGCTCTTGCTAACAGCCCAGAAGCATTGCGACGCTTCTCTGGATGATTTGCCCACCAACACTTCACATCAGCTCAAGCCGGCTGCCCGGAGGAAAAGAGGCGAGGAAAGATCGTAGCAGGCACGGTTGTTGCTGCACGAGAAGTGCCTGCTCCGGAGGCTTCTTGCGAGCAGCGCTAAAAAGCACGCGAACATCGCGTTTCTGTGCTTTCCTGAACAGCTTGCGCTGGGACAGTTACAGCCGTGTTTTGCAAGCTGTGCGGGGTTCTGAGGCACTAAAAGTGCGGATGTGTGGCGACTGTGCAAGACGAGAACCGGCTGCTCTGAAAGCCCTTCCTGCTCGTCACGTACGCTTTCTAGCAGCTCTACGGACACACACGCGTCAGCCTCTTCACTGTCCTACACAGCTAGCACGCTGGCAGTTACCGTCAACTTGGAAGCAGCCGCGCAGAAGGCAGTCGCCCTGCAACCGGCGAACAGCGCACATTCGCGGCTACACGCGAGCTGGCCGCACTCGGAGCTTTCGCGGCTCTTCTCTCGCTCTTTCCCGCAGAGCTCCGGCGATGCACAACTCGAACCGCGAAAGCCGCAATGAGCTTTGTGCAAGCTGCGCAGAAGAAACAAGGCACTAAACCGGCAAATGTCCAGCTAATCTCCAACGTGAAAAGGGTCAGCAAGGAAAGCTCTTGCTAACAGCCCAGAAGCATTGCGACGCTTCTCTGGATGATTTGCCCACCAACACTTCACATCAGCTCAAGCCGGCTGCCCGGAGGAAAAGAGGCTAGGAAAGATCGTAGCAGGCACGGTTGTTGCTGCACGAGAAGTGCCTGCTCCGGAGGCTTCTTGCGAGCAGCGCTAAAAGCACGCGAACATCGCGTTTCTGTGCTTTCCTGAACAGCTTGCGCTGGGACAGTTACAGCCGTGTTTTGCAAGCTGTCCGGGGTTCTGAGGCACTAAAAGTGCGGATGTGTGGCGACTGTGCAAGACGAGAACCGGCTGCTCTGAAAGCCCTTCCTGCTCGTCACGTACGCTTTCTAGCAGCTCTACGGACACACACGCGTCAGCCTCTTCACTGTCCTACACAGCTAGCACGCTGGCAGTTACCGTCAACTTGGAAGCAGCCGCGCAGAAGGCAGTCGCCCTGCAAACGGCGAACAGCGCACATTCGCGGCTACACGCGAGCTGGCCGCACTCGGAGCTTTCGCGGCTCTTCTCTCGCTCTTTCCCGCAGAGCTCCGGCGATGCACAACTCGAACCGCGAAAGCCGCAATGAGCTTTGTGCAAGCTGCGCAGAAGAAACAAGGCACTAAACCGGCAAATGTCCAGCTAATCTCCAACGTGAAAAGGGTCAGCAAGGAAAGCTCTTGCTAACAGCCCAGAAGCATTGCGACGCTTCTCTGGATGATTTGCCCACCAACACTTCACATCAGCTCAAGCCGGCTGCCCGGAGGAAAAGAGGCTAGGAAAGATCGTAGCAGGCACGGTTGTTGCTGCACGAGAAGTGCCTGCTCCGGAGGCTTCTTGCGAGCAGCGCTAAAAGCACGCGAACATCGCGTTTCTGTGCTTTCCTGAACAGCTTGCGCTGGGACAGTTACAGCCGTGTTTTGCAAGCTGTCCGGGGTTCTGAGGCACTAAAAGTGCGGATGTGTGGCGACTGTGCAAGACGAGAACCGGCTGCTCTGAAAGCCCTTCCTGCTCGTCACGTACGCTTTCTAGCAGCTCTACGGACACACACGCGTCAGCCTCTTCACTGTCCTACACAGCTAGCACGCTGGCAGTTACCGTCAACTTGGAAGCAGCCGCGCAGAAGGCAGTCGCCCTGCAACCGGCGAACAGCGCACATTCGCGGCTACACGCGAGCTGGCCGCACTCGGAGCTTTCGCGGCTCTTCTCTCGCTCTTTCCCGCAGAGCTCCGGCGATGCACAACTCGAACCGCGAAAGCCGCAATGAGCTTTGTGCAAGCTGCGCAGAAGAAACAAGGCACTAAACCGGCAAATGTCCAGCTAATCTCCAACGTGAAAAGGCTCAGCAAGGAAAGCTCTTGCTAACAGCCCAGAAGCATTGCGACGCTTCTCTGGATGATTTGCCCACCAACACTTCACATCAGCTCAAGCCGGCTGCCCGGAGGAAAAGAGGCTAGGAAAGATCGTAGCAGGCACGGTTGTTGCTGCACGAGAAGTGCCTGCTCCGGAGGCTTCTTGCGAGCAGCGCTAAAAAGCACGCGAACATCGCGTTTCTGTGCTTTCCTGAACAGCTTGCGCTGGGACAGTTACAGCCGTGTTTTGCAAGCTGTCCGGGGTTCTGAGGCACTAAAAGTGCGGATGTGTGGCGACTGTGCAAGACGAGAACCGGCTGCTCTGAAAGCCCTTCCTGCTCGTCACGTACGCTTTCTAGCAGCTCTACGGACACACACGCGTCAGCCTCTTCACTGTCCTACACAGCTAGCACGCTGGCAGTTACCGTCAACTTGGAAGCAGCCGCGCAGAAGGCACTCGCCCTGCAACCGGCGAACAGCGCACATTCGCGGCTACACGCGAGCTGGCCGCACTCGGAGCTTTCGCGGCTCTTCTCTCGCTCTTTCCCGCAGAGCTCCGGCGATGCACAACTCGAACCGCGAAAGCCGCAATGAGCTTTGTGCAAGCTGCGCAGAAGAAACAAGGCACTAAACCGGCAAATGTCCAGCTAATCTCCAACGTGAAAAGGGTCAGCAAGGAAAGCTCTTGCTAACAGCCCAGAAGCATTGCGACGCTTCTCTGGATGATTTGCCCACCAACACTTCACATCAGCTCAAGCCGGCTGCCCGGAGGAAAAGAGGCTAGGAAAGATCGTAGCAGGCACGGTTGTTGCTGCACGAGAAGTGCCTGCTCCGGAGGCTTCTTGCGAGCAGCGCTAAAAGCACGCGAACATCGCGTTTCTGTGCTTTCCTGAACAGCTTGCGCTGGGACAGTTACAGCCGTGTTTTGCAAGCTGTCCGGGGTTCTGAGGCACTAAAAGTGCGGATGTGTGGCGACTGTGCAAGACGAGAACCGGCTGCTCTGAAAGCCCTTCCTGCTCGTCACGTACGCTTTCTAGCAGCTCTACGGACACACACGCGTCAGCCTCTTCACTGTCCTACACAGCTAGCACGCTGGCAGTTACCGTCAACTTGGAAGCAGCCGCGCAGAAGGCACTCGCCCTGCAACCGGCGAACAGCGCACATTCGCGGCTACACGCGAGCTGGCCGCACTCGGAGCTTTCGCGGCTCTTCTCTCGCTCTTTCCCGCAGAGCTCCGGCGATGCACAACTCGAACCGCGAAAGCCGCAATGAGCTTTGTGCAAGCTGCGCAGAAGAAACAAGGCACTAAACCGGCAAATGTCCAGCTAATCTCCAACGTGAAAAGGCTCAGCAAGGAAAGCTCTTGCTAACAGCCCAGAAGCATTGCGACGCTTCTCTGGATGATTTGCCCACCAACACTTCACATCAGCTCAAGCCGGCTGCCCGGAGGAAAAGAGGCTAGGAAAGATCGTAGCAGGCACGGTTGTTGCTGCACGAGAAGTGCCTGCTCCGGAGGCTTCTTGCGAGCAGCGCTAAAAGCACGCGAACATCGCGTTTCTGTGCTTTCCTGAACAGCTTGCGCTGGGACAGTTACAGCCGTGTTTTGCAAGCTGTCCGGGGTTCTGAGGCACTAAAAGTGCGGATGTGTGGCGACTGTGCAAGACGAGAACCGGCTGCTCTGAAAGCCCTTCCTGCTCGTCACGTACGCTTTCTAGCAGCTCTACGGACACACACGCGTCAGCCTCTTCACTGTCCTACACAGCTAGCACGCTGGCAGTTACCGTCAACTTGGAAGCAGCCGCGCAGAAGGCACTCGCCCTGCAAACGGCGAACAGCGCACATTCGCGGCTACACGCGAGCTGGCCGCACTCGGAGCTTTCGCGGCTCTTCTCTCGCTCTTTCCCGCAGAGCTCCGGCGATGCACAACTCGAACCGCGAAAGCCGCAATGAGCTTTGTGCAAGCTGCGCAGAAGAAACAAGGCACTAAACCGGCAAATGTCCAGCTAATCTCCAACGTGAAAAGGGTCAGCAAGGAAAGCTCTTGCTAACAGCCCAGAAGCATTGCGACGCTTCTCTGGATGATTTGCCCACCAACACTTCACATCAGCTCAAGCCGGCTGCCCGGAGGAAAAGAGGCTAGGAAAGATCGTAGCAGGCACGGTTGTTGCTGCACGAGAAGTGCCTGCTCCGGAGGCTTCTTGCGAGCAGCGCTAAAAAGCACGCGAACATCGCGTTTCTGTGCTTTCCTGAACAGCTTGCGCTGGGACAGTTACAGCCGTGTTTTGCAAGCTGTCCGGGGTTCTGAGGCACTAAAAGTGCGGATGTGTGGCGACTGTGCAAGACGAGAACCGGCTGCTCTGAAAGCCCTTCCTGCTCGTCACGTACGCTTTCTAGCAGCTCTACGGACACACACGCGTCAGCCTCTTCACTGTCCTACACAGCTAGCACGCTGGCAGTTACCGTCAACTTGGAAGCAGCCGCGCAGAAGGCAGTCGCCCTGCAACCGGCGAACAGCGCACATTCGCGGCTACACGCGAGCTGGCCGCACTCGGAGCTTTCGCGGCTCTTCTCTCGCTCTTTCCCGCAGAGCTCCGGCGATGCACAACTCGAACCGCGAAAGCCGCAATGAGCTTTGTGCAAGCTGCGCAGAAGAAACAAGGCACTAAACCGGCAAATGTCCAGCTAATCTCCAACGTGAAAAGGCTCAGCAAGGAAAGCTCTTGCTAACAGCCCAGAAGCATTGCGACGCTTCTCTGGATGATTTGCCCACCAACACTTCACATCAGCTCAAGCCGGCTGCCCGGAGGAAAAGAGGCTAGGAAAGATCGTAGCAGGCACGGTTGTTGCTGCACGAGAAGTGCCTGCTCCGGAGGCTTCTTGCGAGCAGCGCTAAAAGCACGCGAACATCGCGTTTCTGTGCTTTCCTGAACAGCTTGCGCTGGGACAGTTACAGCCGTGTTTTGCAAGCTGTCCGGGGTTCTGAGGCACTAAAAGTGCGGATGTGTGGCGACTGTCCAAGACGAGAACCGGCTGCTCTGAAAGCCCTTCCTGCTCGTCACGTACGCTTTCTAGCAGCTCTACGGACACACACGCGTCAGCCTCTTCACTGTCCTACACAGCTAGCACGCTGGCAGTTACCGTCAACTTGGAAGCAGCCGCGCAGAAGGCAGTCGCCCTGCAACCGGCGAACAGCGCACATTCGCGGCTACACGCGAGCTGGCCGCACTCGGAGCTTTCGCGGCTCTTCTCTCGCTCTTTCCCGCAGAGCTCCGGCGATGCACAACTCGAACCGCGAAAGCCGCAATGAGCTTTGTGCAAGCTGCGCAGAAGAAACAAGGCACTAAACCGGCAAATGTCCAGCTAATCTCCAACGTGAAAAGGCTCAGCAAGGAAAGCTCTTGCTAACAGCCCAGAAGCATTGCGACGCTTCTCTGGATGATTTGCCCACCAACACTTCACATCAGCTCAAGCCGGCTGCCCGGAGGAAAAGAGGCTAGGAAAGATCGTAGCAGGCACGGTTGTTGCTGCACGAGAAGTGCCTGCTCCGGAGGCTTCTTGCGAGCAGCGCTAAAAAGCACGCGAACATCGCGTTTCTGTGCTTTCCTGAACAGCTTGCGCTGGGACAGTTACAGCCGTGTTTTGCAAGCTGTCCGGGGTTCTGAGGCACTAAAAGTGCGGATGTGTGGCGACTGTGCAAGACGAGAACCGGCTGCTCTGAAAGCCCTTCCTGCTCGTCACGTACGCTTTCTAGCAGCTCTACGGACACACACGCGTCAGCCTCTTCACTGTCCTACACAGCTAGCACGCTGGCAGTTACCGTCAACTTGGAAGCAGCCGCGCAGAAGGCACTCGCCCTGCAACCGGCGAACAGCGCACATTCGCGGCTACACGCGAGCTGGCCGCACTCGGAGCTTTCGCGGCTCTTCTCTCGCTCTTTCCCGCAGAGCTCCGGCGATGCACAACTCGAACCGCGAAAGCCGCAATGAGCTTTGTGCAAGCTGCGCAGAAGAAACAAGGCACTAAACCGGCAAATGTCCAGCTAATCTCCAACGTGAAAAGGGTCAGCAAGGAAAGCTCTTGCTAACAGCCCAGAAGCATTGCGACGCTTCTCTGGATGATTTGCCCACCAACACTTCACATCAGCTCAAGCCGGCTGCCCGGAGGAAAAGAGGCTAGGAAAGATCGTAGCAGGCACGGTTGTTGCTGCACGAGAAGTGCCTGCTCCGGAGGCTTCTTGCGAGCAGCGCTAAAAGCACGCGAACATCGCGTTTCTGTGCTTTCCTGAACAGCTTGCGCTGGGACAGTTACAGCCGTGTTTTGCAAGCTGTCCGGGGTTCTGAGGCACTAAAAGTGCGGATGTGTGGCGACTGTGCAAGACGAGAACCGGCTGCTCTGAAAGCCCTTCCTGCTCGTCACGTACGCTTTCTAGCAGCTCTACGGACACACACGCGTCAGCCTCTTCACTGTCCTACACAGCTAGCACGCTGGCAGTTACCGTCAACTTGGAAGCAGCCGCGCAGAAGGCACTCGCCCTGCAACCGGCGAACAGCGCACATTCGCGGCTACACGCGAGCTGGCCGCACTCGGAGCTTTCGCGGCTCTTCTCTCGCTCTTTCCCGCAGAGCTCCGGCGATGCACAACTCGAACCGCGAAAGCCGCAATGAGCTTTGTGCAAGCTGCGCAGAAGAAACAAGGCACTAAACCGGCAAATGTCCAGCTAATCTCCAACGTGAAAAGGGTCAGCAAGGAAAGCTCTTGCTAACAGCCCAGAAGCATTGCGACGCTTCTCTGGATGATTTGCCCACCAACACTTCACATCAGCTCAAGCCGGCTGCCCGGAGGAAAAGAGGCTAGGAAAGATCGTAGCAGGCACGGTTGTTGCTGCACGAGAAGTGCCTGCTCCGGAGGCTTCTTGCGAGCAGCGCTAAAAGCACGCGAACATCGCGTTTCTGTGCTTTCCTGAACAGCTTGCGCTGGGACAGTTACAGCCGTGTTTTGCAAGCTGTCCGGGGTTCTGAGGCACTAAAAGTGCGGATGTGTGGCGACTGTGCAAGACGAGAACCGGCTGCTCTGAAAGCCCTTCCTGCTCGTCACGTACGCTTTCTAGCAGCTCTACGGACACACACGCGTCAGCCTCTTCACTGTCCTACACAGCTAGCACGCTGGCAGTTACCGTCAACTTGGAAGCAGCCGCGCAGAAGGCACTCGCCCTGCAACCGGCGAACAGCGCACATTCGCGGCTACACGCGAGCTGGCCGCACTCGGAGCTTTCGCGGCTCTTCTCTCGCTCTTTCCCGCAGAGCTCCGGCGATGCACAACTCGAACCGCGAAAGCCGCAATGAGCTTTGTGCAAGCTGCGCAGAAGAAACAAGGCACTAAACCGGCAAATGTCCAGCTAATCTCCAACGTGAAAAGGCTCAGCAAGGAAAGCTCTTGCTAACAGCCCAGAAGCATTGCGACGCTTCTCTGGATGATTTGCCCACCAACACTTCACATCAGCTCAAGCCGGCTGCCCGGAGGAAAAGAGGCTAGGAAAGATCGTAGCAGGCACGGTTGTTGCTGCACGAGAAGTGCCTGCTCCGGAGGCTTCTTGCGAGCAGCGCTAAAAGCACGCGAACATCGCGTTTCTGTGCTTTCCTGAACAGCTTGCGCTGGGACAGTTACAGCCGTGTTTTGCAAGCTGTCCGGGGTTCTGAGGCACTAAAAGTGCGGATGTGTGGCGACTGTGCAAGACGAGAACCGGCTGCTCTGAAAGCCCTTCCTGCTCGTCACGTACGCTTTCTAGCAGCTCTACGGACACACACGCGTCAGCCTCTTCACTGTCCTACACAGCTAGCACGCTGGCAGTTACCGTCAACTTGGAAGCAGCCGCGCAGAAGGCACTCGCCCTGCAACCGGCGAACAGCGCACATTCGCGGCTACACGCGAGCTGGCCGCACTCGGAGCTTTCGCGGCTCTTCTCTCGCTCTTTCCCGCAGAGCTCCGGCGATGCACAACTCGAACCGCGAAAGCCGCAATGAGCTTTGTGCAAGCTGCGCAGAAGAAACAAGGCACTAAACCGGCAAATGTCCAGCTAATCTCCAACGTGAAAAGGGTCAGCAAGGAAAGCTCTTGCTAACAGCCCAGAAGCATTGCGACGCTTCTCTGGATGATTTGCCCACCAACACTTCACATCAGCTCAAGCCGGCTGCCCGGAGGAAAAGAGGCTAGGAAAGATCGTAGCAGGCACGGTTGTTGCTGCACGAGAAGTGCCTGCTCCGGAGGCTTCTTGCGAGCAGCGCTAAAAGCACGCGAACATCGCGTTTCTGTGCTTTCCTGAACAGCTTGCGCTGGGACAGTTACAGCCGTGTTTTGCAAGCTGTCCGGGGTTCTGAGGCACTAAAAGTGCGGATGTGTGGCGACTGTGCAAGACGAGAACCGGCTGCTCTGAAAGCCCTTCCTGCTCGTCACGTACGCTTTCTAGCAGCTCTACGGACACACACGCGTCAGCCTCTTCACTGTCCTACACAGCTAGCACGCTGGCAGTTACCGTCAACTTGGAAGCAGCCGCGCAGAAGGCAGTCGCCCTGCAACCGGCGAACAGCGCACATTCGCGGCTACACGCGAGCTGGCCGCACTCGGAGCTTTCGCGGCTCTTCTCTCGCTCTTTCCCGCAGAGCTCCGGCGATGCACAACTCGAACCGCGAAAGCCGCAATGAGCTTTGTGCAAGCTGCGCAGAAGAAACAAGGCACTAAACCGGCAAATGTCCAGCTAATCTCCAACGTGAAAAGGCTCAGCAAGGAAAGCTCTTGCTAACAGCCCAGAAGCATTGCGACGCTTCTCTGGATGATTTGCCCACCAACACTTCACATCAGCTCAAGCCGGCTGCCCGGAGGAAAAGAGGCTAGGAAAGATCGTAGCAGGCACGGTTGTTGCTGCACGAGAAGTGCCTGCTCCGGAGGCTTCTTGCGAGCAGCGCTAAAAGCACGCGAACATCGCGTTTCTGTGCTTTCCTGAACAGCTTGCGCTGGGACAGTTACAGCCGTGTTTTGCAAGCTGTCCGGGGTTCTGAGGCACTAAAAGTGCGGATGTGTGGCGACTGTCCAAGACGAGAACCGGCTGCTCTGAAAGCCCTTCCTGCTCGTCACGTACGCTTTCTAGCAGCTCTACGGACACACACGCGTCAGCCTCTTCACTGTCCTACACAGCTAGCACGCTGGCAGTTACCGTCAACTTGGAAGCAGCCGCGCAGAAGGCAGTCGCCCTGCAACCGGCGAACAGCGCACATTCGCGGCTACACGCGAGCTGGCCGCACTCGGAGCTTTCGCGGCTCTTCTCTCGCTCTTTCCCGCAGAGCTCCGGCGATGCACAACTCGAACCGCGAAAGCCGCAATGAGCTTTGTGCAAGCTGCGCAGAAGAAACAAGGCACTAAACCGGCAAATGTCCAGCTAATCTCCAACGTGAAAAGGGTCAGCAAGGAAAGCTCTTGCTAACAGCCCAGAAGCATTGCGACGCTTCTCTGGATGATTTGCCCACCAACACTTCACATCAGCTCAAGCCGGCTGCCCGGAGGAAAAGAGGCTAGGAAAGATCGTAGCAGGCACGGTTGTTGCTGCACGAGAAGTGCCTGCTCCGGAGGCTTCTTGCGAGCAGCGCTAAAAGCACGCGAACATCGCGTTTCTGTGCTTTCCTGAACAGCTTGCGCTGGGACAGTTACAGCCGTGTTTTGCAAGCTGTCCGGGGTTCTGAGGCACTAAAAGTGCGGATGTGTGGCGACTGTGCAAGACGAGAACCGGCTGCTCTGAAAGCCCTTCCTGCTCGTCACGTACGCTTTCTAGCAGCTCTACGGACACACACGCGTCAGCCTCTTCACTGTCCTACACAGCTAGCACGCTGGCAGTTACCGTCAACTTGGAAGCAGCCGCGCAGAAGGCACTCGCCCTGCAACCGGCGAACAGCGCACATTCGCGGCTACACGCGAGCTGGCCGCACTCGGAGCTTTCGCGGCTCTTCTCTCGCTCTTTCCCGCAGAGCTCCGGCGATGCACAACTCGAACCGCGAAAGCCGCAATGAGCTTTGTGCAAGCTGCGCAGAAGAAACAAGGCACTAAACCGGCAAATGTCCAGCTAATCTCCAACGTGAAAAGGGTCAGCAAGGAAAGCTCTTGCTAACAGCCCAGAAGCATTGCGACGCTTCTCTGGATGATTTGCCCACCAACACTTCACATCAGCTCAAGCCGGCTGCCCGGAGGAAAAGAGGCTAGGAAAGATCGTAGCAGGCACGGTTGTTGCTGCACGAGAAGTGCCTGCTCCGGAGGCTTCTTGCGAGCAGCGCTAAAAGCACGCGAACATCGCGTTTCTGTGCTTTCCTGAACAGCTTGCGCTGGGACAGTTACAGCCGTGTTTTGCAAGCTGTCCGGGGTTCTGAGGCACTAAAAGTGCGGATGTGTGGCGACTGTCCAGGACGAGAACCGGCTGCTCTGAAAGCCCTTCCTGCTCGTCACGTACGCTTTCTAGCAGCTCTACGGACACACACGCGTCAGCCTCTTCACTGTCCTACACAGCTAGCACGCTGGCAGTTACCGTCAACTTGGAAGCAGCCGCGCAGAAGGCACTCGCCCTGCAACCGGCGAACAGCGCACATTCGCGGCTACACGCGAGCTGGCCGCACTCGGAGCTTTCGCGGCTCTTCTCTCGCTCTTTCCCGCAGAGCTCCGGCGATGCACAACTCGAACCGCGAAAGCCGCAATGAGCTTTGTGCAAGCTGCGCAGAAGAAACAAGGCACTAAACCGGCAAATGTCCAGCTAATCTCCAACGTGAAAAGGGTCAGCAAGGAAAGCTCTTGCTAACAGCCCAGAAGCATTGCGACGCTTCTCTGGATGATTTGCCCACCAACACTTCACATCAGCTCAAGCCGGCTGCCCGGAGGAAAAGAGGCTAGGAAAGATCGTAGCAGGCACGGTTGTTGCTGCACGAGAAGTGCCTGCTCCGGAGGCTTCTTGCGAGCAGCGCTAAAAGCACGCGAACATCGCGTTTCTGTGCTTTCCTGAACAGCTTGCGCTGGGACAGTTACAGCCGTGTTTTGCAAGCTGTCCGGGGTTCTGAGGCACTAAAAGTGCGGATGTGTGGCGACTGTCCAAGACGAGAACCGGCTGCTCTGAAAGCCCTTCCTGCTCGTCACGTACGCTTTCTAGCAGCTCTACGGACACACACGCGTCAGCCTCTTCACTGTCCTACACAGCTAGCACGCTGGCAGTTACCGTCAACTTGGAAGCAGCCGCGCAGAAGGCACTCGCCCTGCAACCGGCGAACAGCGCACATTCGCGGCTACACGCGAGCTGGCCGCACTCGGAGCTTTCGCGGCTCTTCTCTCGCTCTTTCCCGCAGAGCTCCGGCGATGCACAACTCGAACCGCGAAAGCCGCAATGAGCTTTGTGCAAGCTGCGCAGAAGAAACAAGGCACTAAACCGGCAAATGTCCAGCTAATCTCCAACGTGAAAAGGGTCAGCAAGGAAAGCTCTTGCTAACAGCCCAGAAGCATTGCGACGCTTCTCTGGATGATTTGCCCACCAACACTTCACATCAGCTCAAGCCGGCTGCCCGGAGGAAAAGAGGCTAGGAAAGATCGTAGCAGGCACGGTTGTTGCTGCACGAGAAGTGCCTGCTCCGGAGGCTTCTTGCGAGCAGCGCTAAAAGCACGCGAACATCGCGTTTCTGTGCTTTCCTGAACAGCTTGCGCTGGGACAGTTACAGCCGTGTTTTGCAAGCTGTCCGGGGTTCTGAGGCACTAAAAGTGCGGATGTGTGGCGACTGTGCAAGACGAGAACCGGCTGCTCTGAAAGCCCTTCCTGCTCGTCACGTACGCTTTCTAGCAGCTCTACGGACACACACGCGTCAGCCTCTTCACTGTCCTACACAGCTAGCACGCTGGCAGTTACCGTCAACTTGGAAGCAGCCGCGCAGAAGGCACTCGCCCTGCAACCGGCGAACAGCGCACATTCGCGGCTACACGCGAGCTGGCCGCACTCGGAGCTTTCGCGGCTCTTCTCTCGCTCTTTCCCGCAGAGCTCCGGCGATGCACAACTCGAACCGCGAAAGCCGCAATGAGCTTTGTGCAAGCTGCGCAGAAGAAACAAGGCACTAAACCGGCAAATGTCCAGCTAATCTCCAACGTGAAAAGGCTCAGCAAGGAAAGCTCTTGCTAACAGCCCAGAAGCATTGCGACGCTTCTCTGGATGATTTGCCCACCAACACTTCACATCAGCTCAAGCCGGCTGCCCGGAGGAAAAGAGGCTAGGAAAGATCGTAGCAGGCACGGTTGTTGCTGCACGAGAAGTGCCTGCTCCGGAGGCTTCTTGCGAGCAGCGCTAAAAGCACGCGAACATCGCGTTTCTGTGCTTTCCTGAACAGCTTGCGCTGGGACAGTTACAGCCGTGTTTTGCAAGCTGTCCGGGGTTCTGAGGCACTAAAAGTGCGGATGTGTGGCGACTGTGCAAGACGAGAACCGGCTGCTCTGAAAGCCCTTCCTGCTCGTCACGTACGCTTTCTAGCAGCTCTACGGACACACACGCGTCAGCCTCTTCACTGTCCTACACAGCTAGCACGCTGGCAGTTACCGTCAACTTGGAAGCAGCCGCGCAGAAGGCACTCGCCCTGCAACCGGCGAACAGCGCACATTCGCGGCTACACGCGAGCTGGCCGCACTCGGAGCTTTCGCGGCTCTTCTCTCGCTCTTTCCCGCAGAGCTCCGGCGATGCACAACTCGAACCGCGAAAGCCGCAATGAGCTTTGTGCAAGCTGCGCAGAAGAAACAAGGCACTAAACCGGCAAATGTCCAGCTAATCTCCAACGTGAAAAGGGTCAGCAAGGAAAGCTCTTGCTAACAGCCCAGAAGCATTGCGACTCTTCTCTGGATGATTTGCCCACCAACACTTCACATCAGCTCAAGCCGGCTGCCCGGAGGAAAAGAGGCTAGGAAAGATCGTAGCAGGCACGGTTGTTGCTGCACGAGAAGTGCCTGCTCCGGAGGCTTCTTGCGAGCAGCGCTAAAAGCACGCGAACATCGCGTTTCTGTGCTTTCCTGAACAGCTTGCGCTGGGACAGTTACAGCCGTGTTTTGCAAGCTGTCCGGGGTTCTGAGGCACTAAAAGTGCGGATGTGTGGCGACTGTCCAAGACGAGAACCGGCTGCTCTGAAAGCCCTTCCTGCTCTTCACGTACGCTTTCTAGCAGCTCTACGGACACACACGCGTCAGCCTCTTCACTGTCCTACACAGCTAGCACGCTGGCAGTTACCGTCAACTTGGAACCAGCCGCACAGAAGGAAGTCAGACAATTACTCCAACACCTGAAATGCCTGCTCTAAAAGTTCTTGCTGCTCCTCACCGACTCTTCCCACCACATCTACAGGCTCAGAAACATTGAGTCTCTGGGCTTTCCTCCACCAGCAGGACTCTGACACTTACCATCACCTAGAGCTGCTGCACAGTGAGAAATAAATCTTAAAAATCACGAACTCAGACGATTGCTTTAACACCAAAGGTGCCACCTCTGAAAGTTTACTGGTGTACATGGTGGCAAAAGTCAGAGTCCTGATTGTCTAGGAAAGAACGGAGCCCCAGTGTTGCTGGGCTTGTAGATGCGGTGGCAAGAGCCACTGAGGGGTTTTCAGAGCTGGCACTTCTGGTGTGGGATCTATCATCCAACGTTCATGATATATAAGAGTGTTTTCACTAGGCGGCCATAAGTACACCGTGGTAAACGTTGGAGTGCTGGTGTTCTAGGAAATCTCGCAGTCCCAATATTTGTGAGCCTGTAGATGCGGTGGCAAGAGCCGGGCGGGAGAAGCAAGAGCTTTCAGAAATGTCACTTCTGGTGTGGGAGCAGTCTTCTGACGTTTGTGATTTTTAAGATTTTTTTCAAAAGGGACTGCTGAGTTGAGGTGATGGTAGACGTCGGAGTCCTGGTGTCCCAGGAAATGCCGGATCCCCAATGTTTGTGAGCCTGTAGATGTGGTGCCTAGAGCTGGTGAGAAGCAGCAAGACATTCCAGAGCTGACACTTCTGGTGTGGGAGCAGCTGTCTGACATTCACCATTTTTAAGCTGTGGTTTAACACTAGGCGGACAGCTCGAGCTGGTGTTAAACGTCGGAGTCCTGGTGGTCTAGGAAATCCCGGAGCCCCAATGTTTCCTGGCCTGTAGATTTTTTTTACGCCTGTAGATCTTTACCACCCTGTCCTGGTGGTCTAGGAAAGCCCGGAGCCCCAGAGTTTGGAGCCTGTATGTGTGGTAGCAAGAGCCGGTGAGGAGCAGCAAGGGTATTCAGAGCTGGTCACCATGTAACAAAAGGTTCAGGATTTTTAAGATTTTTTCCCACTGAGCAGTAGGGACTGTTTCTCACTCCTTACAAATGAGTCCTTCGTCAGGAAAAGAAAAAAAAAACAGACTTCCTCTTCCATTAATTGTTTCTCTAAGCTATATGGGTACGTGACTATGTTTTATAACTGTATTCTTGTCTGGTTCTGGCTAGGATAGAGTTAATATTTACCTGAGCTGGGTGGAGTACTGAAGCTGGTAGCCCCTATGGCTGGGATAGTTAACTAATTAGCTAACTGCTGGGGCTCAGTATGTAAGTGAGGAGGGTGGTGAAAGGAGCCTCCTGCTACGTGGAAGAAACTAGGTGTGGAGATTTGTTGTAAGCCATTATACTATATTTGTATTGCATCACTGTTTTGTTTTCTTCTGTCATTACTGTTAAATTTACTTTTTGTTCAATCTCAACCCACGGGTTTGGTTTTTTCCTGGTTTTCTTTTGTTTACCAAATCTCCCCCTGTTCTCTTGGAGGGTGGGGGGGGAGTGAGAGAGAGACTGCGTAGTCTGGTCCCGATCGGGGCTGAACTACAACAATTCTTTAAGAGCATACATATATAGTTGTGATTAACTTATTGTCCCCTATATCAATCCCCCCTTTTAATCACACTAAGTAAATTCTTTTACTTAAACAGTTTCCCTGAATGATATGAAGCATCATACATGGTTTTGTTTAGTGACGGGGGGGCCTAAGGTGGTAGCTTCTGTAGGAAACTGCTAGAAGTCGCTCCCCTTTGTTCAGTGGACTCGGCCGGGCCTAGAGCGGACCCGCTGCTGGCCAAGGCCAAGCCAATTGGTAGCAGAATGTCCCCTGATAACGCCTCTGCGATAACGTATTTAAATAGGGGAAAACAGAAAAAAAAAAAAAAGGGAGAGATGTGAAGCAGCTGAGCGGGGGGCAGAGGCACAGAGAGGGAGGCGCAGGCCTTATGGGCCTTGCAGGCCTCACGCTCTGGCCTCTCGCCAAGCCGCTGACTGGGCCCGAATTGGTCCGGCCCGGCTGCAGGAAGTGGAGAGGAGAGGAGAAGTGAATAAGATGTAAAAAGGATCCTGAGAGACATCTACCAGCCTGTTGTGAGGAACGGCTGCAGATGCCCAGGTCAGTTCAGAAGGAGTGGGAGGAGTAATGTGGCTCCTGGCCAAGATTCCCCTGCAGCCTGTGGTGACGACCATGGTGGAGCAGGTTGTCCCCCTGCAGCCCATGGAGGTCCACGGAGGGGCAGAGATCCACTTGGAGCCCGTGAAGGATCCCGTACTGGGGGAGGTGGATGCCTGAAGGCAGCTGTGGCCCATGGAGGGCCCGCTGGGACAGCTGTTCTGGAGAGACTGCACCCCGTGGAAGAGATGACCCATGCCGGAGCAGTTTCAGGAAGGACTGTGGCGTACGGGTGGGACCCCACAACAGAGCAGGGGAGGAATGTGAGGAGTTCTTCCCCCAACCATGAAGCAGCAGCGTAAAACAACGCGTGATGAACTGACCGCAATCCCCATTCCCTCTTCCCCCTCCTGTGCCACTCGGGGGGGGGAAGGTAGTAGAGATAATGTTAAGCTTGGGAAGAGGGAGGGGTGGAGGGAGGTTATCTTGTTCTCTGTCTCATTATCTTGCTGTTTGTAGTAATAAATGAATAGTTTTCCCCAAGTCGAGTCTGTTTTGCCCGTGATGGTAAATTTAAGGATTTCTCCCTGTCCTTATCTCAAACCTCGAGCCGTTTTTCCTTACGTTATCTCCCCCTGTTCTCTCGGAGGGTGGGAGGAGTGAGAGAGAGACTGCGTAGTCTGGTCCTGATAGGGGCTGAACTACGACAGTGTTACTTTCTTAAACAGTCTCCAAACCCATAGGTACAGCACAATAGTTAATATTCATAAAACTCCTAAGCTAATCAATAAGATCACAACGGGGTGCACCATAGTATTAAGGATCCCTGTTGCCAATGTCCCAGCCCCACTCATGCCCTGAGTACATTTCCATTTTGTGCATAACCACAGTGGCCAAGTTTAAGCCCGACCGTTTAAAAGGTGGTCCCATGCTTCCTGTAAACCCAAGGGAGGCGTGAGACCACGGCCATTTGGTGTCCTTTTGATTACAAGTTAGTGGTAAGATGCAGGAAAATATTGTAAGCCCAATCACAATTCCAATTAAACAATTGGTCATTTTAGGATTTAGTTGGTCTAGTGGATTAGTACAGCTACTTCTGTAGATAATGTACTGCCTTTGGTGACCTGCTAAAATGGGTTTTATATTTCCTATAATAAAATGACAAATAAGATATAAACTGCACCGATGACAGATTTGGGCGAGATTAGTTACTGGCCGGTCCCGGTTTCTTTGTCCGGTATCGTTTGCTGTGGTGTCCCTCCGGTTCACTACTGCTTTTGGCTCACTTACTTGTTACCCACATTGTTCCCGCCCTTATCCGTTCGAACGAGTTTAAGTCTCAAGTCTTCGTTGTTGTCTGGAGTTACTTTCCACAAGGTTGCAGAGGCTCTCTTGATCCGAGTATGGTGTATCCAGGAGTTCTGTCCCTTTACCTTAATTGCCGTGTAGGTGGTGAGGAGGACTTGAAAAGGTCCGGCCCACTGTGGTTCCAGAGTTTTTTCTGTAAGAGATTTAACATATACATAGTCCCCTGGTTGTATATCGTGAACAGGCCCATCCAGACCCCTACGACGTGTTCCCATTGCATGTTTTTCAATTCTTTTTAATTGTTTGTTTAGTGCCACCATATAGGAGGTCATTATTTCTTCACCAATTTGTGAAGACGTTCCCTTTTGTACCCCATAGGGTCATCCATATAGAATTTCGAATGGACTAAGCCCTTCTCTTGCTCTTGGTCTGGTTCGTATTCGTATAAGAGCTAATGGTAAAGTTAGATTAGTTTCCTGACCCAACTTGACAATCTGTTGTTTGATTGGGTGATTCATTTTCTCCACCTGGCCACTTGATTGTGGTCGGTAAGAGGTATGTAATTGCCACTCTATCCCTAGATGGTGGCTAATTGCTTGTACTATTCTGGACACAAAATGTGGTCCTCTATCCGATGACATTACTGCTGCGACTCCAAACCTAGGTACTATTTCCTGGAGCAGTATTTTGGTTACTTCCCAGGCTTTAGCAGTTCCGCACGGGAAAGCTTCTGGCCAGCCTGAAAAGGTATCCGTAAGTACTAATAAGTATCGATACCCCCCTTTTCTAGGGAGTTCTGAGAAATCAATCTGCCAACGTTGTCCCGGACCATTCCCCTTTCCGATTTTTTCAAGTTTCGGCTCTTTTACAACTTTAGGATTAGTCTGGAGACAAAGATCACATTGTTGAGTTACTTGTCTAACGGTAGTGGCTAAGTTTCACGCTATTATGTTCCTGATGAGATCTTTATATAGGGCTTCTGCCCCCCCCTCCCCCCAGTGTCTTTTTCTATGTTCTTCTCGGACTACTGACCATATCATGTAGGAGGGAATTACTACCCTCCCGTGTGAGGGGTAGTAATTGGCCCACCCTTCCTCATTATATGACCCCTTTAGATCATTAATAAGTTTGCCGACTTCCTTTGTGTATTCTGGTTTACCTTCTAGAAATACCTGTCCATCAGGTATTAGCGCACCCTCTACCTTGATTGTTTCTCTAGCTGCTTGTTTTGCTTCCCTATCTGCCAGCTCATTTCCTCTTTCCAATTCTGTGCTCACTTTCTGGTGTGCTTTAATATGCATAATTGCCACCTTTTTGGGAAGCTGGACTGCATTCAGGATTTTCAAAATCCCTTCTGCGTGTTTGATGGTTTTTCCATGAGAATTTAACAGTCCTCTTGCCTTCCATATTGCTCCATGGGCATGTACCACCCCAAAGGCATATTTAGGGTCAGTCCAAATGTTTACAGTCCTTCCCTGGGCTCTCTCCAGGGCTCAGGTAAGGGCTATGATCTCGGCCTTTTGGGCTGAGACGTCGGCTGATAGTGGCCTGGACTCTATCACCTTTTCAAAAGTGGTAACAGCATATCCGGAATGTCGCCTTCCATTTAACATATAGCTGCTTCCATCGGTGAACCAATGTTCGGCTCCATCGACAGGGACATCTTTAAGATCCGTTCGACTAGAATACATGGTTTCAATTGTTTCCAAGCAGTCATGACTCACCGGCTCCCCGATGTTCCCATCAAGGAATGAGGCCGGATTGATGATGTTTGTGGTCACGATTTCAACATCATCCTGTTCAACCATTATAGCTTGATATTTCAGGAACCTTTGTGGGGAAAGCCAATGCCCTCCTTTTGCTTCAAGGACCGCAGATACAGTCTGGGAAACTAGGACAGTCATTTTCTGGCCTAGAGTGAACTTTCAGGCTTCTTGAATGTTTAGAATGACAGCTGCTACTGCTCTCAGACAGCTGGGCCACTGTCGTAGTTCAGCCCCGATCGGGACCAGACTACACAGTCTCTCTCTCGCTCCCCCCACCCTCCGAGAGAATAGGAGGAGATGATATAAGAAAAACGGCTCGAGGTTTGAGATAAGGACGGGAAGAAATTTGTAAAGTTACCGTTACAGGCAAAACAGACTCGACTTGGGGAAAAACACTCATTTATTTCTAAAACTAGCAGGAGAATGAGACAGGGAACAAGATAACCTCCCCCCACCCCTCCCTCTTCCCGGGCTTAACATTATCTCTACTACATTCCCCTCCCGAGCGGCATGGAGGGGGGGGTCGGGGGCGGGGGGGGGGGAATGGGGGTCGCAGTCAGTTCATCACGCGTTGTTTTATGCCTCTGTGTCATCGTCGGGGGAAGAACTCCTTGCATTCCTCCTCTGCTCCAGCGTGGGGTCCCTCCCATGTCCACAGTCCTCCGTGAAACTGCTCCGGCGTGGGTCATCTCTTCCACGGGGTGCAGTCCTGCGAGCGACGGAGGAACGTACGACAAAAGACTCAATATGAGTAATAAGCGTAGTTCGATTTATTAGTCCTGGGTGCACATATTTATATTGCTAAGATAAAATATGCCTACTAGTCATTGCGTGATTGGCTTAAGCTCTAATAGTTACATTTGCATATCCTTGCTACTTGCAGTTAGCTAATCTGGAAAGTCCCGTTAACCTGAAAGTCCCGTACTTTTCATGTTTTCACTTTCTCAGAGTTGTTTACGATCTTCTTCAAGGTTGCTTCGTTTACTTTCTCACAGGAAGCTTCATTACTTTCTCACAGGCGGCCTCATTATTTTCTCACAGGTGGCTTCAGTACTTTCTTACAGGCGGCTTCATTACTTTCTCACAAGCGGCTTCAGTGATGTCCTTGAGGCCTGCTGCTCACAAACATAACAATTCCATTCGGTCTGGATTGTTCACTAAGTGTCCCTGATACTCCAGGTATCCAACAAATCCCCCTTTTTGTTTTGAACAATCCAGACCCACTTATGCGCTAATAACAAAAAATCAATGGCTGCTAGATTCTGCAAAAATATCATGACGCATACTATCCATGTCTTCTAATAATCCTGATAACATGCTAGAGGTTAAATTCATTTGCTTTTGTGCCCAACAAGCTAATTTATTTAAGTTAGCTAAAGCTTTTGCAGTTGCTGCCCAAGGAACAAATAAAGATAATGCTATCCGCTCAGCTGTACCCAACAGGGTTAAATTGCCGTCACAATGGGGAGTCAATACTTTTAGCGATCTTCTTGCTCGAGTGTGATTCCGTAATGTTCTCATAGGTGGAGCAAACATTATCAATTTTCCAAAATAACATGGTCCTCCTATGGCTCTTTTTGGTACTCCTGACCTTATTTTACTACAATATCAACTAGGTTCATGTAGGCCTCTACTGAATCTCCCTTTTCTTCTTTTTTTTTTTTTTTTTTTTTTTTTTATGAGCCAGATTGTCTGTATTGAGTTGTTAATCATTTTTTGCAAGCATGGTATGTTATGCCTAGTATGATGCCTAGTATCATAATTCCGATTTTAACCAAGGACAGCAACCACCCAGTTATGCCACACACAAGCTTAGTTAATAAAATTACTGATCACATGTTTATGCATATTCATGATTACAAAGCAAAGCTAAGTTTCAGTACCTTCTAGTAATTTTCTACTATAACATTTTTCTACTATTATGGATATAACAACTCCAGTAACTTTCTTATCTACAAGAGCAATGACTAGTTTTCTGCAGGCCTCTGTTGAAACAAGCCATAAATTCTGCTAACAATGTTTTGTATCTTAAAGCTTCCCTTCTCATTCCATGGCTTTCTTCCTGAGAGCATGATTGCATTCCTCCCCCAAGGTCAGTGTGCTTTCACTGATACCATACTGGCTCAGCGAAATACCACATCTCCCCCTTCTTTGTTTAGGAGAAGAGGCTTGTTTCAACGCTTTATCTATTAAAGTTTGCACACATTTTAAGACACAGAATTATAGATCAAAATACATATATAAAAGGAATGAATAAGCATCCTACAGCTATTAGTAACAAGCTTATATCAAGTCACCAAAAGATGTCTGAATATATCAAAACCATCACTTTGTTGCTGTTTTTGTACTCCTTTTTGCAAGTTTTGAATACTTTTGTGAATAGATTCCGAATGATCAGACAGATTCATGCAGCAAAGCCCATCAAAATCCTGACAACCATGATTTTGTGCTAATAATAAAAAAAATCTATTGCTGATCTATTCTGTTACTAACCCAACTATGCCAAAGACACCGCTGAGCAAGAGGATGTTTATCAGCCGGGTCAGAGCAGAGAAGGGAGGCAGGCGCAGCACCTTCAGGGCGTCCCCTGTTGTAAATAAAGTGTGCTCTGGGTCTGTCCTCTCCCCTTCGCTCCGAGCCACCTCTGTTTATACCCTCAGCAGATTCAGTGAAAGAGTACTGACTAGACGTTGCTGCATGCGTGGCCAGCGCATGCAACAAGGCCCGTCAAATATGTGCTCTGCAGGCTAACAGCGGTTCTGTTTTGTAAAGTAGCATAGTATATAGAATCTACATCAGTTAACAGCGTTGATAGTGCCGATACAGTTGTATTTATTTGCTTAGCAAGCCAACAGTCCAATTTATTTAGCATAGTTAATGCCTAGGCACTTGCCACACCAGGTGTAAAGACTGAAGCAGCAATAATTTTACTTAGTTTCCAAAACTCTGTATTATCTTGGCAACCAGATTCAATGCTATGTATGCTTCGTTTAGGTCTTTTATGCTGTCTGGATTTTGATATGTGCTCGCATGATTACGTCATGCTGTGTCGTTGCAATGTATAGATCTTAAAGCATTTACAATCATTACCCCTCTAGAAACATTAGCTCTTGAATAGTTAAAAAAAAATAGAAGTCCATCTTTACTGATCCCAAAAAGTTCCATCTTTTGTAGTTTTAGCACTCAGCACTTGTGGTTGCTGCTGTTTTACACAGAGTTGCCGTCCTACCGGTATCTGGCAGGTCAACCAAACATGCTCTGAAATACCCGCAGATGATACAGACAAGGATCCACTTGTTTACTGCTCCTGTAAAGACATAAGCGTATCCCTTCCCCCATGTTATAAGAGGGAACGGTCCTTCCACTTATACAAAGCTCGACTCAGACAGGAGTATCTGTTAACCATGTCAGGGGCGGGGGGGTGGGGGCGCCTGGCGGCGGCTGTGGCCCAGACATATAAGAGGAAAGAAAACTAAAACCTGAGGTTTAAGACAAGAATAGGGAGGGATCCTTAAAGCCACCGCTACAAGCAAAACAGACCATCACTAAAACCAAAGCAGGATAAGGAAAAAGGGAGCAAGACAACCTCCCCCCACCCCTCCCTCTTCCCAGGCTTAACACCATCTCCACCTCCCTCCCCTGCCCCCTTAGCGGGACAGGGATGGGGGGCGGGGGGGGGGAAAGAGGGAATGGGGGTTACAGACAGTTAATCACGCGCCGCTTTATTGATATCAACGGTTTAACGGCTGCACCTACAGCAGCAGCCATGACTGTAGCCTTTTCTTGTTCTAACATTCGCTCAGCAGCTTCCAGCAGTTGCCCTGTACTAGATCCTTTTGGCAGCACACTGAGGGCTCTCTTAGTTTTTTGGGTTTGTTTTTTGTTTTTTTTTTTTTTTTTTATTAGCATTATTAAAGGCAAGCATATCTAAGAACTTTGCTTTCATGTCATCATCCAGATCAGGGTGAGCCATAATTGCAGTGTGCAACCGATCAATAAATTTCCCATATGGTTCTGTGGGACCTTGTCTTCTTGATGTAAAGGCAGGTCCAGACTTTTCATCGTGCACCCTAGCAAGCGCTCTATAAGCCAAATCTTGGCCCAGTTGTAACACTTCGGTAGCAAATTGCGCTTGCCAATCAGATCGTGTGTAGTGTCCCGCTCCCATCAGCATTTGAGTTTGCACCCCGAATAATGGATCACCCTGTTGTCGAGGCGTTGCAGCTGCCCTATCACAAGCAGCCTGCCAGTACTGAAAGAACTGCAGCTGCTGCGACCTGGACAATCATTCTAATATCATAAGGAGCTAACAACTGTGATGAAAAAATATGCTGCAACACAGATTGAGCATATGATGATTTTAGCCCATACTGAGTAACTGCACTTTTAGCTTCCTTCAATATTTTCCAGTCTAATGCTTTCCACACACTTTTCCCAGTATTATCAGTCACAACTGGAAATGCCATAGGAAAAGGCTCTCCTTCTATCAAAGCATCTCGAATCACCTCTTTCCACTGCACTATCGGATTCAAAACCCCGGCCCCTCCCGCCGGCGTCCCTTGCAAAGGTGCAAAAAGACTGATCTCACCCGATGCTCCGTTCGGAATGAATAGGTTGGATGCTGACAGGTCTCGATGCGGCACAGGCGAAGGAGTTGACAAGTTTCCCAGTGACACTTCTAGGCGAATCTCTAGGGCTTCCAGTCTTTTTAGCGTCTCTTCCAGCTGTGCGTCCTTGGAGCCAGATGAATGTTCATCCCCCTCCTCCTCACGCCGTGGTGGCAGGGAAGAAGGTGGTAACGGGGGATAAACCAGAGCTGTTGGTGCCGGCGAAAAGGCTCGTGACTCTGAGTCTGCACTGGCGCAGCGTGGCGGGGTGCCTGGCGGTGGTACGTCTGATGGTGGTGAAAAGCCTTTGGCAGTTTTTCCCTCTGGTGCCCGCATATCTATAGTTATAGGGGCTGTGGCTGCAGTTCCTGGAGTCCTTGCTGGGGCTCGAACCCCCCCACCCTCAGCACGAGCCGGGGCGGCGGCAGGGCTCGTTAAACCCAAGAACAGCATGCTGGTAGTGGAGGTGGACCCGTCGGCTGGAGTTAAGGCCGCAAAAGCAGATGCAGCAACTGAACGCTCGGCTTTCATGCTTATCAATGTTTCGTTAATTAGCTTCCACACGGTGGAGATCCCTTACTTATTTCATCCCACAGCTTTTTTCCTATCTTTTCCTGTGTCGGGAGTTCAAAAGGATCATCAACTGTGGGGATTAATTCCCTTTTCTTTGCCCACTGCAGCAAAGCTTCTAGGACGGCCGAGTCATAACTCAGTCCTCTCATAGAGAGCATAATAATTCTAGGGCTACCTCCTTTTCCATTATTGCCGGCAGTTTCACAATTGGTGCTCCCTGATTAAGGCACCCCTTTTACTCCCTGATTAAGTACTCACTATTGGTGCTCCCTGATTAAGGCACCCCTTTTTTGCAGCTTGTCCTGTAGCCCTGGCAGACGGCGAACCCCTGTTTCAACGGTTCAGGCTCCGGATCGTCGCATCTGAAGGACAAATGCGTAGTCGATCTTGCCCCCCGGTCGCTGCTCCCGGTGCTTCTCTGCCTCCGCCACTCCGATAGCAGTGTCTTCTAGTAGTCCCTGTTCGGGCGCCATTTGCGAGCGACGGAGGAACGTACGACAAAAGACTCAATATGAGTAATAAGCGTAGTTCGATTTATTAGTCCCGGGTGCACATATTTATATTGCTAAGATAAAATATGCCTACTAGTCATTGCGTGATTGGCTTAAGCTCTAATAGTTACATTTGCATATCCTTCCTACTTGCAGTTAGCTAATCTGGAAAGTCCCGTTAACCTGAAAGTCCCGTACTTTTCATGTTTTCACTTTCTCAGAGTTGTTTACGATCTTCTTCAAGGTTGCTTCGTTTACTTTCTCACAGGAAGCTTCATTACTTTCTCACAGGCGGCCTCATTATTTTCTCACAGGTGGCTTCAGTACTTTCTTACAGGCGGCTTCATTACTTTCTCACAAGCGGCTTCAGTGATGTCCTTGAGGCCTGCTGCTCACAAACATAACAATTCCATTCGGTCTGGATTGTTCACTAAGTGTCCCTGATACTCCAGGTATCCAACACAGTCCCTCTAGAACAGCTGTCCCAGCGGGCCCTCCACGGGGCACAGCCTCCTTCAGGCCTCCACCTGCTCCGGCGTGGGGTCCTCCACGGGCTGCAGGTGGATCTCTGCCCCTCCGTGGACCTCCATGGGCTGCAGGGGGACAACCTGCTCCACCATGGTCGTCACCACGAGTTGCAGAGGAATCTTGGCCAGGAGCCGCATTACTCCTCCCCCTCCTCCTTCACTGACCTTGGCGTCTGCAGCCGTTCCTCACAACAGGCTGGCAGACGCCTCTCAGGATCCTTTTTACATCTTATTCACTTCAACTGCTCCTCTCCACTTCTTGCAGCCAGGCCGGGCCGAGTTGGGCCCAGTCGGCTGCCCGGCGGGAGGCCAGAGGGTGAGGCCTGCAAGGCCCACAAGGCTCGCGCTTCCCCCTCTCTGCCCCCCGCTCAGCTGCTTCACATCTCTCCCTTTTTTTTTTTTTTTCTGTTTTCCCCTATTTAAATACATTATCGCAGAGGTGTTATCACGGGACATTCTGCTACCAATTGGCTTGGCCTTGGCCAGCAGTGGGTCCGCCCTAGGCCCGGCCAATTCCACTGAACAAAGGGGAGCGACTTCTAGCAGTTTCCTACAGAAGCTGCCACCTTAGGCCCCCCCCCACTAACAAAACCAGAACAGCCACCCTTTCGCAGCGGCATCCAGCTGTTTGGAGAAGTATGCTACCGCCCGTCTGTATGGTCCCAAATCTTGTGCCAATATTCCTAGTGCCATTCCTTGTTTTTCGTGGGAAAATAGAAAAAATGGCTTACTCACATCAGGAAGTCCCAATGCCGATGCCGACATCAGGGCTTTCTTCAGCTGATGGAAGGCTCGATCTGACTCAGCATCCCACTGGAGATCCTTTTGGTTAGCTGCTATCAGGGAATAGAGTGGCTTAACAGGCAGACCATAATCACATATCCAAAGTTGGCACCACCCGTCATTCCTAAGAATGTCCGTAGTTCCTTTATAGTTTGTGGTCGGGGGCTTTGGCATATGGCCTCTTTCCGGGCTTGTCCTAGGATCCGTTGTCCGGCACTGATCTCGTACCCCAGGTACGTGACCTGGGGTTGTAACAACGCCTGTGCCTTTTTCTTAGAAACCCGATATCTCTGTAGTCCCAGGAAATTTAACAGCCTCACGGTCCAAATGACACAGGATTCTTTGGTTCTGGTTGCAATAAGAAGGTCGTCTACATATTGTAACACCTTCCCTTCTTCTGATGGTGGTTCCCATGATTCCAAGTCCTTTGCTAGCTGATTCCCAAAAATTGTGGGGCTATTTTTAAAACCCTGCGGCAACACCGTCCATGTGAGCCGGGTCTTTCGACCACTTTTGGGATTTTCCCATTCAAAAGCAAAAATTTTCTGGCTGGCTTCATGGAGAGGGAGGCAAAAGAAAGCATCTTTTAAATCTAGGACCGTAAACCAAGCTAAATCAGGTTTTAGCATGGTTAATAGGGTATAGGGGTTAGCTACCACAGGTCCTCTGTTATTTTGTTGATGGCTCTTAAGTCTTGAACTATCCTATAGGACCCATCAGGTTTCTTAACTGGAAGTACAGGTGTATTGAATTCTGACTCACATTCTTTTAGTAGTCTTAGTTCTATGAACCGCTCTATGACAGGACAAATTCCTTCCCTAGCTTCCCTTTTCAGTGGGCAAAATGTGGGATTTTGGTGTGAAATGGGGGGATTTGGGGCAAAATGTGGGAATTTTGGTGTGAAATGGGGGAATTTGGGGCAAAATGTGGGATTTTGGTGAAAAATGGGGGAATTTGGGGCAAAAAAGCGGGATTTGGGGCAAAAATGCAGAAATTTGGGCGAAAAATGGGGGATTTTGGGGGCAAAATGTGGGATTTTGGTGTGAAATGTGGGAGTTTTGGGCAAAAATGCGGCATTTGGGGGCGAAACGGGGGAATTTGGGGGGAAATCACGGGATTTTGGGGCAACAATGTGGGATTTTGGTGTGAAATGGGGGAATTTGGGGCAAGAATGGGGGATTTTGGTGTGAAATGGGGGAATTTGGGGCAAAATGTGGGATTTTGGTGAAAAATGGGGGAATTTGGGGCAAAAAAGCGGGATTTGGGGCAAAAATGCAGGAATTTGGGCGAAAAATGGGGGATTTTGGGGGCAAAATGTGGGATTTTGGTGTGAAATGTGGGAGTTTTGGGCAAAAATGCGGCATTTGGGGGCGAAACGGGGGAATTTGGGGGGAAATCGTGGGATTTTGGGGCAACAATGTGGGATTTTGGTGCGAAATGGGGGAATTTGGGGCAAAAATGTGGGATTTTGGGGGCAAAATGGGGGAATTTGGGGGGAAATTGCGGGATTTTGGGGGCAAAATGTGGGATTTTGGTGTGAAATGGGGGAATTTGGGGCAAAAATGCGGGAATTTGGGGCAAAATGGGGGAATTTGGGGAAATCACAGCATTTTGGGAGCAAAATGTGGGATTTTGGTGCGAAATGCGGGAATTTGGGGGAAAAATGGGGGATTTTGGGGGCAAAATGGGGGATTTTGGTGTGAAATGGGGGAATTTGGGGCAAAAATGTGGGATTTTGGGGGCAAAATGGGGGAATTTGGGGGGAAATTGCGGGATTTTGGGGGCAAAATGTGGGATTTTGGTGTGAAATGGGGGGATTTGGGGCAAAATGTGGGAATTTTGGTGCAAAATGGGGGAATTTGGGGCAAAAAAGCGGGATTTGGGGCTAAAATGCGGGAATTTGGGGCAAAAATGGGGGATTTTGGGGGCAAAATGTGCGATTTTGGTGTAAAATGTGGGAATTTTGGGCAAAAATGCAGCATTTGGGGGCAAAACGGGGGAATTTGGGGGGAAATCACGGGATTTTGGGGCAACAATGTGGGATTTTGGTGCGAAATGGGGGAATTTGGGGCAAAATGTGGGAATTATGGTGGAAAATGGGGAATTTGGGGCAAAAATGCAGGATTTGGGGGGCAAAATGGGGGAATATGGGGAAATCACAGCATTTTGGGAGCAAAATGTGGGATTTTGATGCGAAATGTGGGAATTTTGGGCAAAAATGCGGCATTTGGGGGCAAAACGGGGGAATTTGGGGGGAAATCGCGGGATTTTGGGGCAACAATGTGGGATTTTGGTGCGAAATGGGGGAATTTGGGGCAAAATGTGGGAATTTTGGTGCGAAATGGGGGAATTTGGGGCAAGAATGGGGATTTGGGGGGCAAAATGGGGGAATTTGGGGGGAAATTCCTGGATTTTGGGGCAAAATGTGGGCTTTTGGTGCGAAATGCGGGAATTTGGGGCAAAAATGGGGGATTTGGGGGGCGAAACGGGGGAATTTGGGGGAAATCACGGGCTTTTGGGGGCAAAATGTGGGATTTTGATGCGAAATGGGGGAATTTGGGGCAAAATGTGGGAATTTGGGGCAAAAATGCGGGAATTTGGGGGGCGAAACGGGGGAATTTGGGGGAAATCACGGGCTTTTGGGGGCAAAATGTGGGATTTTGGTGCGAAATGGGGGAATTTGGGGTAAAAATGCGGGAATTTGGGGCAAAAATGCGGGAATTTGGGGGGCAAAATGGGGGAATTTGGGGAAATCACAGGATTTTGGGAGCAAAATGTGGGATTTTGGTGCGGAATGCGGGAATTTGGGGGAAAAATGGGGGATTTGTGGGGCAAAATGTGGGAATTTGGGGGGAAATTCCAGGATTTTGGGGCAACAATGTGGGCTTTTGGTGTGAAATGCGGGAATTTGGGCAAAAATGCGGGATTTGGGGGGCAAATTGTGGGAATTTGGGGGAAATCACGGGATTTTGGGGGCAAAATGTGGGATTTTGGTGCGAAATGCGGGAATTTTGGGCAAGAATGGGGGGATTTTGGGGGCAAAATGTGGGAATTTGGGGTGAAATCCCGGGATTTTGGGGGCAAAATGTGGGATTTTGGTGTGAAATGGGGGAATTTGGGGCAAAAATGCGGGATTTGGGGGGCAAAATGGGGGAATTTGGGGGGAATCGTTAGATTTTGGGCAAAATGGGGGATTTTGGTGCGAAATGGGGTAATTTGGGGCAAAAATGCGGGATTTGGCGGGCAAAAGGTGGGAATCTTGGGGGAAATCGCGAGATTTTGGGGGCGAACCTGTGGGGGGTGTGGCGGTGACCAATCCCCGTTCCGGTGTCCGGTCCTCCCGGCCAGCAGGGGGCGGTGTTGGAGACGCCGTTGGGGCCTGTTCACGTGGCGCTGGAGGGCGCGCCCCCCGCCCTGGTCGCCCCGCCCTGCTGATGCTGCCGGACGTGGGCCACACGCGTGAGTCCCGCCCCCTTCCCCCTCTCCCGCCGCGCCCCTCCCCCGCAGACGCCTCGTGCTTCGCCCCGCTCTTCGCCCACCCCGAGATGCGGGAGGTCGCCAGCCACTTCCTGCTCGTCCACCTCGACCCCCCCGGCATGGAGGTGGGCGCCCCGCCCTACCCCCCGGGGTGCGTCTGCACTCCCCTCTTCCGCTCCCCCCAGTTGACCCCAGTGACTCCCAGTTGACTGCGTTGACCCCACTGCCCCCCCAGTTGACCCCACTGCCCCCCCAGTTGACCCCAGTGACCCCCCAGTTGACCCCAGTGACCCCCCTGTTGACCCCACTGCCCCCCCAGTTGACCCCACTGCCCCCCCAGTTGACCCCAGTGACCCCCAGGTTGACCCCACTGACCCCCCTGTTGACCCCACTGCCACCCCAGTTGACCCCAGTGACTCCCAGTTGACTGCGTTGACCCCTCTGACGACCCGGTTGACCCCACTGCCCCCCCAGTTGACCCCACGGACCCCCCCAGTTGATCCCAGTGACCCCCATTAAACCCCCCAGTTGCCCCCATTAACCCCCAGTTGACCCCACTGACCCCCATTAACCCCCAGTTGCCCCCATTAACCCCCAGTTGACCCCCATTGACCCCCATTAACCCCCCGTTGACCCCACTGACCCCCATTAACCCCCAGTTGCCCCCATTAACCCCCCGTTGACCCCCATTAACCCCCAGTTGCCCCCATTAACCCCCGTTGACCCCATTAACCCCCAGTTGACCCCCATTAACCCCCCGTTGACCCCACTGACCCCCATTAACCCCCAGTTGCCCCCATTAACCCCCAGTTGCCCCCATTAACCCCTTGTTGACCCCCATTGACCCCCCGTTGACCCCACTGACCCCCATTAACCCCCAGTTGA